>NC_138961.1:209212500-209702500 GCF_055761805.1 Camellia sinensis | reverse complement strand
TGGGGCTGCGTTCCAGGAGGGCTCTTGCTTAAATAGGAAGGGCGGGGGGTGAAGAGATCATCACAGATAGGGATATCTTAACCGCGGTTAAAGCCGGCTGCGATAAAAAACAATGAAATCTAAACTTAACCAATTAAATTTAACCATGGTTTAATTCACCCTTCTTTGGCGGGCGGTTCGAGAATTAAAACTAACGGTACTGTTTCAAGATAATCACGTGAGAATTGGCGATACGAAACTCGTTTTTTTTTTTTTTTTTTTTTTTTTTTTTTTTTGGGGATAATTTGAATGGTTTATATTGTAAAATTCGTTAAGTAAATTATTTATACAAAAAATTAAGTAAATTGGACATCAGTAATCTCATAATAAGAGCATATTTATTTTCTAAAAAATAAACAATTACTATGATTTTAATAATTTTTTAGGAACAATTAAGACTTGATCATGGAATTACAGACGTTCAATTAATTTGTTTTTTTTATATAAATGATATACTCAACAAACCTTACAATATAAACGGTTTAGATTATCAAAATACACTTGATAAATATCTTTATAAACCCTCACAATAGGACTACTGTGCCATAAGACACAAAAACAACTCTCAACCCTAACCACTTGTATGCCGGTCGAAATCAATCTTTCTTGAAAAATTTGGTTATAAATCCTTTTTGGCTCTCTTTTCTTGTTAGAAGAATTAAAAAATAAAATAAAATAGTATTTTCAAAATCTTTTTATAATTATAAAGCCTTGTATAAAATATTTTCAAAATCGTCTCCACCATCTCCATCGTTGCTTGTCGTTGCTTATTCTCACCGTCGGCTGACGGCCACCCTTTTTACCGTCAATTATCATCATCTTAGATTTGATACTTACGAATTTATATTTGAGATTAATAACTTCAAATCTGAGATAAATAAACTCAAAGTTGACAGAAAAATGTGAAATTTCGTTTGTTTGTTTGTTCATAAATCTAAAAGTAGAATTCGACTCTGGTTCCTTGATCTAGTATATGTTATATTTTTTCTGGTTAATGAAAATAAAGTTTGATTGCTGAATTGCTTAACAATAGCAAAATTTTATTTTGAATCATAATAAAATTTACTTCAAAACATGTTGCAAGGGTGGCTTTACAAGAGAGGGTTCTGCCATGAACTAGCGTAAAATTTTACTATTTGAAAAACAGAGCATCATGAGAGAGAGAGAGAGAGAGAGAGAGAGAGAGAGAATTCGAAAATAGAGCATCATGAGAAAAATAAGAAGAAGAAAAAAAAGCGAAAGAGAGTGAAAGAGAGCGAAAGAGAGCATAAATGGTAAGTGACACACATACACAAAACACGAATCGTCAGAACCCCCCCTCCCCACACACACAGACACACAAAAAGAAAGAGAGAGAGAGAGAGAGAGAGAGAGAGAGAGAAGAATTTAAGATCTGAGGTTCGCGAGCTGTCATTTTTCGATGACGACAACTGTAAATGACCTCAAATCTGAGGTCGTGGACGAGACGATGATGGTGGCTATGAAGACAATGGAGAAAGAGTTCCATGGTAAATAGTAGTGGTATCAGTAGAGAGCAACAGTGGTAAGAGAGTGATATAGAGATTAGAAAGAGCGAGATAAGAAAGAGTGGCAAAACACATATCTGATATATATATATATATATATATGTGGACATTACAATAAAAGAAACAAGTTTTAAAATATTATGAATTTTGAAAGGATTCATATAACTCTTATCATTTTCAAGGACAATTTAGACGGTGAGGGGTTTATCACCAAATCCCCCATTTTATCTTTTTTTTAATATTCCCTCCCCCCTACCCCCCTCCAAAAAAAAAAAAAAAAAAAAAAATCACTTTGCAACTTTTTATTTTATCGGGATGGGATGTCTTGTCTTGGGCTTTTATCCTTGTAGTAAAATTTTTAACATATTTGGTTTGGTTTTTAAAAATTTTATAAAAAATAAAAAATCAATTTAGTAAAAATATAAAAATATTTATTATTTCTATATAATTTTATCTTTTGAGAGGTCATAAATAATTTTTAAATATCTTTTTGATATTTATTTTTATTAAATTAATTTTCATTTTTCCAAAAAAAAAAAAAAAAATTCTAAAAGACAAACCAAACATAACCTTCAAGTTTTGCTAAATTAAAAATTCTCTACCTTTAATTTTTTTTTAATTTTAAAATGATTTTTAGGGTTAAATTATGTGAGAATTTGAAGTTACAAAAATCTAAAGATATAATCTGGTAATGGTAATGTTTTGAAATAGAAAAATTGAGAGATTTGTATATTTATAATTATGTCATTCTCTTTTCTTTTTCTCTTTTTAAAGCTAAAAATGAAAACTCCTATTCCAATTTAATATTTAAAAAACATTGGCTTATCGTAGTTGATTGATAATCTATTTCCAAGAGAAGCTCAACTCTATTTTAAATTCAAAAGGTTAATATGAAGCTATGTATAAATAGTTTGATTTCAAAGTTAACAAAAAATGAAATTGAATTTTATAAAAGCATAAGAGATTAAATTTATTATTAGATGGATTGAGAATTAAATAAAAGATTAAGTAAACATAAAAGGTATTTTTTTAGGAATTCTGTAAAATAAAAATCTTAAATATGAATGATTTTAGAAAAATTAGTGTACGGTCCCTCTCCCACTTTTCATAATGGAAGAGATCCACAAAATTATTTTCTGATGTCTAAGGTCCCTAAACATATATCAGAGAAATTTGTCTCTCCTCTCTCTCTCTTCTCTGCTCCTCCACCCTCCTCTCCACCATCCTCTACGACATTTTCCTCAACACCTTCTCCTCCGACTCCTCCCTCCACTCTACCACCGTCAGCTGGTTGAATCCGATGAGGAAGAAGAGACTTTCTTCGATTTGGAATTTGCTGTGCCAGGTTTTGACGAGAAGGAAGACAAGGACAATGGTTCGGACACTGACGAAGATTCGTACAACGATTTGGCTATAAAAAGGACGGCGTGATCGAGTCCGATTTCGTTGAATCTCCTAATGATGTGTTTTTTAAAGGAACCAAGCCTTTGTCTCCGATTTCGTTCCTGAGATCTCCGCCGAAGTTTCGTGTGTTTATGCTGTTTAAGAAGCCGAAATTGGAGAAAATCGAATCCGCCGATGCGTCGCCGGCGACTCACCAGCAAAGCAAGCGTTTCGCTGAGAAATGTAAGGTTGAGGAAGTTTCGATTTTCTCACTACTTGTGAGAGTGAACAGTTCGAGAAGCAATTCACGGAAGCAGAGCTCTGAGAACGGTTCGTCGAAGCGTTTCGCCAAGGATGTAGTCCAGAAGTATCTGAAGCTTTAAAGGCTAAATCCTCACATGAAGAACCAAAGGAATGACAGGTTTGCAGTGGCAGTGAAAAGCTGATTCAGATGATCCATTATCAGAAAGAAATGGTAAATCACGATCACCTAAACTGAATTTTCTCTGAGTTGAAACCAGAGAAATTCTCTAGTTTGAATTGAAATTTCTCTGGGTTAGTCCAGAGAAATTTTCTGGCTTAAAGTGAATTTTCTCTAGATTGGTCGAGAGAAATTCTATGATTTGAACTGAATTTTCTCTGGGTTGATCCAGAGAAATTCTCTGGTTTGGCGGAGAATTTAGTTTCTTTGACAGCTATGATTTCTGGGTATGCCCGAAGTGGATGAAAATCGGAAGCTGTTGAACTCTTGCGTGGTGTGGCGGAGAAGAATTTGTTTTCTTGGACGGCTTTGATATCTGGGTTGGTACAGAGTGGACAATGGATTGATGGGTTTAATTTCTTCATTGAAATGAGGAGAGCAGGGGTTGATATTGTAGACCCTTTTATTCTTTCAAGCATTGTTGGAGCCTTAGCTAATTTAGCAGCATTGGAGCTTGGAAAACAAATTCATTGCTTAGTTTTATCTCTTGGTTATGAATCTAGTTATTTGTTAGTAATGCACTTGGTGATATGTATGCTAAATGTAGTGACATACTAGCAGCAAAGACCATTTTTGATACTATGTGCCGAAGAGATATAGTTTCTTGGACTTCAATTATAGTTGGGATGGCCCAACATGGACGAGCAAACGAATCATTGTCACTGCATGATGAGGTGATTTCAGCTGAATTTTCTTTGGTTTTTTAACTGAATTTTCTCTGGGTTGGTTCAGAGAAATTCTTTGGTTTTACTGAAGTTTCTCAGGGTTGATCCAGAGAAATTCTTTGGTTTTTAAACTGAATTTTCCCAATTCAAGAATTTCAGTATTATGGAGATCCAGGTAGATTTCGGCAAATCATCACAAATCTTATGGGTAATTCAATCAAGGTAAGTATGCATCAGCTTCTCAAATTTCAGTCCAATAACCCAGAGAAAATTCAGACCAACCAAACCAGAGAAATTCTCTGGACCAACCCAGAGAAAGTCAAGAGAAAATTCAGTTCAGACCAAAGAAAATTCAGTCTAAACCAAAGAATTTCTCTGGACCATGTAAACAAACCCATGGTGGTAACGCTGCAAATTCAAACAGGTGAAGAAATTATGAAAATATTGAGGAATTTTCTCTGGATCAATTTTCTCTGGACCAATTTTCTCTGGGTCAACTTGAGGGACCTTAGACATTATGAAAATATTAAGTGTCCTTTATGCTGTAAAGTCTTAATACCAGGGACCTGAAAAAAAATTCCCCATGATTTTAAATAGTTATTTTTTTTTATTATCATTTCAAATTCATTATGACAAAGTTCTCACATTCAATTTTGCTGAATATAAATTATTAAATTTAAATTTGAGTTATTTACTAATAAATAGTGTCAAAACAAAAAAATCAACTAAGATACCTGAATTTGTCTAGTTGATATTTATCATTTGGAAATTGATGCACTAATAATAAACATGAGTGAAGATATTGACACCTCATAAATTACACACTAAATTATCCTTCTCTAAAATGGGGAGTGGGACCAACAATATTGGAGTAATTTAATGTGTAGTTTAGTTAATTACGATTGATACAATACTTAAAATATCATTGGCATGGATCATTTTTAATTTATAAATTTAATTACAAAATTTGAAAAAAAATGATTACTTTTGCCTATTTATGGGTGCCATAATTCACTGTTGGATCTCAATCTCACCTAAAAGTTGGATATTGTGTCTTAATTTTAGCAACTAACTCTGAAAGTAAGCTGCCAACTGAGGACAATTCTTAGGCCAAAGGGCCTCTTAAGTGTTACTTTAATAACTCAAAAGTAAAAGTATAAAGCCAGTAGTAGTTGTTCATCCCATGGGTCTCACTCAGATTCAGCTTCAACGCCAAGCATTCATGGTGGGCACATGTCCACACCATTTTTTAGATAACAAACCCTCCTGAATTATTTGACCTTTAATTTAATGTAAACAATGAAAAACACAAGGAACAATCATTTAAAAAAACAAGTTCAAGCAATTAAGATCAAATTTCGTATGAGGACATTACTATACAAATTGAAAAATTAGATCTAATTTTTAAAGTTCAATGATGTAGTAATCAATTAGAATATCTAAAGTAACATTTTTTCTTATATCTTTTTAATTATCAATCAACCATATTATTTGCATATCATTAAATCTAGAAAATAAGTTTAAAAAATATACTCGTATCTCTTTTTCCTTTGCATAAATTATCCTTTCATCATAGAAAGGGAATAGAGGGTGCTACATATGTCGGTTATTCCGTCACGACTCATTGAGCACTATGTGGCATAGCTACAAACTGAACCAACAAGTCGAAAGTAGTTCATCGCGTGTGAGAGTTTGTTGATAGTAAAGAAGCCGTATTCATAGGACAAGTACCCAATATCTCTATTGAGTCAAAAGTTTATATCCGGTTGGCCATCTAGTCACAAAATCTTTGCAACAAGATATAATCCATAGATAATAAACAAGGTATCATAAAAATCAATGAGCAATTAAAAGTATAAGAGAAGTCTATATGTTCAGAATCTAAATACAAAATGAGATATAATCCTCTTACAAAGGGCATGTGTCGGACCTGCATGTGGGACTCATCCTTTGTGAGAGGATTGTGTCTTATTTTGGATTTGGATTCTGTGTTCCTAGTATTGCTCAAGATAATACTAAAAATATGTAATAATACTATAAAATTAAATAGGAATATACCACAAAGGACTATGATGAGATTTTAAAATTGTCTTTGTCTCCCTTTGTCAAGGTACCAACAGACAAATATTGCTTCACAATACAATTTAAAATTTCATAGAGTGTTTGACAAATTACACAATCAAGATGAGGGTCTTTTTGAAGTTGCTCAAAAAATCTTAGTATAAAAATAACAGTATTAATATATCTTAGTAGAATAGGAGGAGATTATGTAGAATTTTTTGTATTGATTGGACACTAATCTATTTGATTTAAAGAAAAAGACATTACCTTTACACTCCGTTTGTTTTGGTTGAAAAAATTATACAAAAACTTTTTTTATAAAATATTTTTTGTAGAAGATGTTTTCCTATATTTGGTCATATCTTTGAAACTAATATATTAGTAGTGGTAGTGGGAGTGATGGCAATGGTAAGGTGGTGGTATAGTAAGATTTTAATTTGAAAAATAATTTGTGCATAAATAAATTTATTTTCCATTCATTATGAAAAATATTTTTGTTTTCTGTTGAATCAAACATAGAAAATGTGGGGAAAAATTTGTTGTCAAAGTTTGGGTAACAAACCTTGGATTTAAATTTGGAAACATAAGAGTTCAAATATATATGTATAGATAGATAGATAAATAAATATGGGGGGAGAGAAGGGGCTTGCATGAGAGATAAGAGGCTGTCAAGCTGGCCAATAATGACCCGCTCTGCGATCCCATAATAGGGGTTCTGAATGTGGACATGACACATGATCATCATCATTGATGATCACTGATCATTAAAACATTCAGGTTTTCATACGAGGGAGCCCATTGAAAGCTGAAGAAGAAGAAGAAGAAGGAGAAGGCAAGGCAAGTCATTCCTGGTCACCATGCTACAGACTCTTCTCTTCATGTAAGGCCTCTCTCCCTCTCTACTTTCTTCATGATCCATTCCAGTTTTTCAAGTTTGTATTTATAGTTACAGCCACAGAGAGAGCCACCCCAGACCAGAAGAAAATGAGATCAAATTCGGAGTAGTAGTGAATGTCACGCCATTCATGCTGTTGATGTAATGTGCTTGTTTAATTTTGTATCTGTAAATAAAAACAAACAATTATGCAGCGGATAAAATAATCATATCATACCTTTCGATGATAGAACCTCGTGGATAAATCACGTGCTTCCAGAGTCTGATAAATCAATCCCAGCAGTGGGGTGATATTACAATGGTGAATATCACCCACACAAACCACAGTGCAATTGACTTGATCGTTGTTTCTTGGGAGAGAGTCAGTTTTTGGGTAGAAAACAAAACCTACGTTGTTTTCTCTCTTGGTTACCCATAACCAATATCAGATATATATTATATTTATCTCATTTATCCATTGGTTAAATGAGATAATATCTGATATCTATATCATCTATCCATATCATGATATGATAGGTATATATCCTGAGTGGCTCATCCAAATAGGTTTGAATTCAAATTCAAAACCCATTTGGATGAGGTTCAAAAGGTTCTAAGGGTCATGCCACATGGGCGCCTAATTTCTAACATCTCCCACTCGGACATGAGTTGGCATGACACTGCCACGTCTCAATCTCAATCTCCCCAAAAATAAACAATCTCATACTAGCCACTGCACCGTGCGACTGCTGAGAACACCTGCATGTGGGAGCTCTATACTAGAAACTCAAAATGAGCCAGCATAGAGACATCAACCCAAAAAGAATAGAAATAGTGTCTCATATACCCCAGACCCATCTAATTACACCGGTCCAAAAAACATCTCTAATCCCTCAAAAAGAGCATGTTTGACCCTCTTAATTCTTGCAATATATTCACACTCAATTCGCCTCTCATACAGAGCGATGTGAGTTGCCGGCAGTGAATATACAACAGTGGTGTAATACTAGATGATCTTCCCTTTGCCCTCATGCCATTTAGTTTAGGATTGACCGCTTTCCCAGTGATGTCCCTTAAGGCCGAATCATACATGACCGCAGGCAACATACCAAAGTAGCAGAACATCAACCCCTTACCTTATGACATAGTCAAAAGTCACAAAAGGGTATATAAATGAAAGTCATATCAATAATGACTCGTAAGACTCACACGGTGAGGAAGCAGGGATCCATTCTCTCACCTCATTACTCGGTCGCTAAGCACATATAGTATGAATACATGTTACGGTGGAGTAACTCTTCCATAAAGAGTGACGTCATACTCGATACACCGTACAGATATTAGTCTAGTCGCTTTCTAGCGCCTAACCCGAATTCTCTATTTGCTCGCCTTCTAGGCGCCAAATGAGATCTCGCATCTGGCTAATCATAACAGGCACAACATGGAAAGTGGGTACTAACATCCATGTTTGGTCCTTAACACGACCTCATCTTGGTTATAACCAAGGCGACATACATAGTGGATGATTTAAGCCTCTCTTGGCTCCGAATAAAATAAACCACCAGTCTCATCCTTGCTCGCTCCCAAGCGCCAAGGGCGATTGCTCGTGTGAGTGAGCCAATCTTGCCTGCTGACATCATCATCTGCTAATCATTATGACACAAACCATAATAGTGTCAACATCCCATCATCTCAAAATAAGTGATCGATTTAAAAAAAAACCACAGCTTGCGCAATTATGGATTCCAAACATAAGCCATATCAGCACCTCTTGCGATAAGTATATACAACGGAATCCACCATGTGCGCCTCACATGAAATGATTTAAGATCACTACCTCTTGCGCAATAACCTCTCTAAAGATATTTTTGGTGACCAATTTGCGTTCATTCTTAATGCGCCCAACTAGCGCAGATGCGCCCAACCAGCGCATTGAATTTTACAAGGAGCAAATTAATATGCTTCTAATAAAGCATTTTATCCACAGTCTAATGAGCAAGGTCAATGTCTAAACAACTCAGTTAACCATTTATCAAAGATAAAACTTATCATGCCGAATACGCCCACATAGCGTACTTTAGGCTCCCACAACAAAGAAAAAAACAAGGAATATAGGTCATCTGTTTCTCCCAAAGACAATCTGAGGATTCACTCAATAGCTAAGGCTCTGGCTTTTACCGATAGGTAAGTCAATGGGTTTGCAATTTTGCATCTAGAATCGTTCTAGGATATTCCTTATGTAAGTCATCGAAGACAAACCGAGAATTTTCCTAAAAACAATCCCTAAGGATCGTACATCCGAGCATATGAATTACATCACCCATGTCCATCATATCTAAAATGGAGGACTGCCCACCCTAGGTGGCGACAACCTTATAAATTCCTGGCTCATAATGACTAAGTAAGGAAAAACTTCTTTTGGACCATTGATCATGCCTCAGTGGTCTTCATCGATCATCGTTGCCCTATCATGGCTTGACGAAATCTAAGAACCACTGTTTGGATAACTGCTTTAGGCTGTAAAAGATTTATTGGAACTAGCAACCTTTTTGCGCTCCTAACTTTTCACCATAAAAGCAGAAGGTAAATCCCTACGGATCTACTTATCCAATTCTCTAATGAGAAATCGGGTCACAATGTCCACAAATCAATGTTCCGAACTTATGTCAATTATAGCCTAAGTCAAAATAACCTCACTCCCCAGGAGGAAGTCTTCTCATGGTCTACACTTTCCTCAATGGTGCGACCATTCGGTATCTAGCGAGCCTTATGCCTCAAAAATGACTATCCAAATTACGCATAACTTTATAACAGTTTTGCGTCATAATGGAAAGTCAACCAAATTATAAAAAAAGGTTAATCCTCAAAGACTTTGTCTTAAACTGCGCAACATTGATCCACTTTCTAAAAACAGGAGACTAGAGCCTTTGGCATTATCCTAGGCTCTTTATCATCTTGCGGAGCAATCATGAATGTTTCCCTCTCAATCACCCAGTGATGACGTGGAAAATTTTCACATTTGCTACCACGCAACTAAGAATGTAGAGTATTCTGATCTAATGGAGTAATCCATTAGTAGACACATCGCTCCCACTGTCCCCAGGATATTGGAAATTTCTTTCCATTCTCAACTAGGCTACATAGAGCGCTATGCTTGGAATTCTCCATCTTATAGAGTTCCGAAAACTCTATTCACGTCACCTTTACTAATAAAACTTTATGTGACTTAGTTACACTACCACAAAGCTGCTTACCTATATGCACATGACCCGGAGGGTTTGCATGACCGCATACAATAATGCGCCACACGACCCTTTGTGTTTACAAGACAGCATACAATAATGCGCTATAGAACCCTAGCTCTTAACTTCGCAATCTTATGAGAAGTAGAATAAAGATAAGCTGCTTAATGGTTACAGATCGCCCATAGATGGCTCTCTGCTAACCCATTACTCAAAATGGAGTGTAAAAACTGATATGGAGGGCACTTAGTTAGGGATATAGGCAACAAACTAGTGCAATTCCCAATTGGGAAACATTTTGCGCCATTATCTACCTAACATTAACAATATTTAATTCCTTATCTCTACTACACCAGTGTGTTGTTGAGTACTAGGAATAATCAATTTTCTAAGCATCCATCTCTCTTCACAGAGTTTTTCTGGAAAAATAACTCAAATAGATACTCGCCACCTTGGTCAAAACTAAAAGCACAAAAAACTCTTATCTAATTGATCTCGACCTCATATGTGCAATGTCAAAAATCGTCTCTAAACTTTTGACTTATGGGAGATCAAATAGTCTTGACTCAGATGCGTATCGTAATCTATAAATGTGTCGAGATTGAGGTTTAGCTATCATACCCTCACACATATCTAGTCACAAAATATCATAGTGGACTAAATGCGCCAAAACAAATGACCTTCTGCGGCTTTCCTACTTACTTGTGCGCACCCATTGCGAACAAAGTTACACATTCACATGAGAGCAGGATGTCATAAGCGAGTGGGCCTGAGAAGGCCTACTCAAACCATCGTGTCATCATCTCATTAATGTGATTAAGTATAATAAGCCACTGGTTCATGACCAATGTCATAAACTAATTCCAATCATCTTAATGTGTGAGTTCTCGAAGACAAGTTTTAAAGGTTTAGGCCCAACTAGGTAATGACTCACGACTAAGTCATATTCACTAGATCATAAAAAAGGATGTCATGGAGATATCAACTGCGCCTAAGTCGCAAATTTAACTAGTAAGTGCTAATCCCCTGCACCTTCAAGTCAATTTTATTCTCCATACACTTTAATACATCTAGTTGAAAGATGACGATACTCCTGTTGCCATCTCTATTTCTCGCTTCATAGTTACTTGCAATTAATTCTACTATCCACAAGAATGAGAGAATAAGCTATCAACTATGATAGCTCCTGAAGTAACTTAAGCGCGAATTAGGCTAAAGAGTCTAATTCAACACAATGCTCTTACAAGCGATGCGTTAAATTCTTAGAGTCATAACAACCTTGTCAGCCTTAACCTTTTCATTACTATGCTGCAACGTTTGCGCTTAGTGGTAAATGTTATTCAAAACGTTAGCCTAGTAAAGGAATCACACAAAGAAGCACCTCATCCATGTTTCACACTCAAGTGTGGAAACAGTAAGTGTCCACACTTAGACAAGTTGGCAATGCTAATAGATTTTGCAGCCACTAAGCGCTAATCTTTTCACTCAGTGTTAATAGATTTTGCAGCTTCTAAGCGCTAATCTTTTAACTTCACGTGATATTTCAACGCACACTATTATAGTGCATGAAATTTCGCTCAATCCACTCCCAATAATTGGATAGAGAGCAAAACACTGCTCGTACTGGCTACTCGTCTTACACTTAATGACTAATTTATTTAAGCTCGCATTTCTTGGATGACGTGACTCTTGAATGTTACTTCATCCAATGATGTAACATTATTTACAAGTCAAATTACAAAGTCAATTCGCGCAGCTCATTAGTCAAGATCATATACAGATCTATTGAGGGCTTACTAATTTCATAACTCCAAAACTCGCCAACCAAAACTATGTAGCGTGCCGCTAACTATAGCGCACACATTAGTTTTTATTGTGCCAAACAAGGCAACAAAAAACACGGCGACTTTGAGTCATGTTTCCTTACTTTGGCTCAATTAAGGTTTGACCTAAAGTCTCCAAGACTTTTGCTCATCTAAAGAATGGGATTAATTTGTTCACATTTGAACATCTCTACTAAGTTTAGGTCAACCAAATTAACTTCCATAAGCTAAATCAATTTAGAGAGAAATTCGCATTGGGATTAATTTGATTAGCATAATATAATTTTGCCGCAAAAATCTAAATTAAATAGTGACAATATTACACAAGTCGCAAGATCGAAAATCCGCTATGCTCGTAATCATCTCTTGCGCCACAAGTGACAATTATCCAAAATTTAGTTTAATTTATGCGCAAAAATATTGGTTTTCGGGAGTTAATCTACAAAGATTTCTCTCAACCGAATAACCTCCCACTGACTATGGCATATACAAAGCATGATAAATTCCATACAATAGCATTTTAATGTAAATCTACAAATAACTCATGCTATATTTATTTAATAATGGAATTCTAATAAATAAATAAATAATCATGCTCTTCTAATTTCAACATATTACAAATTCAAAAAAAAATATGCTGTATTCAATATTCAGATTATGCCATAATTAAAGTGTACATCATTTTGAAATTTTCTGGAATTTTTCTGAAATATTCTGGAATTTTAAATAACTAATAAACACACATAAAATTAGAAATAAAAAATCCAGAAACTGATAAACTGAGACAATATTACCAGTAGATAGTAAAACATTTCAGAAGTGCACAATAAAAATTTCAACCCCAGAAAATTATTTATGTAATACCAGAATCATTTTAAAGCATAAAAAATGAATTATTAACACAGAATAAATATTTTTTATTTTCGTAAAATTTTCAAAATTTTACAGAATGTAGAAAACTTAATTCTGAGTCTAAGGGTACCAACCATGCTTAAAACAAAGCTATAACGAATAAATTATGGCCAATTAACGCAATTCAGAATTAAAAAACAAACAAACAGAGCCTTAGAGCCAAGCCAGGGGAAAAACGGCTCGGCTCGCGGCTCAGCGCAACTCGGCGCGAGTCGGCGCGGCGCGGCGCATGGCGCGCGTGTGTCGCACACGTGGCGCGGCTGGAAGCGGCGCGGCTAACGCGCGCGTGTGGAAGGAAGCTGACAGATCGCGCGTGTGGCGCGTGGGGGCGCGTGCCTAACGCGCTCGGCGCGTGGTACCGCGTGGTGGCGCGTGGAGCTGCTGCTCGGCGTCATACAGCGCGTGAATCACACGCGCCGCCTTCCCGGGTGTTTTCCGGTCCGATTTTTGTACTAACGGACTCCATTTTTCACAATAAAAACATTTATGGCATAAAAAATAACATTTAAGCAACATAAAATTGAGGTATATCACTCTCTCAATCTAAATGGAGTTAAAATGCAAAAAAAGAAAACCGTGCACTTCATCTTCCTCCTCCATTAATATTCATGCATATACATGTATATATACGCATGTAAAATAGAAACACGAAAATATCCATCAATGGCTCTGATACCAATGTAAATAAAAACAAACAATTATGCAGCGGATAAAATAATCATATCATACCTTTCGATGATAGAACCTCGTGGATAAATCACGTGCTTCCAGAGTCTGATAAATCAATCCCAGCAGTGGGGTGATATTACAATGGTGAATATCACCCACACAAACCACAGTGCAATTGACTTGATCGTTGTTTCTTGGGAGAGAGTCAGTTTTTGGGTAGAAAACAAAACCTACGTTGTTTTCTCTCTTGGTTACCCATAACCAATATCAGATATATATTATATTTATCTCATTTATCCATTGGTTAAATGAGATAATATCTGATATCTATATCATCTATCCATATCATGATATGATAGGTATATATCCTGAGTGGCTCATCCAAATAGGTTTGAATTCAAATTCAAAACCCATTTGGATGAGGTTCAAAAGGTTCTAAGGGTCATGCCACATGGGCGCCTAATTTCTAACAGTATCCAAATAATCACTTATACTTATTTAATTCTAGTTATGTTTTAAGTTGGGTTTTGTTAATTATAGTTAATGTATGTGGAGGAAATTTGTCCAGATGTTTTATTGGTACTTGGGTTGATACAATTTCATATATAAAACTTGTAAGGGAAGCTAAAAAGTTAATAGAAAATTCTGCGTTAAAAGTGACCCATCTTCTCCCCTGTTTTGGTTCTTCTTCTTCTTCTTCTCTATTTTCTGCAGGAAAAATCAGATTTGATTGTGTGTTTTAGATTGATTCCTTTGTAGTTTAAACACACATTTGCTTCCAAAACACCCAAGATAAAGTGGTCTCAGAGCCTACTTCGAAGTGGAAGCTTGGATTCGAAAAAGAGGGTTGAAAATAGGTGTGTGAAGAAGAAAAGTGGGTTTTGTAGAAAATCTCCATGGCTAACTCAAGCAATCAAAGTATAGGTATCCAACAACCATCTATGCCCATTTTTGCTAGAGAAAATTATGATTATTGGTGTGTGAGGATGAAGACCTTATTTCAGTCCCAAGGTTTATGAAACTTGGTACAAAATGGATATGATGAACCCGATTCAACAACTACATTAACTTCAGCATAAGAGTAGCAGCTAGAGGAAACCAGAAAAAAGGATACTAAGGCACTCTTCTTCATCCAACAAGCACTCTCTAATGAGTTGTTTTCAAGATTCATTGAAGCCAAGAAATCAAAGGAAGCATGAGAAATTTTACAACAAGAATTTCAAGGAGACAAAAAGGTAACTAAACTCTTAGAAGGGAGTTAGAATATTTGAAGATGAAAGAATTTGAAACTTTAATTTATTATTTCTCTAAACTAATGGAGATTGTCAATCAAATGAAATCATATGGTGAAAGAGTTGAACAAAAGAGAATTGTTGAGAAAATTCTGATTAGTTTACCAGAAAAATATAGCACAATGTTGGGAATAATTGAAGAGACAAAGGATATCTCTGAATGAGTGTCCAAGAATTGATGGGTTCTTTGAAAGCTCATGAACAAAGGTTATTAAAACAATCAAAGAAGCCTTTGGAGAGTGCATTCCAATCAAAAGTTAATTTGAATTCTAAAAGTCATGGAGAATCATCAAGTAATGAACAAACAAGAGGGGAATCATCAAGAGGTGGTAGACAAGGAAGAGGAAGAGGAAGAAATTCATCAAGGGGAGGAGGTAGAAGCAACATTCATAGAAGTTCAAGTGTGGAAGAAAATACAAGAAATTGCAGAATTTGTGAAAGGGGAAATCATCTAGAGAAGGATTGTTGGTTCCGAGGAAAACTACAATGTTATAAATGTAAGAATTTTGGCCACCTCCAAAAGGATTGCAAAGTCAAAAGCAATCAACAATCTAATTTTTTAGAGGAGAAAGATGGAGAAGGAAACTTATTTTGTGCTTGTCAAGCAGCCTCAGAACACAAAAATGATGTTTGGTACCTTGATAGTGGGTGTAACAATCATATGACAAGTGATAAGTCTATTTTCTTGGACATGGACACTTCAATTAAAATGGGAAATGGAGTGTTAGTAAATACAAAGGGAAAATGAACCATACGAGTTGAAACAAAGAAGGGGAGTAAGTTTATTCATGATGTGTTGCTTGTTCTAGAGTTGGAGCAAAATTTGCTAAGTGTTGGACAACTTGTGGAACGTAGATATGCAGTCCATTTTGAAGCTAACAGCTGCACCATTCATGACAGAAATACAAAGCAAGTAGTGGCAAAAATTCAAACGGAGAAAAATCGAAGCTTCCCACTCATATTCAACTAAGAAATGTTGCTTTGAAAGCTCATATGAATGATGAGTCATGGTTGTGGTATAGAAGACTTGGGCATTTGAATTTTCATAGTCTCAAAGTGCTTCACCAAAATATTATGGTCCAAGGACTTCCATGTATTGAGGAAATACATGATGTTTGTGAGGGGTGTGCGCTTAGGAAGCATCATTGGCAACCTTTTCCTAAAGGAGTTGCTTGGAGAGCCAAAGAAATGTTAGAGTTAGTTCGTACGGATGTTTGTGGGCCTATGAGAACTCCCTCCCATGCCCAAAACAAGTGCTTCATTCTCTTTATTGATGACTATACAAGGATGACATGGATGTATTTCATGAGGGAAAGATCCGGAGTGTTCACTATTTTCAAGAGATTCAAGAGCATGGTGGAAAAGCAAAGTGGGCACTACATAAAAACTTTGAGAAATGATAATGGCAAAGAATACAACTCTAAGGAGTTTCACAAATTTTGTGAAAATAAAGGTGTAGAAAGGCAATTAATAGTGGGTTATACTCCACAACAAAATGGAGTATCCGAAAGAAAGAATCAAACAGTGATTAATATGGCCAAATTTATGATGCATGAAAAGGGGCTACCAAAGAGTTTTTGGGCTGAAGCTGTTTACACAACAGTGTACTTGATAAATAGGTGTCCTACCAAAGCCGTTTGGAACGAAACTCCCATAGAAGCTTGAAGTGGGAGAAAGCCATCAGTAAAACATCTCAAAGTATTTGGATGTGTTTGCTATGCTCAAATTCCAAAGGAAAGAAGAAGCAAATTAGATGAAACAAGTGAGAAATGCATCTTTGTGGGATATAGCAGCAAATCCAAGGGTTATCGATTGTATAGCTTGAAGAAAAATCAGATAATAATCAGTCGGGATGTGTTATTTGATGAGAATGCTTCATGGAATTGGGAAGAAGATAAAATTGAGAAGTAATCTGTCCTAGTTGATGAAGAGCAAGAAAATTCAACACATGAAGATGAAAATAATGAAGATTCACACCAATCCTCACCAAGGATAGGTTCATCATCATCTTCCAGTTCTTCTCCAAGTTCAAGCTCAAATTTTAATTCATCCTCACCTAGCTCAACTCCAAAACAAATGAGGAGTTTGAGTGATGTGTATGCTAGATGCAATTTTTTTGTAGCGGAACCTAGAAGTTTTAAAGAAGCAATTAAAGAGGAAGCTTGAAAGAAAGCAATTAGGGGTGGGCGCGGGTCGGTTGTGGCCACGAAATCTTCAATTTGCCATTCGTCCGCCAGATTGGCGGATTGGAGAAAATCAATCCACATTCGTCCGTCAATCTGGCGGATGTGGATTGAGCGGATTGACGGATGGATGCGAATCGGTTTGGCGGTTTAAAATTTTATAAATTTTCAATATAATTCAACTTGTGCACTTCCTCAAAAAAAAAAAAAAAAGTATTACAGTCATATACTTAAAAAAGTATTACAATCACTGTATGCCTCATCCAAAGTAAGAAAGTTTGAAACTTTAGAATATTACAATCACTGCATACCCCATCTACATATTACAATCACAGCATCCACATAATGTATTATAATTTGTGGTTATTAAAATATAAAAACAATTCAAACTACCAAAACCATGAATATAGCAATAGTAGAGATTGTATGCCTCTATATTGTTATATCTATATCTGTTTTTGAAAACAAAAACCAACATCGTCTTTTTTATTTATTATTTTTAGAGTTATATTTAAAACCCAAAAAATATAGATAAATAATACATTTATTTTTTTCAATTCAAAAAATATATTGAGGTTGAAAATTCTTTTTCAACATAATATATTCAACAAAATATTTAAACTCTTTTTCAATTGAAAACACAAGCAGAATATCTAAACAAATTGAAAACACAAAATCTTACAAATTACTAGGGATGCTGGTGGTTTGGCGGTTCAGTTGCGGCCAAAGAAATCTCAAATCCGCCATCCATCCAAAACTGGGTGGATTGGAAAAAATCAATCTGTAACCGTCCGTTCGTTATCACACATTTGTCTAAAATGCAGCGGATTGGTTTGGTTCGGTTGGTTTGGGCGGATCGGTATATCCATTGCTCACCCCTAAAAGCAATAGAAGAAGAAATTGAAGTCATTGAGAAGAACAACACATGGGAATTGGTTGAAAGACCACAAGGCAAGGAAATCATTGGGGTGAAGGGGATTTATAAAGTAAAGTTGAATTTGGATGGTTCATTCTAAAGAAACAAGGCAAGGCTAGTCACAAACGGATACACACAACAGTCTGGAATCGATTTTCAAGAAACATTGCACCGGTTGCACGACTTAACACCATTCGAGCTCTCATTGCTTTAGCAGCCCAAAAAGGTTGGTCATTGTATCAACTTGATGTTAAATCTGCGTTTTTAAATGGAGAATTGAAATATGAAGTGTATGTTGAATAACCCCAAGGGTTTTTAATGAAAAGAGATGAAGACAAGGTGTATAAATTAAAGAAAGCATTGTATGGGCTAAAGCAAGCTCCAAGAGCATGGTATAGCCAAATTGATTTCTATTTCATCAACAAGGGTTTCAAGAAGAGCAAGAGTGAGCCAACCTTATATATGAAAAATCAAGGTATGTCAATTCTTATTGTTGCCTTGCATGCTGATGATTTGTTATTTTCCGATAACGATGAGATAATGATTGAAGAATTTAGAAATGACATGATGACAAGATATGAAATGAGTGACATGGGTTTGTTGAATCATTTTCTTGGAATTGAAATCTATCAAGTTGAAGATGGAGTATTTATTTCTCAAAAGAAATAGGCTGAAAATATTTTAATGAAATTTGGCAGTGGTTGTAAGCCCATGGCCATACCACTAGTTGTGAATGAAAAACTAACAAAGGAAGATGGAGAGAAAAAAGTCGATGGTTCGTTGTATAGAAGTTTGGTTGGAAATTTGTTGTATTTTAGAGCTACAAGGCTAGATATAATGTATGTTGCAAGTTTGCTTTCTAGATTTATGAATAATCCTAGCCAAAATCATCTTGGCGCTGCAAAATGAGTTTTGAGATATATTCAAGGCACAACTAGCTATGGTATCAAGTATTGCAAAGATTCAACTGTGAAATTGTTTGGTTTTTGTGATAGTGATTGGGTTGGCTGCATTGATGATATGGAAAGCACCTCTGGGTATGCATTTTCCTTGGGTTCTGGAGTATTTTCTTAGACATCAAAGAAGCAACAGAGTGTGGCGCAATCATCTGCAGAAGGTGAATATGTTTTAGCGGGTTTGGTAACTTCCTAAGCAATTTGGTTGAGGAGAATACTTGAAGATGTTTGCGAAAAGCAAGAAGATGGTACAAAATTTTTTTATGACAAAAATCAGCCATTGCCATGGCTAAGAATCCTATTTTTCACAATCGCACTCGTCATATTGCAATTAAACATCATTTTATTCGGGAAGCAATTGAAGAAGGTGAAGTACAGCTCAAATTTTGTAGGTCAGATGAACAAATTGCAGATATATTCACTAAGGCTCTTCCCAAAGAAAAGTTCCAGCATTTCAGAGAGTTACTTGAAGTTATGGAGTAGCACATTAGGAGGGAGCAATGTTGGTGTAAAGTGCTTGTTTAATTTTATATCCAAAAATCACTTATGCTTATTTAATTCTAGTTATGTTTTGGGTTGGGTTTTGTTAATTAGAGTTAATGTATGTGGAGGAAATTTGTCTAGATGTTTTATTGGTACTTGGGTTGATATAATTTCATATATAAAGCTTGTAAGGGAATCTAAAAGGTAATAGAAAATTCTGCTGACGGGGCTGTTAAAAGTGACCCCTCTTCTCCCCTGTGTTGGCTCTTGTTCTTCTTTATTTTCTGCAAGAAAAATCAGATCTGATTTTGTGTGTTTTAGATTGATTCTTTTGTAGTTTAAACACACATTTGCTTCCAAAACACCCAACAGATGCCTGTTATCCACCGTTTTCTTTTTGGTTTTTTACTCTTCCTCATCTGCATCGTTCTAGCTGCCACCGCAACATGACATAAAGGAATATATTCGAACCATTATCTTCAATTGCTTGCTTGGTCAACCACCCAACCCCATAATGGCCTTGTTTAGGAAGTTGACTATTTTTGTTGACTATTTGATTTTTTTGGCTATTTTAGCCTTGGCTATAATAGTTGTGTTTGGAAAGTTGGTTAACTTTTTTTATTTTTTATTTTTATAGTTGATTTGATGGTTGTGAGAGAAAAAGTGAACTGATTATGGGTTATATGTGAGATTTTATCTTATTGACTATTTTAATTTATTCTATTTTTTAGTGGACTATTTTATCCCAACCCTCTTCCCAAACACCCCCAATATGTGTCTACTTCATGTCTTTGGAGTCATGATGGAGTCATGGAGTTCAAATTTCACCAAAAGGAAACAAGTGTTTATATTTGGTCTCTGGTTTCCAAGCATACGTGACACGTCAGCTTTGTCTAACTGTGAAGAATCAATTATCTAC
The DNA here is from genome assembly GCF_055761805.1 of Camellia sinensis. NCBI lineage: Eukaryota > Viridiplantae > Streptophyta > Magnoliopsida > Ericales > Theaceae > Camellia > Camellia sinensis. The sequence goes on along the minus strand of NC_138961.1, from coordinate 209,682,076 downwards.
CATATTCAAATTGATCTTGAACTGGTACGGCCCGATCACAACCTCAAGAACAATTACTCCAAAAATCTGGCAGACAGAATTTTCGAATGCTCGGACCATCAACATCTTTCTCTTCATATCTTCATGCCCTAGCCCCAGGGCCTTTACACTGCTCAACGTGCAAACCCTTTTAACTATCAGCAAGGTACACAAAAGTAAAACACAAATGTTTTAGATGGGGTCGAGTCCCATATATTCTACTAAGTCATATGTATCTCATTCTAGGTTATGTTTTGTTTATTTACAGTTATTGTTCAACTCTCTAACGGAGTGCTTGGTTTCCTTGCTCAACTGTTTGTTTTTGACCATGTGTGGTGGGCTTAAAAGTTATATGCTTTGGTACATATCATGTACTGTCAATAGAATTTTCCATTCTAATATTTAATTGACTGAAAAATAATAAAAATTACAATGTAAATGAAATTATTATTAACTATTAATGCTAAATGAATTATCAATCTATAAAGTAATCTAAAGAATAATCATTTTATTCCATCTCATTCTAATCAACCAAATAAAGCATGAGAATTTGTGTATTAGGAGCTCAACCTATACTACTTGGTAATGGCTTACAATTTACTAACAACAATGCACAGGATTTAAGAAATTCAATTTTAAGCCTCGCTAGCTCAATTAGGGTTGAGTTATTATGATGATAGTATCACTGCATGCATTTGTCACTACAAAAAAAGTTACTTATGATGGCGCTTGTATCAAGGCGCTTTAAAAAAGTCGTGATATATCTCAATGGCAAACACGCTTTTCAAAGCATGATATCACCTAAATTAATAAGATGCCCTTTGATGGTCTCAATGAGATAAGTCTGTTTAATTTCACAGAGACTTAACCCCATATCTATTCAAACATTTCCAAATGGCTCTCTCTTTCTCTCTCTCTAAAATGGTTCTCTCTCACTAGCCCTAAGGAGTCGTGGATGCAACCAACAATGAAGACTTCCTGGAGTTTATAGATCTATAGAGAGATTGATGCTTCTAATCTCAATGATTTCTTGTTCAATCTGGATCTCGATTTCGATTTGTGCACTAGGTCTTAGGATTTGATATTTTCCTTTGAGATTTTTCAACTTCCCTTAATCTTTACCAATCTAGGTCTTCGTTTTTCATGGATTCAGGCATCCAATCGCACTTGATTTGGAGTTGCTGAGTTCACTTGAGATACAGAGCTTTCATTGTAGCAATCTTGTATTTGATTTACTAGTTTTCATATATGTTCAAATTTGTTATTGAAAATTATTATATTTACATTTGATTAGGGTTTTGATTTTCATTATAGGGCTTGTTCTTCATCGAGTTTGATCTAGACTTGCTGTGAGTGCACTCAAGATACAGAGATTTTCATCACTACAAAGTAACGATCTGGATCTGTGTTCCATTTACATAAACTCTTGCTTAGGTTTCGATTTTCATCAACGATCTAGGTTCTCATCTCTTCCATAAATAATGGCTTGAGCTTGCTTTGGATGATAAACTTACTTAGGCTATTTCACTGCTTTGTAGCTTTTAATGTAGAACTTAAACTCAACCCCATTAATGTAGAACTTAATGTCATTTAGCCTAAGTAAGTCAACCCTAAGTAAGCTACAAAGCAAGACTTACTTAGGCTTACTTAAACTCAACCCCATTAATTTAGAACTTAAACTCAACCCCATTAAAAGCTACAACCTTGCTTTGGTAGCTACCAGGTTAAATGACATTGAAACAATAGACTTATTTAGGCTATTTCATCTCTCATCTCTTCCATAAATAATGGCTTCATCTCTCATCTCTTACATAGCTATTTCAGTGTCATTTAACCTGGTAGCTTTTAATGTAGAACTTAAACTCAACCCCATTAAATTTGTGAAAATAATGCCAAACGATAGGTCTGTACTTAGGCTGATGCTCCCAACTACCATGTATAGTGTTCAATTTTTTACAATGTGTAATTTAGTGTCCTTGATATCGAGGTACAATAACTCTCCTGTTCTTGACACACTTGCCTTTCATCATTTTATAAAGGTCTGCATTGATTGTTGTGCAATAAATATGATTACCTTTTGGTTGGAATCTATGTTTTATTTGTGACGCTATGCTTATTTTGTGATGTACAGTATGTTAGCAAAAGTATCTGAGAAAAGTTTTAGAATTTATCATTAGTCATTGGCTGTATGTAGCTGCAAAACCTATGGGATTTGGTTAAAATTTGAGAGAACTTTAAACATAGTGCTGTAAAACATAAATATGCTTATTGGCAAAGAAAATTTGGGAATTTGGAAATTGGAAATTGGATTTCATTTGTGTATGTTGGCTTGAAAATTACTGTGATTTTCACCACAGGTTGAGTGGAATAATAAAGCAGGCAGATAGTATGCATGCTTGTATGATGAAAATGATAATAAATCACATTTCAATCATTATATTCATGAACAATGTGATGGTAATATAGTTATGATATTTTAGATTTTCCTTTTAATGTTTTGGGACTAAGTGGACAAATACTTTTTTAGATGGTTCAAACATACTGCGGAATCATTCATTAAAGTACCTTTCTTTGGAGCTGTCTTATACCTTACTTTGATTGTTTCTCCATTCTGCAGAGCATTCACTACTATTTGGGCACGTTACAGAGATCTCTCCTTTGCCTGGATAGGTCAAGATATACTTGTAAGGATAAACTTTATTTTGTGCTTTTTTGCTTTTGATGATTATTCTTACAATTGTAATATTTTGTCCATAAAACTGTGATGTGCCCTACGTTTAGCCCTCATATGAGGCAAAACTGTGATGATAGTTTAATTATTAGCAGAATGGTTGTTGCAATGTTTTCTATTTCTGGCAAAGAATATGGTCACTTCCTTATCATTTTCCATGGTTTGGGAATTTGCACTGTTGATTATTTCCTAATTAATCATTTTATTCATGCTCTAAACTTAGCATAGCCTTTGATTCTTGATGCTTCACATGCTATTTTTTGCTGCATTATCACATTAAATAAGAGATAGCTTTATTCTGTTTAGTGTTGGCATTTCTTTTCATGTTGAAGTACATATCTAACACATTCACACCACATTAGTGTTTCTGACTTTTTCTAAGTTCTAGTGGCATTCAAATAATGATGTCTTTTTTTTTTTTTAAATTAGGGAATTGCACTGATAATTACAGTTCTTCAGATCGTGCATGTACCTAATCTCAAGGTAATGATTCTAAGTCACTTAGGTTCATTGGTGGTAAATGACTATTTTAAGCGTGCTCATACCATTTCTTGGATTCTTTGGTTTTTGCCTTAAGCATGCTCATACCATTTCTTGGATTCTTTAGATTCATACCATTTTAAGCATGCTCATACCTTAAGTTTTTGCCTCTTTGAATGGTGCCACGGATGATTGTTTGTGAAAAAAACTTATTAAAATTTCATCTAAAAAATGAACTCAATTGGTTATGCTGGAACTGCATGTGAACATGCCTGGTTAGGTTTATTACTTTTGACTATCTGTGTTATCTTATCTATTTCCCGATCATTATTGTAAATATATTATTGTTTGTCCCAAATTAGTTATTGTGCGTTATGTCCTGAGTGCTTTGCATTATGTCCAAAACATGTTTGACTTCTTTGGTTGCCGTTGTGCAATGACAATGGAGAAACCTTCCAAAGAGAGTTGGAACTTTTGTTTTTTTTTTTCCTTCTCTTTATGTTTTCTTCTACTCATTCTTCAATTATTGTTTCACTTAGATCTCTGTTTTTGATCTTTTATTTATTTATTTATTTATTTATTTTGTTTTGATAAATGCAGGTTTGAAGCAATGTGATAAGAGTTGCAAGCTTAGATGATTGAATTATCTTAGACCAGACATCAAAAGACGTAATATATCCCCATTACAACAAAAAAACATTTTTAATAGCATTCTTCTTAAAATGTTATCAAATATAATGCATTTAGCATCAGATGACATGAGTGTTTTTTTCCTAATGAATTCATATTTTATTGGCAACATGGTTAGTTGCTCCAACTATTGCCGCGAGTTTAGGTGCCTTTGTACATACATTGGGCGCACTCGCCCCTGTGACAGGAGCAAGTGGGTTTGCTGCAGCTGCAACTGCTACAGGAACTATTGCCGATAGTTTTAGATAATCTCTGAATAGTTTTGAATATGTTTATATGCATATTTTTGGATGGTTTAAACTTTTTGGATAGTTTAGATCTTAAGGATATAGTTTTCGAATGTTTGGAATGTATAGACAATTATTGAATGTTTGTAATTTATGGATATAGTTTTTTTTTTTTAATGTTTCAAACAATATTTTGGTGGTTGATTGATGTTTCGTGAGGTTTGTTTGTAATGTTTGTTAGATTGTACAGAATTTGTGAAATAGAACCTACTAAATTTTAAAAAAAAATAAAAAATTGCATATTCTACAGCAGGCATAATAAGTCGTCGTATTACATATTTTACGACGAGCAACGAGAGTTGTGATTTGTCCCAAGAATTAACGGCATGCAAAAGTAGTTGTAGAAAAATCAAACATGACACACAAGATCGGCTATTAAAGGGTTTTTAATGGCATGGAAAAATAGTTGTAGAAAAATCAAACACGACTTACAAGATCCACTGTTAAAGGGCTTTTACGGCGTATTACGACATGCCGTTGAAAGTGAATGACTTTCCATGATTGGTCATAATACGATGTTACCTTGCGCGTCGTAGAATCGTATCCATGACGTATATTTGGCGCCGTAAAAACCCTTTTTTGTTATAGTGTATTCTTATTTATTCATCTTTATCTATGTATTGATGGTTTCTCACTGTAGACACCCCATTTTTGACCGTTCTCAAAACTTGGACGTCATCGTTTGAACACTCGATGATCATCCATTTTCGTGTTCATTTTGAGTTCTCGGAGGTCTCGGCCGCGCGCCTTGCCTCAAGATCTCTCAACTTGTCTGTTTTGTGCTTGGTTGTGGACCAAGGACTTGTGTTTTTGCTCCTTAGGGAAGAGGGTGGCTTGTTGGCCATCCTCTCAACCCATCGGCCAAGGCATGAAGCCATCGGCCTTGTTTTCTTGCCATCGGCCAAAAGTGTTGGCCGATCGACACTCTTTTTGGTCGGTCGGCCCTTATGTCAGTTGATCAACCATGTTTTCTGGCCGAACCTTGTTCATCTACTTTATGCAGATATTTTATGTTAGCTGTCACAGCTGGCATGCACAATTTACCCCCTCCATACACGTGTATGGAGGGATTTGCCCCTTTGCTTCGCTTCCTCAAGAAGCTTTGCTTTTGGTTCTCTATAAGAGAGAACCATCTCCTCCCTCTTCAAGGGTTCAGAAAATTGAGGGTTGAGGAATACATATAGTTTTGTATCTATATTCTCTTGTTTGTTCCTATTTTGTGTTCAAAAGTGTAGTATTGTTTTACTATTGTACACAAACACACACTAGAACACCATCCTCTTGGAGCTGAGGTCCCTTGAGGTTGATTTCAGAGTTCTTGGAGTGGTTTAAGCTTGGAAAAGTTGCTGGAACCTTGTTCTTGAAAGTGTTCTTCAAGGGTGAGCATTCTTGCTTTTAAACCCCCATTCTTGCTTAAGCTTTTAGACCTTCTTGCTTATTGTTTTAAGCTTAACTCTAAGCTACAATAAGTTCTAATTTTTGATGCTTTAGACCTTTGTTTAAGGTCACTTCTTGGTTTGGGGTTGTTTACCCCCTCTTAGGCCTTGTTTGGCCTTATTCTTGTGCCTTCTTTTTAAGCCTTGGGATCACCTTGTTTTGGCCTTCCCACCACTAAAATCCCTCTGGATTTCAGTGGTGGGGATGGTGTTTTAAGGTCCCAAAAAGGAGAGGGTCATCCCCTCTCCTTGTGTTTTCAATATTTGCCTTAATATGCCTTATGTGTGAGCATGTTTGTTAAGTTCATGTTGGCCATATTTTAGCATGTATTTGTGGCTATTTTGCTGAGGCTCACCACTGTTTTTGCTAATCTTGGTCATTCCATACATGGTTTATACACTTGTAGTGTAAATCACACACACTAGCTTTGTATGCTTCATGTTTGAGCATGTCTTTCTAGCCTATGTTGTGTCCATTTCAGAATGTTTTTGGTCTTTTTTTACCATGTCATACCTCTGTTTAGGTTTTACCATGTCATACCTCTGTTTAGGTTTGGTTTGGTTAGCCCTTGCACGCTCCATGCACTTGTAGTGCATTTCTATGAAATAGCCTAATGTGTCTCATGCTTTAACAGATCATTTTAGCATGCTTTTGGCTTAGCTCTGAGAAGACTTTGTTCATGTTTTACCATGTTTAAAGTCTGATTTGTGTTGTTTTGGTCATATATGCCATGCTTTGTATAGCCATAAGGCATTCTTGCTTGTTAGCTTTGAGTGCCCAAGTCACTAGCATGCTTTACTTGGGCCATTTCAATGATTTGACATCATTTGTTATACTATTTCAGTCTATGTTTCATGCTCATATACTTGCACTTATCACTCCTTTAATGCTTTAAAGAGTTGATGTTTTATGCCTCATGAATGGGTCATTGTGTGTGCCATCATGTTTAGGTCATTGGGATGCCATCTAAGTGGGTTTTTGGCCTTGTTTTACCATGCCATAACTCTGTTTTTCATTGCTTAAGTCATGCCATGTTTGGTTTTGATAGGTGTAGTGCAACACCTTTTTTGTAGCCTTGCATGCCTCATGCTTTTGGCCCTTTGTTCTAGCATGTTTTGGCCTCATTCCTTGCATGTTTTAGGCTTACTTTGGCATGATTTAGGACTGTTTTGGTTCACTTTGGCCATTTGCATCATGTTTCACATAGCCTTGGTTTGAACCCCTTGGCTAGCCTTAAGCCTTGAGCCTTCTTGCATGATTTGCTTGTTTTGTTTGGTTGGTTTAGCACCTTTCTTAACATGATTTCAGAGTTTGCAATGTATGTCACATGTCCATGTTTGTCCTCTTTTTAGTGCTCTTGAAAGTTGCCCTCCTATGCCTAGGTGTTGGACCATTTACATGTGCATATTTGCTTTGCATTTTCATGCTTCCAATTCATGACTTTGGCCACTGATTTGGGTATGTTTGAGAGTAGCCCATTTTGGTTTAAGTCCATCTTACCATGTTGTTGCATGCTTGTTTCATTTTACATGTTATTGCATGCTATGCATGTTCGCATACTTAGGTTGTATGTGTATTGCATATTGTATGCTTGCATGCTTATGTTGCATTAGATTTGTATCATGCTTGAGTTGCTTGCATGCTTGCTTAGGTTACATTGCATTGTGTGTGCATCTCTTGCCTCTTGATCAAGCATGATAGAGGTTGGGGCCTCTTATGTGTTTTGTGCATTTCATTTGATATTGAATTGCACACTTGGCTCCTTTGGCCATCATGCATTGAAATGCGTGATTGGTGGTCCGAGGGTCGAGAATTATACACCTTTGAGTCTTAAACATGATAAGGGGTGTAGTTGTGTAGACATTGTCTTGTAAATGTATTGCCATGCTCTGTTTGTCCTTTGCTGCAGCAACAGGAGCTTTTCATAGGAAGAAATGGTCGATCGACCATATTTAGTGCCGATCGGCTAACAATGTCTGGCCGAGAGCCTTATTTCTGGTTGATGACCAATTTCCCATGCCGATGGCCCTATCTTTTGGTCGATGACCTCCCACAGTGTACACAAGGTGGTTTAAAAGTGTCACAGAAGTTGGCACAATTTTCAGAGGTACAGAGCAGTGCTAATAGAGGCAACATAAAGCATGGCGATGGATTTCCGAGCAAAGCCGTCCAAGCATGCATTCATCCCTCGTCTCGAGGCCATTTCGGTGTTTTAATAACTTAGAATAGTTATTTATTTCGATTTGGTTGTGTAATTAATTAATTAGCTTGTTAGTTAGTTAATTAGTTAATTTGTATTATTCTTTTGGTCCCTCCGTCGAGAGGGCTAATTGTTGTAATAAGCGTGCGTGTGTGTGATGCATGTCTTTCAACCCCCACTTCTTTCTCCCTTTTACTTACCTGCTTTCAGTGGTTAGTTCTAGGGCATATTTCAATTAGCATCCTTATGCTATGCATGTTTGCATCATTCATCTGTATTGCATGCACCGAGCTCGGCGCATCATACTAACTGCATTGTATTTCAATTCCAATTTGAATACATGTATCGAATAGTCGCATTTCACATGCCATTTTAGATTAGCCGAGCTTATTTCTAGTTGCATTTTGCATGTGTTGCATTAGCCATTTTGGCATGAATTAGGATCATGTATTGATTACTAAATAGTTCTTTGTTTTGGCTCGGAATACACTGTAAGTGTTTACGCTTTAGCATCTCGCATGTGTGTGAATGTTAACATGACAACATGCTTGCCATGAGGCTAATTGCTTATATGATATAAACTGCCTGAATGCCTGTGGGTGAAGGTTGGATTACTTGAATTGGAACAATTCGTCAAATCCGCATTTTAGCCTACTTGCGAGTAGCAAACTTCAAATCATTTTTCAAACAAATGGATATGCGATGCTTTGTTCCAAATTAGGCGATCTAGTCTATACTTATGTGTTGTGCGCCTCACATAGTAAATTCTAGCTAATAACTAGAATAAGAACGCGTGTGTTTTCAAAAACAAGATATCATACTTAGTACAGGCCGATCTTTGATCGGGCGAGCGGGGGTGCTCATAGATGACCTTCCCCAATCGTACCCAAGTTCCCGAGCCGAGGTAACTTTGGTGATGACGGACACGTGGCCTTAGGCACAAGTCAGGGTTTCCTAAATTCCCTCAAAATAAAATATTTAGGTGGCGACTCTGTATCTGGGAAAGCAGTCCATGTTTGGCACTTCTTTCTTAAAAATCAGTTTTCCAAAACGATTTGCCGGATTTGGACTCTTTGATGATTTATCAATCTCACATCGCACATTGTGAGATCAGATTAAGAACCGTGACATTTGAGTCCGAACTGTAGCATGAAGCCCAAGGGCGCATCCACAGTTTCTTTCTCACCACTTGGCTTCTATGTGTACCTTGATGCTTTGGATGGATTTGTTTGCTTATGCATAAGCAAGCAAGTTCTGTTTTGGTTTTGAACCCCAACTTTGTATAAATAAACACTTTTTATCTGCTTGTTTACATACTATCACTTTTTTAGAGTAAATTATGTTAATTAATTTGTTTTTCCATTGAGGTTCTTGGACAGATAGAGGCACATGATTATTGATAGGGATTGGCTGGTTGGTTAAAACTACAAGGAGTGAAAGCTTATTGGTTGTTTTTTAGAATGGAATATTCTACACAGCAAATTTTAGTGCCAAAAGTAGATTTAAAAGGCGAAAAGGATGAGAGAAAATAACGTGCCAATAATGTGAAGTTGTTGAATAAGGCAATTATAAATAAGAAATGGTTCATTATTTTGTTGGTTCATTATTTAGTTTTGATGGTTCATTATTTTGTTCATAATGACTACTTGTCAAAGAAAAGAAAAATTATTCTTATAGGTTATAAGATGATCATTTTTTAGTCTTCAACTGATAATGACATGCTCAATGGCTGATATTTGTTGGGTTAATAGTTAATGGCTGCTATAAGAATCCAACAATTCAGTCTATTTTTGCAGAAGTTTCAGAATTTGGCTGGGCAACACTTTGATGTTCTCGAGACTCTTTTGCCGAAGATTCGGAAGCAAGTTGATGTTCTCAAAGAGCTTCAGGTTTTCTTTCAATATATATATCTATATATTTATGATCTTATTGATAGGACTGAAAATTGATCTTATATATCTTAGTTTCTATTCACCAACATGTTTTAGTGATGTTGAATTGCTGAATATATGGGTATTTATGGGAATGTCCTTGATTCTCTATACATGCATTTAATTTATTAGGTGTGTTGAAGTATAATGCTTTGATGTATCATTGCAGAGCCAACATGATAAGTTGAAGGCAAAGTTTTTCGAGGAGAGAGCAGCCTTTGAAGCTAAATACCAGAGCACCCTCCATATTAAATTTTTTTTATATATTAAAATGAGAAAATATTAGCAATTTTTATTTTTATTTTTTTGTATTGAGTTAACATATTGTGTTTTAAGGTTTTTGTTTTTGGTTATTGAAAATTGGAAAATGAATATTGACTCGCATTATGGTACATGTTTTGAAAATGGTGATGGATTATAGGTTTGTTTGTTTGTTTGTTTGTTTGTTTTTTTGTTTTTTTTGAGGAAAAAGGTTTGCTTTGAACAAAAGTAAAAAACATCACTAATTATGATTTTTTTTTTAAAGAAAGGAAAATGTGGCATTTTCATAAAAACGTTGCAAAATGTCGTCATAATTACGTCATAGTTAACTCCTCTAACAAAAATAGTCAATAGATGTTAAGAATTAGTAGCACTTTAAAAAAAGTCATCTGAACTCTTTAGTGGCATTTTTAAAACATCACAAAGATATGACAGCAGTCATATCAGTGACGAATTTTTTAAACACTGCCTTATCTTTTTGCAGCGTTTTTCTGGCCTTTTGTGGTGTTTCTAAAACGCCACTAATTCCCGATTTTCTTGCAATGTGTCCTCCACAATCTATCCGACTATTTCTAGATTTTGATCCCTTTTAAACTTTCCCAGAATTTTATCTTATGACTGCAGTTGATTAATGTACTATTGAAGCTCTATCGACAGAATCCTCATCATATGGAAATAAAATTTGTAAATCTTTTTATAAATTGATTGATGTGACAACCGTCCAATTCAACTCATTGTGAGATTATTTGGGACCTATTTTGACAATTTAAATTGTTTATTTTGTAAGATCCTCTAAGAAGATCATTTATTCCAAAAATCAGTTTTATTAAATCACCTTTGTCTAAAAAATAATTAACGTAAAATATGACTTGAAAATAGTTCATCTATTTTTTTTTTCAAACAAATATGATTTAATCAAGTGACTATTAATATTTGATCAAGTTAATTTTTTGTATAAATGATCTGCTCAGCCAACTCTATAAAATAAATAATTCGGATCATCGAGTTTGGCCTCAAAATGAGCCCACAATGGGCCAAACTAAACAATCCACTTGGCTAGAGACAATTCAGTCCCAACAAGTGATAGAGTCATATTCTACATTTGAAAATTTTATTATTATTTATAACATTAAATTATAAAACAAATATTATTTTTTTATTTGTATGACATTTTCATTTTTTTTTATAACTCGGTATCTAACTCGTTGGATCGATTGATTTGGAAGGATCAATCTCACAGTCCACTAACGAGAGCCTAATTAAAATTAGGACAAAACCTCGTATAATCTGACCCCAAAAATTATTTACACCTAAAATTTTTGGACTTTGAAACATTAGGGGAGCACATCCCTAACTTCCAGTCTTGACCTCCTATCCCAAGAAATTACACATATGACATTTTCATATGCATAAAACCCCCTCTCTTATTTTTTTTTATTTTTTAAATATCAAAAAAAATAATTATTGATGCATCAATGCAAATAATCTCTTGTGCTTCTAATGGAGCGCTTGATGATATCATGATTCTGCTTGGTGTAGACACCCCATTTTTGACCGTCCTCAAGACTTGGACGTCACCGTTTGAACACAAGGTGATCATTCATGTTCGTGTTCGTCTTGAGTTCTTGGAGGTTTCGGTCGCGCGCCTTGCCTCAAGACCTCTCGACTTGTTTGTTTTGTGCTTGGTTGTACACCAAACACTTGTGTTTTTGCTTCTGAGGGCAGGGAATGGCTTATTGACCATCCCCACATCTCACCAGCCTTGGCTTGAGGCCACCGGCTCTGTTTTCTTGATACCGGCCAAATATTTTGGTCGGTCGGCAATGTTTTTGGTCGGCCGGCCATTTTTGTTGATCAATCGGCCATATTTTCCAGCCGATCCCTTTCCATCTGCTTTTGGCAGATATTTTATGCCAGTTGTCACAGCTGGCATCCACTTTTCACCCCCTTCATACATGTGTATGGAGGGATTTGCCTCTTGTTTAGCTTCTCTTGGAAGCTTGAGGATTTGAACCTCTATAAAGAGGGAGCCCCTCCTCCCTCCTCTAGGTTTTGAAAAATTAGGGTTAGAGATTGAGATATAGTTTTGTATCTATACTCCTTTGTTTGATCCTATTTTGTGCCCAAAAGTGAGTTTTTGTCTTACTTTTGCACTTGAACACCTAGCATTACACCATCCTTGAGTTGTTGAGGCACTTGAGGGTTGTTGTTAGGGTTCTTGGGCTGGTTTTGATCTAAGGAAGGTGCTGGAGTGGTGTTCTTGAAAAGGTTCTTCAAGGGTGAGAAACTACCCTCTTTATTCCCTATTTTTGCACAAGCTTTTAACTTATCTTGCATATTGTTTTAAGCTTCGACTATTACTGATAAAAGTTCTGTTTTTAAGTGATTAAAATATTTGTTTAAGATCACTTTGGTGTTTGGGGTTGTTTGCCTCCTCTTAGGCGTTGTTTGGCCTCTTTTTGTGTTTTTTTTTTGTGAGCTTCGGGACCACCTTGTATTGGCCTTCTCACCACTGAAATCTAGAGGGATTTCAGTGGTAGGGATGGTGTTTTGAGGTCCTAAGAAGGAGAGGGCCATCTCCTCTCCTTGTTGTCTTCAATATTTGCCATATTTGCCTCATATGTGAGCACCTTTGTTAAGTTCATGTTGACCATGTCTTAGCTGGTATTTGTGGTTGTCTTTCCATGATATAGCACTGTTTCGCCTTGGTTTAGACATACCATGCTTGCCTTGCATACTTGTCTTGTAAACCCATGATTTGCCTTAATATGTACCTAGCATTTAGACCACTATGCTTACATGTTTTGGCCCAACTCCATGAAGCTTTTAGGCTTGTTATAACATGCTTGAGCTCTGATTGTGGTCTTCTTGGTCATGCTTGCGATGTTTTGTATAGCCACCATGCAACCTAGCTTGTTAGTTTTGAGTGTTGAATCCTTTAGCATGCTTTATTTGGGCTACTTCAGTGATTTGGCATCACTTGTCATGATATTTCAGTCCATGTTCCATGCTTGTATGCTTGCACTTTTGACTCCTTTAATGTCTTAAAGAGTTAGTAGTTTATGCCTCATAAATATGTCATTGTGTATGCCATCATGCTTAGACCATTTAGATGTCATCTAAGTGGATTTTTGGGCTCATTTTAACATGTCATATCTCTGATTTTTGTTGCTTGAGTCATGCCATGTTTGGTTGTATTAGGTATAGTGTAACACCTCTTCGGTGGCCTTGCATGCCTCATGATTTTGCCCATTTAATCTAGCTTGTATTGGCTAGTTTCGAGCTCACTTTTGGTCTTGTTCAGACCTGTCTTGGGACTGTTTTAGGTCCCCTTGGCCCTTTGGGGCTTGTTACATGTAGCCTCGGTTTAAGCCCTTTGGCTAGTTTCAAGTTTTGGACTTTATGGCATGCCTTGCTTACATGGTTTAGTTGATTTGGCATCATCCTTAACATGATTTCAGAGTTTATCATGTTTGTCATTTGCCCATGTTTCTCTCCTTTTAAGTGTTCTTAAAAGTTGTCCTTTTGTGCTTAAGTATTGGATCATTTAGCATGCATGTTTGTACGTATACTTGTCCACCATTTCTCAGCATTTTGGCCACTGTTTTGGACCTATTAGAGAGTTGTCCTTTTTGGTGTAAGTCCATCCTTCGCACGTTATTGCATGCTCGCCTTGTATGTTGTTGCATACTTTGCTCATCGCATGTCGTTGCATGCTTAAGTTACATTTTGCATCCTTGTTAGCTTGCATCTTGTCATGCATTTGATATGTTGATTACATGTTTGCATGCTTGTTCACATACTTGAGTTGTTTACATGCTTGTTTGCATGCTTAGGTTGCATAGCTTTGTGTGTGCATTGCCTTGCCTCTTGATCACACATGATAGAGGTTAAGGTCCCTTATGTGTTTTGTGCATTTTCATTTGATATTGAATTGCACGCTTGACTCTTTTGGGCCATCATGCATTGAAATACGTGATTGATGGCCCGAGGGTCGAGAACCATGCTCCTCTAAGTCTCAAACATGCTGAGGAGGGTGGTGGTGCATAAATTTCTTTGAAAATGCATCACCATGTTCTGTCTATCCTCTGTTGCAGCAAACCAGTGTTCTGCAAGAGGAAATGGCCGGTCGGCAACTTTCAGTGCCAACCGACTACCAAAATAGTGCCGGTGATCCAATTTTTGGTCGATGACCATACTTCCATGGCCAGTGGTCTCACCTCTTGGCCGGTGACATCCCACAGTGCTCAGGGAGTGATTCTGAAGCCTCCTTGGGACTTGTGAAGTTTTCAGAAGTACAGATCAGTGTAAACAGAAGCAGCATGAGTATGGCGATGGATTTTTGAGCAGAGCCGAGCATGCACGCATTCATCCCTCTTCCCGAGGCTACTTTACCGCTTTACTAGCTTAGTTAATTTGTTTAATTAGTTAGGTGGCTTTGTAATAATTAATTAGTTAGAATAGTTAATTATTTATTTGGTCTGTATTATTCTTTCGGACCTTCCGTCGAGAGGGTACAATTGTGTAATAAGTGTGCGTACGTGTGTGAATGTCTTCCAACCCCATGTCTTTCTTCCTTTTATTTACTAGCTTTTGATGGTTAGTTTAGGGCATGTTTCAATTAGCATACTTATGCTCGCATGTTTACATCATTCATCTGTATTGCATGCACCAGGCTTAGCGCATCATACTAACTGCATAGTATTTCAATTCTAACTTGAATGCGTGTATCGGGTTGTTGCATTTCACATGCCATCCTTAGATTAGCCAAGCCTATTCTAGTTACTTTATGCCTGCGATGCATTAGCCATCTTAACATGGACTTGGACCATACATTTGATTACTAACATATTCCTTGTTTTGGCTCGGAGTACACTGTGAGTATTTATGCTTTAGCATCTTGCATGTATGTGAGTGTTAACACGACAGCATGCTTGCCATGAGGCTAATTGCTTATGTGATATAACTGCTTGAATGCCTGTGGGTGAAGGTTGGATTACTTGAATTGGAACAATTCATCAAATCCGCATTTTAGCCTACTTGCGAGTAGCAAACTTCGAACCATTTCCAAACAAACGGATATGCGATGCTTTGTTCCAAATTAGGTAATCTAGTCTATACTTGTGTGTTGTGCGCATCACATAGTAATTCTAGTTAATTAACCGGAATAAGAACACATATGTTTTCAAAACTTGATATCATGCTTAGTACAGGTCGATCTTCAGATCGGGCGAGCGGGGGTGCTCATAGCTGAGCTTCCCCAATCGTACCCAAGTTCCCGAGCCGAGGCAACTTTGGTGATGATGGACACGTGGCCTTAGGCATGAGTCAGGGTTTCCTAAATTCCCCCAAAACAAAATATTTAGGTGGCGACTCTGTATTTGGCATGCAGTCCATGTTTGGCACTTCTTTCTTAACAATCAGTTTTCCAAAACGATTTGCCGGATTTGGACTCTTTGGTGATTTATCAATCTCACATCACATATTGTGGGATCAGATTAAGAACCGTGACAATTTGAGTCCAAACTGTGGTAGCAAGGCCCTCGGGGTGCGTCCACACTTGGTAATGGCGATTTCATTCCCTTTGACATTCCCCAACTAAGAGCATCTCCAATGGTTTGTCATTAGAGTTATTAAACCTACAATATAGCAGCTGGAGTTAAAAAGTGGTGCTCCAATGGTTGAATATGGTATAGCTGTCAAATTTGACAAATGCCAAAAGTTGTGTCAAATTTGACACAAGCTTTGACAGCTGCTATAGTAATTCCAGTTTTGACCCCATCTTTGTTGCACACCAGACTCGAGTTTCATGGTTTAGTATTGTGGTTCATCTTTTATTCTCTTTGTTTTTCCTTAAATTTGCCTTTTGGATTGTTGTGGTTGTGTTTAGGACATGTTGGTTGCTTGTTTTCCAAACTCTTGTTGCCCATAATTTTTCTTCTTCGCTCGAGCGGCACTTCTTGCGCTCTAGCGGGCTTTGCAAAGTCTGAGTACTTTTGCAGGTCTGCAAAACTACTAGGAGAATATAGTCTACGCTCAAGCGGTCACTTCTTGCATTCGAGCGGTTGGTCAAATGTTTGTAAAACTACTGGATGTGTGTTTTCTACGCTCGAGCGTCATTTCTTGTGCTCGAGCGGTGAGCATCTCTTTCAGTGTGTCTTGGCGCTCGAGCGGTACTTCTTGCACTCGAGCGGAACAACTAATTGTATCCGGCGCTCGAACGTCACTTCTTACGCTCGAGCGGACTGTGCGTATATCAGATCGCGAAAATGACTTTTTACATCACTTTTTCAGATCTATTTCCTTCTAAACCCTAAAGTTGAGACCTCTCTCTAAAACACACACTCTTTCCATCTCTCTCTCTCTCTCTACATTTTCACCTAGTTCTAGTGATTTTTCCACCCATTTGCCTTTGTTAAAAAGTGTGAGCATCTCAAGATCATCGTTTTGATCCAAATAGACTTTGGTTTCGGTGTCATTGGAGTTTCATCTTTGCTTTGCTTGTCTTCTCTCTTTGAGGTAGGGATTTTCTACACTTTTATATGGCTTTTAACTTAGTTATGGGTTGTTGTGTAAAAATGATGGAATTTGGGGTATTATGAACAAACCTAGGGTTTGGATTTAAAATCAAAAGAGGAGTTTCTAAGCAAATGAGTTATAAATGGTTATGGGGTTGAATATGGGATTATAGTGTGACAAAATAGTTGATTTTGACATGTGGGTTGATATTTGGAAAGAGGGAAGTTTGCCCTAAAATGTTTCGAATATTTATTTTGTATCAATAAATGAAATTGGTATTGTAAATGTAAAATTGGATAGATGTTGATACAAATGGTGGAGTTGGATATGTATTACCTCACACCTTTGGGAATTTGAATAAATTATCTGTCTTGAGATTGAATATCTGTTTAGAAATATCTGTATTAGGCTATTGGTGAAGGATAACTATGATTGTTGTAGAAATTGCATGGGGATTAGGTAAATTGAATTTAATCTCTCGTTTGTTGTCAGTGAATATGACTATGTTTTAAATACATTGCATATGTATTATTGTTTGGGAGGAGAAATGAGATGTACACCATTGTTTGAGAGGAGATAGGGGATGGAGTCCATTGAAATTAAGTTGGCCTGTGTGTCCAGGGTGAAAGTCCCGAAACCGCGCGTATACATGGGTGTCGATCTCGCAGATGAAATTTCCGTAAAATGACAAATTGAAGTGTTTGAGTGATGATTGTGTTAAATTGGGAACCACTGAGTTGTAGTCTCAGATGGGTTGTTTGAAAGATAATGAAATTAGCTCACGAATTGAGATGAAATGATTTAACTTGAATTAACGAGAAAGAAAATGGATTGAGTTATGAATCTTTGTACTTTATGATGATATAGAAAATAAATGTTTTCTCACTGGCATTGAAAATGCACATTGTACTTATATCTTCGTTAAGATCCATATACCATGTTAGATTGTTCCTACTGGGCTTTGACTCACCCTATTTGAGAAAAATCATTTTCAGGTGTTGGTGATATGCCTTTGCCAAGGCAATAGCTTGGAGGGAATTTGAAGCAAGGAGCTTCCTTTTTGTTGTATTTTATTTTGTATAGCCAAGGGCTTTATTTGTATTGAGCTAGTCTCAGTTTTGTTGTAACCAAACTAAGACTTGGAAAGATATAAGCCTTTAGGGCATTTAAATATCTGTTTAACTTTCATTTCTCTTTACCACGTGTAGCACATGCTGTAGATTCATGATGAACTATTTATGAATGTATATCGCATGCGTCACTTTTGTATATCAATTCAGATCAATGAAAGTTTATTATTTCAATCATGTTGTCTTGTGTTAATTGTGTTGGGTTGGATTATTGTAAATATTTCGGGACATGACAGCTGCCAATTGTGCTAATTGTGCCAACTCAGCCAAAACCAACCATTTCCCTCCTTCCCTCCTCCTAACAAAACAAATTTGACACAAACTTGTTTCACCATCTTTTTTAACAGAATTCACCAAAAAAATTTTATAATAATTTTTTTTTTTAAATTTACCCAAATTCAACAATTTTTTTTTTCTAGAATTAGTCAACAACAATCAATAAATCTCAACAAAATCTCAAACAATTTTAACAAATCTCAGATTCAGCAAAATAATTTCGATAAATCTCAACAAGCAATTTTATAAAAAATTGAAACAATTTTAACAAATCGCAAGGCATCTGCACTAAATGCCACAGAATATGAACAAAACTTCAAATAATAAATACTTGGATTTTTCATTTTTTGTTCATATTCTAGCAGATTTCAACAATCATCTTTTTCGTCTTCATCTTCTTTGTGACCATCTTCATCTTCTCCACCAGAGAGTTGATATGGAGGAGTGATTCGAAGGGTTTGGGGTTAGGGTTTCAGCTGTGGAGTGTTTGTGATTTTGGTAGAGAAGAAGGTTAGGGCTTTCAGGGCTTTGTAATCTGTGAGGGAGAGAAAGGTTCATGTTAAGGAGAGAGATATATAGAGAGAATGAGAGGGAGACAACCGGTGATGGGGGTAGGAAAGAGTGAGAGAAAGGTTTAGGGGAGATGGTTTAAGGGATGGGGCTTCCAGATTCGAGATGATGATCGATGGATAGATGGAGAGGGAGAGAGAGAGAGAGAGAGAAAGAGAGAGAGAGAGAGAGAGTGGATTCTGATGGGGTGTAATCATAAAGAGAGAGTTGGGATGATTCTAGAGGGTTCATCTAAGCCATTGGATTATGTAAAGATCCAACGGTGAGATATGTCTTGGAATGCAAAACATGAGCTTAGCGGCTCTATTTCAATTTGGGAAAAAAAAGGGGCTATTTTTCCAAACAGACAAGACACCAACGGCTATAAATTAAACAGCTAAAAAAAAGCTGCCATGTTTTTGTAGTGGTATAAATACAAACACCTTAATTTAATTTGAGCTCACAGCAAAACATCTTAAATTATATTTTTCTTTTTTATTTTTCGTACAATCACTATGGAAGGTTCATAAAAAACAAAGAGAGGAAAATCATTTAGCATTAATAAAGATGTGGCAATTTGTAGAGCTTGGTGTCACATTACTAAAGACCCAATTGTTAGGAATTTGCAATCTCATGCTCATTTTTGGCGAAGAATTTTTGAAAATTATTGCTCACTGCAGAATGATCACCCAAGAACACAAGTGTCTATTTCATCTTGATGGGGTGTAATCATGAAATGTTGCAACAAATTTTGTGGGTGTTTGGTGCAAGTCGAAAATCTACACCCAAGTGGGATGTCTTAAGTTGATATAGTAAGATTTTATCTTCATTTATGATGTTAGTTTTTTTTTTTAAATTTATTTTGTCTCATATAAAAGTTAACTAATTAATTAATTTAATATTTTATTGATACAGATACTTCAAGAAAAACTTTTATATCATCAAGATGAAAACAAACATTTTACTTTTGAACATTGTTGGCCAATCTTGCAAAATAATATTAGGTGGCAAGATGTAACTCCTACGAACATAGTGAAGGCAAGGATACATACACCGTTTTCCTCTAATTCAGCCCTCGAATTCCCTATGGATAACTGCATTTTTCTTGAAGACGACAACAGTCTAAGTGTTGGTAACAATCCAACTGTTGGTAATAATCGGTGAAGGTAGTGTCGCTGCAAGGGGTAAGAGACCTATGAGTAGGAAATCTACAAAAGAATTGCTTTGGAAAAGTAAAGCTATTCAAGTGGAAGTCCACAAATATAACAATTTGTTGGAGACATTTAACCAACACCTTGTTGAGAAGGAAATGAAAAAAGCTGAAAGAGAAGAAAAAAGGATTCAAGCATTGCAAGAGATGAAAGAACTAGAGACCAAAAAGGAAGAATATTTGCAGGAGATGAGAGAACTTGAGATAAAAAAGGAAGAACGTTTGATAATGACTATGGGCATATCTCATTTAGACCCTTAGACCAAAGTGTATTACATAATGCACAAAAATAAGATTTTCACCAAGTGGTCGACACATGCCAGCAACCCAAATTACTATTTTCCCTTGTCTCCTGATGAATAATTACGGGAGAATATATTTTTTAATTTTGCAATATCCTTTTTCAATGTAATTTTGAGTATTTTATATTTACATTTATGGGTGAATTATATTTAAATTTTTTTTGAAAATTTTTCAATTTTTATATTTGTCTAGTTGGGTATAATGTAAATATATAATTTTTTTTTTTTACAAACAGCTGAAAAAAGGTCACAAAAGACAAAAAATAAACACAAAAAAATAAAATAAAAAAAATACTAAAAAACCTATATCCAAACAACATCTACAAACTCAGAGGGAAAGTTAGTTGAAATTTGCCAAAATAACATGTAACCATTGGAGCATCATTACTACAATTTGGCAAAATAACACTATTTTTTTTTTTATCAAATTATAATAATAGCAATGCTATTTTAGTGCTATACATGTGTCGCGTTTGTGGTGGTTTGCATGGTTGTAAAGTAAATATATTTTCAGAATGAGTGACATAAAGCAAAGGCGGGAAAATGATTATACTTTTGAATTATTTTGAATGGGGAATCTTCGTCCTTACACGCGGGTCACTTTTGCTATTTATTTGGTACCAGAAAACATTTGATGGCAGAGAGGAATATGCTTTTGAAGTGGGATAGCTATTGTGATGACGTTTTTTTCTGGTACCATGTTTCGTTCCTCATTTTCTGTCTTTTTTTTTTGTTGACTGTATTGGTATACAATGTTGTCCTCCTTAGAAGGGCATATCGAGAATTACAGGCAGTTCACTCAAATGTGTGTAGATCATTTTTTGACGTGGGAAATAGGATTGTGGGAAGAGAGTCGGTAGTCAGCTTTGGCGAAGTTTGTTCGTAGGTACAAGGAGCAGAGGGAAAAAATATCAAAGCTAAGGTGTCTGAACAGAAGGGCTAACAGAGGTAACAGATCCTGTAGAAGTGTTCAGATAAAAGATTTAGAGTTTTTTTATAAAAAAAATGGAAGCAATAGTAAGCAACCAGTATCGGACTCCCCTGAGCAGAGGGAAAAAATATCAAAGCTAAGGTGTCTGAACAGAAGGGCTAACAGAGGTAACAGATCCTGTAGAAGTGTTCAGATAAAAGATTTAGAGTTTTTTTATAAAAAAAATGGAAGCAATAGTAAGCAACCAGTATCGGACTCCCCTTGCGCACTGGAGGTCAAGGACACCGGCGGCCGGTACATATATTCACAGACGGTACGCTCAGAATATTCCTCGTTATATTAAGAAGAATAAAAAGGGAGTAAGGAAGTTACAATTGTACGATGAACAATTAAGTGATCTTAAATTCAATAATAAAGGTGTAGCAAGATTGCTGAATGGTATTGAGTTAGGTAATAAAAGATGTGACTGTCAATCAGATAAGATTGTGGTTAAGGATATAAAATTAATTGGAAATGTTCAATTGTGACAAGAGGCTAAAGAGGAAGCTGTGGTCCACCACGTTTTGTTTTTCGTCATCAGTGATAAAAGTCCGTCAGATACCGTCCCCACAGCTGGCAAGATATTTATTGGAGTTGGTGAGGGTAATTCTGAGACCTAGATTGTTGATCATAACTAGTCCGATAGGTTTCGGATGCTAAAGAAAATGAGATTCAAGCTCGTTGGTGGCAAGGACAAAGAGTATGTTCGTCACAGAATAGAAGTTGCGGACCGGTTCTTCCTAGTTGATGTTTGGACGGACTACAAAGATACGCTATTGGGAAATGTTGGAAGTATTCAGAAAGGTGCCATATATTTAGTAGCTACTACTTATAGACATCCCATTTTTTACCGGAAAAATGCGGCAGACCCCCAACAAAACCCACCCCCAGTGACCCCCAGTGCCACGTGGCACTGGGTGATTGGAAGGAAAGAAAAAAAAAAAGAAAAAAAAGGACACTGGCCAATGAAAATGAGCTGGGGGTGTTGGGGGTGCCCCCAGCTGGGGGTCCCTAGCAGCTCTGTTTTTTACCGTCCTTAAGACTTGGGCGCCTCAGGTTGATTACTCAAGGATGAAGGCTATGTTGTGCAATCGCTCAATTTCTTCAGCAAGAAGAGCTCCAAATCCTAACCTTACATGACCAAAATTATTTTAGACCTTAAAACCCTCTCTTTCAAAGTATTTTTGAAAATGCTTCTGCGATGTTCCGAGGCTCGCATTTGGTTAAATGTTGCACTTTTCGATAAACCGAGCAAGGACAAAGTGGAAATAAATGGAAGAGAGGTGAAATTTTTCAAAAATATTTTTTAAAACATCTTATTTAGAGGTTTGAAGTTGAAGAAAATAAGAGTGGAGGGAAGAAACCTAGTTGAGGAAGAAGTTGGGCATGAACTATTAAGAGAGAGAGCCGGGCAGCCTCACTAAATCAGACTTATCCTTTTGTATATTTGGACTTTAGTTATGAGGCTACCACCATTGGAAAGTGGACTTCAGGGGCTTCTTTTTAGACCCAAGAATGACCTGCAAAGGAGTCCGAATGAAGGAGATATATCCATTTCAAATCAGGCCTGAAAGCAGAATTTTCTGGCTAGCCACTAGTGAGGTTTTCCGGCCATGGATAAGGTTTTCCGGCCATGTGCGGCCAGGGGTGAAGTTTTCCAGCTATGGATGAGGTTTTTCGGCTACCAGTGATGGCCGGCCGGCCACTGGTGTCAAAATCAATTTTTTGGGCAGATATTTTCCCTCTAGCTGTTCCACATTGCTCCAGCTGTCCTATATTGATATTTTCGACCTGAAGCCATATATTTCTATATACAGAGGACCTTCTCTATTGTTTTCAAGGTTGGAAAAATTTTGGGAGTCTCTCTCTCTAGATTTCTTTCTCTCTCTTGAACTTTTGTGCATATAGGTATAGATACAGTTCAAGTTTGCCTATCAACCCTTAACCAAAGTTGCTTGTCTTTGGGATGAGGTCACTTGGGACCCTCTTTGAGTTCTAGAAGGTGGTCTTGGCTTGATTTATTGCCTCAATTGTGTCATGACTTCAAGAGGTATAACACTCTCCTTTTAAGCTTGTTTTGCACAATTGTTTTCCTATCTCTTTCCACTATTTTTGGACTATTTTTGGCCTGTCTTTCGACTGTAAAAAACTTTGTTTTTGTGGCCTAAAAGTGGTGGTTTGAGGCCATTTTTGGTTAAAGGGGTGGTTCACCCTTCTTGCTTCTTTGCTTGTAAAGCTTTTGTTCCTTTGTTCACCACTTTCAAATCAATTTTTTTGGCCCTTTTAACCATTGAATTTTAGAGGGTTTTCAATGGCAAAAATCTCATTTTGAAGTCCAAAATTGGAGGGGTTAGACTCTCCTCCTTGTGTCTTGTTTGCATACTTAGTTAGCCTTACATGTTAGCATGTTTTTCTAGCTTAACTTAACTTAAGTCCAGCATGTTTTAGCCTCTAAAATAGCTTGCTTTAGCTCTATTTTGGGCATTTTGGTTCATTTGAACTTTGTTTTGTGTAGTTGTAGTATAAATCCTTGTACTAGCTTGTTGTTTTAAGGCTTTAAATATTATTGGTGTGACTTGGCTGCATGTTTTTAGTACTTTTATCACTCAATTTCAGCACCTAAATCTCTGCAACCTCCTTCTTTGCTTCACTCTTTCATTTGCTTTTGAGGGTTGTTTCAAACTTGAGATCCTTTAAGCTTGAGATTGAGGTCATGCTCAATGGTTTAATCCTCTTTGAGGGTTCATTATCAAAGGCATGATCTCTCTCTTGCCTTATACTATCCCTTGGTTGACACTTCCTTCACCTTAGAGGATACTCACCAATGGACAAATTGATTAAAGAATGATTTGGTAATTAAAATGTGCAAACAAAGTTGACAAGTAAAAGGGGCAAGATAAGCATCTCTTTGTGTTGCATTGCATATGCTCAAATCAGACGTTAGTTTGAGCACAAGGAAAATGGGACATTTCATACTCAAAAGTGATGAAATGTGCCATTTTCCTAGGTCTCCATTGCTCTTGATCATGCATGATAGGGTGATGGTTCTTGAGTGTTTGGCTTTGCATTTATTAAGCTTGCACACCTTGAAGCACAAGCCATTGTGCAATGAAATTGCTTTGATTGGTGGTTTGTGATTTAAGTTCACAATTCCTTGGATTTGTCCATGAAAATGAGAGGTGAATTGTGCAGACAACCCTTGGAAAAATCTTCTTTTTGCACTGTTTGTGCTCTGTTGCAGCATGGTGATCCAATGCATTAGTGGCCGGCAGTGTATCATTTCTGGCCGGTAGCATCCCTACATGGCCGGCAGGCCACTGATGTAAATCTCAGCAAAGATTTGGTAAGATGAAGCAAAAAGATTCTGGAAATGCTCAACCCTGCAAACAGAGGCTTTCAAAAGCAAAATGAAGGTCTTTTCGGGCCAAAACCAAGCATATGCACCTTCCACTTCCCGAGGCGGAGCAGTGGCAGCATAGTTTAATGTCTTAATTGCTTAGTTCGTGTATATTTGTGTTGTAAATTAATTAATTAGTTTGCTAGTTAGTTAAAGTGTTGTAATAATTAGTAATTAGTTTAACTGGTTATTCATTTGGTTTGTAATAATTAGTCTAATTAGCTTAATTATATTAGTTTAATCAGCTAGCTAGTTAGCTCTTATTCATTCGGACCCTTCTTCGCGAGGGGGTAATGTTGTAATAAGTGTGTGTGCGTGTGTGTATGTCTTCCAACCCCACGTCTTTCTCCCTTTTACTTAATCGCTTTCGATGGTTAGATTAGGGACATATTTCAAATTAACATACCTTATGCTTGTATCCATTCATTTGTATTGCATGCACCGAGGCTCAGCGTATCATTCAAACTGCATTGTCATTTCAATATACTTATTTGAATACGTGTTTAAATTGCATATTGTTCAAATCAAGCCATATGCCATATTAGTAGCCGAGCCTATTAATTGCATATTGCATGTGTTGCATTAGGCATCTTGTATAGTTAGGAATCATGCATATTTTACTAACTCATGTTTTCCTGGCTTGGAGTACTTAGTGAGTTTTTACGCTTTAGCATACTTGCCTAAGTGTGAATGTTGCCATGATTAGCATGTTTGCCATGAGGCTATGTGCTTAAATACTAAACTGCATTAATGCCTGTGGATGAAGGCTTGTTGTTTGAATTGGAACGATTCAACGAATGTACGTTTTAAGCCCACTTTGTTGAGTGGCAAATCATGTTTTAAGCCCACTATGTTTGGTGGCAAATCCGCAACTTTTAAGCCCACTTGAAGTGGCAAATTCAAACCATTTTCGCAAACAAACATGAGTTGAATTGTTCCAAATTGAGCAAACTAGTCTATACTTGCTTGTGCGCGTCACATAGTAAAGCTAGTTTAATAACCGAAATAAGAACGCATAATGTTTATAAAAAAATCATATTATGATTAGTAAAGGCCGATCTTTGATCGGGCGAGTGGGGGTGCTCAATTCATGACCTTCCCCTCTTGTACCTAAGTTCTCGAGTCAAGGCAACTTTGGTGATGACAGACATGTAGCCTTTGGCACGAGTCATAGGTTTCCTAAATTTCTCCAAAATAAAATATTTAGGTGGCGACTCTGTATCTGGCAAAGCAGTCCAATTTTGACATTTTTGATTCTAAAATCGATTTTTCAAAAAGATTTGCCAGATTTGGACTCTTTGGTGTTTATCAATTTCACATTGCACTTGTGAGATTAGATTCAGAACCATTGGAGTCTGAACTGGAGGCCTTTCATATCAAACCTTTCGAAATGGGCCGTGAAAAAAAGGGGAGCCACACTACTGTTAGTGGAAAAGAATGCAAAATTAAGTTAAGGAGTCAAATGTACTTTAAAACTGTTTAGAATTATAATTTTATGCATTTTTATTTGTAATGTTCAGGTAAGTGGAGGTAGACAATATAAAAACTGGTGTTATTGAAGAAATTTCAGCAACTGATTTCAGTTGTATTGAATTTGCGTTACCTAATTTTTTTTTTCAGTGGAGGTTGAGATACAAACAAAAGAGTATTAAGGTTGATAAAATATTGATAAAATATTCCCCATTTCCATACCCAATGCCAGTGGGTTGGTCAGAGTAAATGTATATGATCGGAGGTTAGATGGTAATGATAGTTTGCAGGCGTATTTTGTTTTCCCTGTGGACTATTAGTGCGAATTAGTATATTATGGGAATGGTTATTGTTCCATTAACGAAAAATAGGTGCCATGAATGTTGAAGTATCGACTCGAAGATTCGAATATTAAAAGGGGAGTAACGTATTGTAAAATGAAAGGGTATTTAAAGTATTCTACAAGTGAAATGCTGGAAGATTCGCAATTGAGGGTCCTATCTATTGTTATCTTATCTAAAAAATATACGAAGGCGAATGTTGATGTTTGGCATTGTGCTCCAACTAAAGTTCTTCTAATTCCATCGTGGACTAAGTCCGTTGGTTTACCTGAGAGGCGGAGAGATTTGCTGTTAATAGGTTTTGGGGAAAGTGGTTTAGTTATTAATGAACGTAGAGGTCGTCTCAGCTTATCCGAAATTGATGTACGCAGAGCTAACGATGGTGCTAGTGATGTTGATCATGGTCCGTCGATTTCGGAGGTTGGTGCTGCTAGAAAGGAAGAAGTTGATAAGAGATGGTCTGTTGTTATGGCTAGTCCAGAATTTTTCGATGTTTTACGAAATGTAATCATGAGTGTAAAGAAGAATGACAATGTTGTTGTTGATGATAAGGGAAATGTAATAAGTAAATAAAAGTTTAAGTGGTTACATAAATAAAATTAATAAAATTTTTCATTAATCATGACAGTGGTTACATTTACATCAAGCCATTCTCTCATTTTTGGGGACATTGCATCTAACCAATTACTGTCCCCATTCATTAATATAATACAAGGAATTCTTGCTCTAATAGTGAGATCTGGTTAGAATTTAACAAATACATCGAAGTCTCTCTGGCAACCTATTAGATTCTTCATTAGTTCGGTTGGGACACGTGTATAGCACTTTTTGACAAAAGAATAAAAAATACTCACACCACTCACACCTAGGCCCGGGTGTGACTTCCTTTTAATCCCATCCATACACGTGTCCACAAGTACATAAATGGACAGCCCAGATTAGCACGTGGGGGGGAGGGGGAGGAGGAGGAGGAGACGTTGGTAATATTAATACAATGCCCC
Source organism: Camellia sinensis (assembly GCF_055761805.1). Taxonomy (NCBI): domain Eukaryota; kingdom Viridiplantae; phylum Streptophyta; class Magnoliopsida; order Ericales; family Theaceae; genus Camellia; species Camellia sinensis. The sequence goes on along the minus strand of NC_138961.1, from coordinate 209,654,876 downwards.
CCTGTCACACTAAGTCACACCATTCACACCAGGTTTTTAACTAATAGAGAGCTCTTGTACGACTGGTGTGAGTTTACTGTTTACCACTGCAAAATGCCTCGCCAAGCCTTTTTCCGTTTCTATGCCAAGAATGTTTTCCTCATCTACCCACAATGCCTTGCCCAAAAGAACAACTCTTGGAACTCCTCCAATCCCTTCTCTAACTAGCCTGTCAGCCATACTACATACTTGTCGCAAGAGAGCTCCACGACGATGGAAACCCCCACCTTCATGCCATGGTGTAATGCACAAAGAAGATACAAACCTCCAACTAGAGATTTTTCGATCTCACTGGAACCAACGGGAGAATCTATCATCCAAATATAGAAAAACTCCATTCTTTAATAGTAAGTTGACAGTATATATAAAAAGGCGGCGCTTTCATAGAATGGGGAGAATTTTTATCTAAGGGCAAAAGTCCCTCGAAGAATAGAGACGAACTCTGGCGGGAATACTTGCAGAAGCAGAAACGGAAGAACAATTCTTTGCACTTTGTAAAGAAAGATGCCCCACTGATTGCGTAACAAAATATTCCCCGTTAAAAACATTTTCGATGGATCATTACAAATGAGAGAGACCCTCATATACTACCCCCTTTAATTCATTTTCTTTTTAAATGAAGAAATGAAAAATTAGGCAGAAAATAATATTTTATTTGCAAGTCAGAATTTTGTAAAATACGGGCTATGTCAAAATTGTTGTTTCTCCGTTTACAGTAAAGACGACAACATTAGATTAGGGATATACAATAATAATATACACAATTTATATACAGACGAAGAACTCTTCTTCTCTTCTGATAACAGGATCCTGAACAGTGGCCCATCCGCCCAATGTCCCAACCTTCGAGAATAGGAAAAATTGCCTGGGCTAGAAGTCTCGAATGACACAACTACTTCTCCGACAGAATAAGTTTCAAGGACTATGATCAAGAAGCCGTCTACAACGTCATAGATGACATCAAATACTCAATAGTCCCAACCGAAATAATGAAGAATCTAGTAGGTTACCAGAGAGACTTCCGTATATTTGTTAAGGACTTTGATAGAGACCTCCTCCAATCACCACACCCACCCCCCCTCCACATACGTGGCAGGTGGTGATTGGAGGAGAAGGAAAAAAAAAAAGAAATAAAGAAAATCTGACCAATCAGAAAGAGAGGGGGTCAAGGAGGTGGGGGAAAAGGGGGTCCGGATCTTTTTCCATTTGTTAAATGCTAACCATATCTCACTATTAGAGGAGGAATTCCTTGTATTATATTAACTAAAGGTGACAGTAGTTGGTTAGATGCAATATCCCCAAAAATGAGATAATGGTTTGATGTAAATGTAACCACTGTCATAATTAATGAAATATTTTATTAATTTTATTTATGTAACCACTCAAACTTTTATTTACTTATTACGTTTCCCTTATCATCAACAACAACATCATCATTCTTCTTTACACTTATGATTACATTTCGTAAAACAGTAGAAAATTCTGGATCGTCCATAACAATAGACCATCTATTATCAACTTCTTCTTTTCTAGCAGCACCAACCTCTGAAATCGACGGACCATGATCAACATCACTAGCACCGTCGTTAGCTCTGTGTACATCAATCTCGGATAAGCTAAACCGACCTCTACGTTCATCAATAACTGAACAACTTTCCCCAAAATCTCCTAACAGCAAATCTCTCTGCCTCTCAGGTAAACCAATGGACTTAGTCCGTGATAAAATCAGAAGAACTTCAATTGAAGCACAATGCCAAACATCAACATTCGCCTTCGTATATTTTTTAGATTAGACAACAATAGATGGGACCCTCAACTGCAAATCTTCTGGCATTTCACTTAAGTATACTTCAAATACCCCTTCATTTTACAATACGTCACTCCTCTTTTAATATTCGAATCTTCGAGTCAATACTTCAACATTCATGGCACCTGTTTTTCGTTAAAGGAACAATAACCATTCCTATAATACACTAATTCACACTGACAATCCGCAAGGAAAACAAAATACGCCTGCAAACTATCATTACCATCTAACCTCCAATCATATACATTTATTCTGACCAACCCATTGGCATTGGGTACGCAAAAGGAAAATATTTTATCAATATTTTATCAACCTTAATACTATTTTGTTTGTATCTCAACCTCAACTGAGAAAATAAATTAGGTAACGCAATTTCAATACAATTGAAATCACTTGTTGAAACTCTTTCAACAACACCAGTTTTTATATCGTCTACCTCCATCACCTGAACATTACAAATAAATATACATAAAATTATAATTCTAAATAATTTTAAAGTACATTTGACTCCTTAACGTAATTTTGCATTCTTTTCCACTAACAGTAGCAACCATTAAATATATGACACCCTTCTAAATACTTCCAGCATTTCCCAATAGCGTATCTTTGTAGTCCGTCCAAACATCAACTGGGAAGAACCGGTCCACAACTTCTATTTTGTGACGAACATACTCTTTGTCCTTACCACCAATAAGTTTGAATCTCATTTTCTTTAACATTCGAAACCTATCAGACTGGTCAGAATCAACAATCTAGGCCTCAGGATTATCCTCGCCAACTCCAATAAATATCTTGTTAGGTGTGGGGACGGAATTTGACGGACTATTATCACTTATGATGAAAAACAAAACGTGGTGGACCACAACTTCCTCTTTAGTCTCTTGGCACAATTGAACATTCCCAATTAATTTTATATACTTAACCAAGATATTGTCTGATTGACGGTCATATCTTTTATTACTCAACTCAATACCATTCAGCAATCTCGTTGCACCTTTATTATCAAATTTAACGTCCCTTAATTGTTCATCGTACAGTTATAACTTCTTTACTCCCCTCTTAGTCTTCTTAATATATCGTGAAATTTTCTAAACATATCGTCTACGAATGTACGCCGCCTTAAAAGGTGCACGACCACGGTAACTACGCTTATATCCATTGGCCGTCGATGTCCTTGACCTTTAGTACGCAAGGGCAGTTCGATATTGGCTGCTTACTATTTCTTTGGAGTTTTTTTTTAAAAAAAACTCCAAATCTTTTATCCAAACACTTCTACATGGACGCAACTTTTTTTTTTTTTTTGGGGCTTTTCAAAATAAGTACGAGAATATTGATAATGTTAGACATAAATTCTTAAAAATGAGTTTATTAAATTTGGTTGTGTTTATTGAAATAAATTATTCTCTTATTAATTTACTAGTGTATGCCCGTGCCTAAAGGCACGGTATAAATAATGTTAGGATCAATATATAATTGTAATTTATATATATAATGTTGAAATTTATGAAATTTGTGTCATTTTTTGATAAAAAAAAAATGAAGTCAACAAAACTGCGTCCTTTTATTTATTTACATAAATAAATGAAGGCAAAAAAACTATGTCCTTTTATTTATAAATGAAGGCATGGAATAAATAATGTGAGGATCAAAATGAAGGCACGATATAAATAATGTTAGGATAAAAAACTGTGTCCTTTTATTTATTTACATAAATTTATGCAAAAAAAAAAAATACCAGACAATAAAACCATTTTATAAGCAATAATGAAGGAAACTAAAGCAAGAGGGTGGGAATATTGTATTCACCATTCTGAATAAAAAAATACTCTATTCACAATGTGCAAATAATTCAAAAGGGCGGGAAGCAATTAATGAAGACAACTAAAGTACGAGGGTGGGAATACTGTATTCACCATTGTGAATAGAAAATTCTCTATTCACCATTGTGAATAATTGAAGAGGGATGGGAAGTAGTTTACCCGCAGTGGTGGAAGGCTCTAGGATTGCCAATTTCACATAAGTGGAACTCCAAAACTAACCCAATACCTACTGTTTTCAATGTGTTTGGGGTTAGTTTCTGTAGCAAGAGCAGCAATTGAAAATATAATGGAACATTCCCAAAAACAATGGGACAAACAACCCCAAACACTGAAACAAACTGTTGGAAAAATTGGTTTATAGGACTTATTTTGGGCCAACTTTGAGCCCAAAATTGAGTGGGCTCCGAACGTCTTTTGGGGCGGGTCCAAAAAGGTAAAGTGTTCTTTGCTGCGTGGTAAGTCACACGGTGAAGGCGATTCGTCAAAACCATTTATGAGTGATTGGAAACATGACGTCGTTTTCGGGTTCGTGGAATAGGAAATTTAAGGAAGTAAATGTGGGTTTCTTTGGAAAGGGTTGTCCCACATTGAAACTTTAAGAGAGTTTTGTTGAGTATATAAGCTTTAGCCTACAACACTTGGGTTGGGCCCCAAGGGGCACCCCAAGTTTATAGAAAGGAGGAGTTATGGACAAAGTGAACCTTAGCCCAAACCACCACACACGCGCGCCGCCGCCATCCGTCCGTGCCGGGCGCGGGTTGTGGGTCGGGTCGGTTCTTGTATTAATTTTTTGGACAAAATTTTTTCAAAAAATATTGCGGGAATTTAATTCAAATTTGAATTCCAATTTTTTGTCCAATATTTAAGTCTTCTCTGTCCGAAATTCCTTACAGAATCTGCCGAACAGATTCAAACAGAAACTGCCCTGGCAGTTACAGTTTCAACACGGCAGTTACAGATTCAAACATATGTCCAGAACTGTTTGAATTTAAACTTGTATCTGTTCAATTCAAAACACACCTGTTCAATTCAGAATGGTACTTGTTCGGGTTAGCATTTTGTGCCTACAAATACCAACATTCCAGCAGTGTCTTAGGATCTGAAAATCAGTCTGCAAATTGTCTCTTTGCTGTCCAGTATTTATTTTGTGCATTATTCTTCATTTTAGTTTTAGAATAAAATTTAGAGAGTAAGAACACAAGGTTCTAGTTCGTTGTACAAATTTGTGTGGAGTGCTACTACAAGTTTGTGAAGATCATTGTATCCTGAGAGATAGACGCCATTCAACCATAAGCACCGTAGCGGGGCGAATCTGTCTTAAGGACAGAGTGTCACACACTCGACTTGGTCTTTAATTATTGATTCGGTTCAACAAAATAAATTCTGTAAGTTTTATTTTATTTTGTTTGAATTATTTCAATTTATTTTATTTACACAGAAGATTGTTCCAACACAAACAACAATGAAAAAAATACAATTGAACAAACAAACAATGGAACAAACAATGGAAAAGATAATTGAAAATACAATGGAACAAACTAAAAAAGCACATTGATTAAACCATACATACTGTTTTCATTGTGTTTGATGGAGGTTAGTTTTGAATTATCAATTTCAATTTAAAATAAATTTATCGCCTATCTTATAATTCATTAAAACACAATTAAAACTGTTAAAAACAAATTTAGAAAAAATCAATTTTACGAACATTGATTATTTTTGTACTATTTTTTTTTCCCCAAAAAACCTCAACACTATTAATGAAGAGAATAAAAATTATAATGAACCGTATTACACAAAACACTTAGAGATAAAGAGATTTGATATACACTTACAATGAAAAAATAAAAATAAAACAAACAAATAAATCAAATCCAAACAATTGCATCAAAACACATAAGATTCCAGTATACATTAACAAAACTGTGAATTTTCAATCTACAATGTCTTCTCTCTTTTTTTTTTCTTTTTCTTTTTTTTTTAAAAGAAAAACTTTAGAAGCATCATAAAAAAATCCAATTGTAATTTTAACAGGAGGATCACCCTAGGTTTGTGGCTGCTATGATAACAACAACAGTTTATTTCACTGCTTTGCTAACCTGTCAATGTGTGAAAAGTTTGGTATGCTAATCAAAATTTGAACTTGAACATGAACATGAACATTCTGTTGCAATTACACATATAAATAAATTGATATTCATGAGATTCCTTAATTTGGATAAATTCTCAAAGACTTTACCCACATACCATAGTCAAGTCTTGTAACTTTAGGTGAATATGAACATGAACATTCTGCTGCAATCACATGTAAATAAATTGATATTCATGAGAATCCTTAATTTGGGTAAATTCTCAAAGACATTGAACACATCCACAATATCTTCTCTCTTTTTTTCCTTTCTTTTTTTTATTTAAAAAAAAAAACTTTACAAGCATCATAAAAAAATCCAATTCTAATTTTAACAGGAGGATCACCCCAGGTCTGTGACTGCTATGATAACAACAGGAGGATCACCCCCGTGTACAACAAAATAAAAAACTAACCAATGGTAATGAAAAAAGCAGTCAATGGTGTTCCACAGAAAATTGGAAAAACTAACCAGTGTATAACAAAATAAAAAACTAACCAGTGTACACTCAATGGTATTGTACACTCAATGGTCACCATAACCAGTTCAAAAGCTAATGTAGTTCTCGGTGCTTAGATAAAATGTATTAGATTGAGATGAGATGAGTTGGGTTTAATTAATAAAATTGTGGGTTTGGGAGAATGGAATTCTAATAAAAACAGTATGGTGCCCAATGTAAATGACCCATAAACAATGTAAAATAACATTGAAGCCTTTGAATTGTCAACACAAAGAACTGAAGAACTTAACTCTGTTTTGCAACAAGGGAAATTCAAGAATAGACACAACAAACACAGAGAGAGAAGGAGAGTGGCACAAATAGAGTGAAACACAAAATAAAAAAAAACACTAAAACAATTATCAATCTTACCTGAATGATGGGTTTGAATTGCAACAACCATCCCATTAGATGTGCCGTGCTGTTAGGGGTGAACTATGTACAGTGACTGACCTCCAACATTATTAACTACTCAAACCTGCATGTTCACACTAAACTAAACACCAAGGCCTTTACTATTGCACCAAGCAAGAACAAATCAAATCAAGCACAAATACCTGCAACATAAACTGATAAGTTTTCCACGTTGCTTATATTTGTTTCTAACTTACAGCATGATCATAAACTATTATTAGCATATAGTTATTTATTAAATTTTATGTTTATATCAACCTGCATGAATCCATACATTGCCTGTGATGGGATACAGGAAAATCAGGGGTTATATTTAAAAATTTTTCCACTAATATCCAAAAGGAAAAAAAAAAAAAAAATTGTAATGAGAATCTTTGGCCTTACCAATGTTGATCCTCTTATTCCAGTTGCAGCATGTGAGAGCATAGCAAATGGTGTCACCCGTTGACGAAATGTTGAAGAAGATAATGAAAATAAAGTTCTTGGTAATTGAAACATAAGAACTATCAATGATAAAGCAGTAACCAATGTCCAAAGGAAGATTAAGAACATGAACATGAATATTCTACTGCAATCACACATATAAATAAATTGATATTCATGAGATTCCTTAATTTGAGTAAATTCTCAAAGACTTTGGACACATCCACAATATCTTCTCTCTTTTTAAATGAAAGAGAGAAAAGGAAAAGAAACAATAAATAAAAACAACATCGTAATGTTTAACCATGACAAATTATGCACATTTTCTTACATGCATATAAAAAAGTTAAAAGACTTTCAGGTCAAACAAAATTGTAAGCACTTTTAGCATATATCTACTAAAGCTATGCAAGTGGTGCAATGTAGTAACATGCCATAACAATACTGCCTTTCAGGTGTTTAAATTTAATAGTTTCTAGAAGATATTACGGAGAAAGTTGGGTTGTTTACAAAAGTATTAAATTAAATAAAAAAAAATAAAATAAAGGTGAGGCCAACGCTTTCAATCAGCTAAGCAGTCTTAATATGTAGATAAAGAAACATATTCATGTGTTTTTATATTCATGTATGTCTATGCATTACATATTGAAAAAATAGTAATGTCTTTGCACTGTCTATGTTCTATACTTTTTAAAGGATTTACCTTCTCGATGTTTTGATCTCTTGATGAGCCCTTCCATCTTTATGCTAGTTTCCATGCAACTTTTGAGCTAGGATCAAACTCTTTTTTTGTTCAACCAGTTGACCATGCAAGAATTTAGACACTAATTTCAGCACCGCTTCTCAAAATGATCTATAGTTTGGGAACTGGCAAATTGCTTTAAAGATGTATAGCGAAAGACTTTAACCTCAATAACTACAATATCAAATTTTTCTTGAGCAAATAAGCTGAATGGTAGGGAGACCATTAAGAGATCTCTAGTGGATCTTCTGATTGGGGATGGCCTACAAAGAATGTAAACAAAGAAAAACTTCAATGGGAACCTCACAAAAATGAAAAGACGCGAAGGAAAAAAGGAAAGTTTTAGACATCCTTACCTGCATATCTCCAGGCTTATCTTCAATACTTCAGGCTTATCTTCTAAAATCTGTGAGATGGGATCAGTAACAAACTTCCTTCAGCTCCCAACCAGTTAGTTGAGTTAAATTTAACTGAGAAAAAAATTACAATGATCATTCTATTTATGTGACAACCCTCACCACTGATTAGTGTTAATCTATGATTAAGCATGTTAACTGACTGATTGACTGAAATTCTGAATTGATTGATTGAGTGTATTAGTTTAAATGCATGTCTATCTGTTGATTGCTAAATTATCTGTTCATGTATTATGTTTAAACTGCAAATTGAAGGCCTTATCGGCGGCCGAATCGGAAATTGATTAGTGTTTTGTGCTAGTTAGAATTTATGTGATTTTATGGTATATTTAATTGAAATTTGATTTTGTATGTTTAAATTGGATTAAATAATGCTAATTTACAAGAGTTGGACTTATTCACCAAATTGCCATGCTTAGTGGGCCACTTTCTCCAACACCTTAAGGCTTGAGTACACTTAGACATACCTGTTGCTCAGCCATTTTGAAGACACAACCGACTAGAGAGAGAGAGAGATAGGAGAAATTGAGTTCATCTAGGCATTTAGCTTGGAGACTTGAAGATATTAAAGGTTAATTGCATAACTGAGCCTCTAGACCTGAAATTGAGGAACCTAGGTAAGGATTTCATCCTTTTAATTGTGAAATCAAGTTAGTTCTTGCATGGTTTTTGGACGATTAGAGTTTTAAAGCCAAGAATTGGCTTAATATGTTGAATTGAGTAGGAATTCATGCATGCATGTTCATATTGTTGAATTTTGAAGTTGTTTCGTGAGGATTTCTTCATGCATGTTCATATTTTGAGTCTTGATCCATGAACTCACCATGTTTTGAAGTTAAACATTGCATTTGATCTTGTTTTGTAGCATTGGTGTTCCTAGGAACCCATGCATGTGTTGAATTTGCATTGTTCTTCATGTTCATGAAAACCTCTTTGAAAATTGTGTTTAATTGAACTACCTTTGGGCTTTGACTTTGCAAATTGATCTTCAAAACATGTCATATTATGAGTTTACAAGTGTTTTCCAGAAAATTAGCCCAAAAGGATCGATTTTGGTACATTTAAAGTTGAGTTTTGAGCTTGAGGTTCAAATCTGGAAATTTCAGATTTTGGACTCACGCTCGAGCGAGGAACTCCACGCTTGAGCGTATGAACTGGGTTCATGCAATCCGCTCGAGCGGGGAAAGTGACGCTCGAGCGGGAAATGCGTGTATCCAGTACTTTGCATGTATTTACAGTCCGCTCGAGCGGGGGAGTGCATGCTCGAGCGAGGACTTGTGTCTCACGCTCGAGTGGGTATTGAGCGCCCATCGAGCGTGAAATTCGTACATCCAGTACTTTTACTGTAGTTTACAGTCCGCTCGAGGGGGGAATCCAAGCTCGAGTGTATCCCTTTTGTCTGCATTTCCGCTCGAGCGGAGAAAGCCACGCTCGAACGGGACCTCTGTTTCAACAAAATTTTGAAAAATGTTTAAAAGTACATCTTTGCATCCTCATTCCATCCTAGGCATTCTTAGGCCTAGTTTAAGACATCTTAATGAGGATATTGATATAGAACCACACCGAGGCAAATTAGGGATTAAGTTATTATTTCCCAACTGTGTAGCTTAGTGTGTGTTCGTTCTGTAATTGTGTAGGGTTGGCATCCGATGATGCGTACTAGTTTATCTGTAGCCCAGAACTCTGTGAGTAACAATGTTGCAAAGATATGTTCAATTAAGATTATTTTCTGAACAAATGACTGTACTGATTTATGAAATGACCCTGTTTACTGAATGAATGTTTGTCCTATTTGTGAACTGTATTCGTGGCATCCATAGCAATTTACTGTTACAGAACTGTTACTGCTACTGTTACAGAGATCTCTGTTGGTTCCCATGTTGGAACCACTACTGTTTACTGATATGATGGCCATCGACTAACTATTCGGTCTGTTAAGACCTACTGTACTGTTTGTTATGGGATGTACCACTTATGACTGCTATGATAGAATAATTGATATACTGTTTAAACGACTGTCTTAAATACTGAAAGGACATTTATTCTTAACCTCTTTACACAACTGTTATTCACTGGGCTTTAGCTCTCTGTTTATATATATATGTAAGTGTCCAGGCACTGGATCGGAGCTAGGAGTGTTGGGTTAAACTCCTTTTTTGTCAAGCCAACCACTGTACCTCACTGCGAGGTTCCATGTACCGCCAAGCCAAGACTGCTTTGGGGCGTTTTAGATTTTCCCCCTTTCTGTCTCTGTATTGTATAGACTGTATAGACTTGTACTGTACTGTTATGGTAGGGATTTGGTCCCTAACCCGAATGTTTGTATATATATGTATAGTACTGTTTTGTTCTGAATGTGAATATGTTTTAAAAAAGTCTTTTTGCATACAGACTGTCACAGCTCATTGGACATCTTTTAATTACTGTTTTGGCTTCTGTCAGCCCCTGTACTCTGTATTACTGTTTTACTGTTAAGCAAGCCTTCGGTAATCTCGGATTACTGGCCGGTTATGGTGCTAAACCCATAGGGGCGGGTTTGGGTCGTGACAATTTAATATAAAACAGAACCAGTCAAGTGACAATTTTATCACATCAACACTGCATCATTGGAAAATGCAATGTTATCAGATATAATTTTTACAATGCCCTTAAGTGGGAGATTTTGACCAAACCCTGTATCACTGGAAAATATAATGTTATCTGAAAAAATTTGACAAACTAAAAAAATTGTGAGAGTTTCACAAACTTAAAAAATTTCACAAACTCAGAAGTTGTGGAAGTTTCCAGTGAAAGTCAAAAAATTGGATTTGATTATATTATGGAAAATACAATGTCATCTGAAAAAGATTTCACAAACTCAAACAATTGTGGGAGTTTCACAAACTCAGAAGCTGTGGGAGTTTACAACAGCCAATAAAAAGACTTGAGAGAATAAAGAATTTAATTAGTTAGAAATAGAGGGATTTACCTGTTAGGGAGACCATAAAGAGATCTCCAGTGGATCTTCTGATTGGGGATGGGCTGCAAAGAATGTAAACAAAGAAAACCTTCAATAAGAACCTCACAAAAAATGAAAAGACGTAAAGGAAAAAAGGTAGGTTTTAGACATCCTTACCTGCATATCTTCAGGCTTATTATCTTCTAAAATCTATGAGATGAGATCAAGAGAATTCAATATTTCAAGCTTATGGGATCAGTAAAAACCTTACCTCAGCCCCCAACCAGTTAGTTGAGTTAATTTTTACAATGCCCAAAAATTTAACTGGGGAAAAAATTACAATGATCATTCTATTTAATAAAAAACAGAACCAGCCAAGTGACAATTTTATCACATCAACACTGTATCACTGGAAAAAACAATGCCCTCAAGTGGGAGGTTTTGACCAAACCCTGTTATTTGAAAAAAATTTCACAAACTCAAAAAATTGTGGGAGTTTCACAAACTTAAAAAAATTCACAAACTCAGAAGCTGTGGAAGTTTCCAGTGAACTAAAATGTATTAGATTGATTTTTTTTTAAAAAAAAAAAAACACTAAATGACCTGTAAACAAAACCCTAAAATAACTTGTTTGATTATAACAATCACAGCTTGACAGAGAGAGAAGGGAGAGGCAACAACACTGAAAGGGAAAAAAGACTGAAACAATCTGCAATCTTACCTTGTGAGCTGAGTTCGAGAGCAGCGAAAGGGAGGGTTGCAAGTGCGAGTTTGATTATCAGAACCTTGAAGCCACTGAAACAAATAAAAAACATAAACAAAAACAGAGAGAGAAGGGGAGAGGAAGAAATCGAGGGCTGGAAATCCTTGGGAGCCGAGTTCGAGATGCAGAAATCGAGGGCTGGAGAACTAGAGAGTAGCGTTGGGGGGGTGCGAACCGAGTTTGAGAGGAGCAAGCCAAGAGGGAGGGTGTGAAAGAAGAAGAACAAAGAGGGAGATAGAGATAAAGAGGGAATAGAGAGGAGACATGAGAACAGAGAGGAAGAGAGAGATAAGGACGGGATTGGGAGGAGATGTGGGTAGGTGGGAAGGGAAGGCTAATGTTTGGGCGGGAAGAAAATATACCTGAACCATTCACATATATTTAGGATTGATATTGACCATTGATTCAAAATATATCTCTGGTACATTTTACATATTTTCAAAAACCATCATGTTTTATTACATAGATTTGTCTTGTATAATTTTACATTTTCAATTACACGTTGGAACATATAATTTTCATCTATGAAAGTCAATAAGATGAAATTTATATTTCTAGCTAGTTACTTTATCACATATATTGAAATAAATATTGCTTGAAGATTCAAGATCGAGACATATCATAAATGTTTTGTTTTTTTTAATTATATTACAAATAACTGTCAAACATAATTCAAATATTTAACTTCAGTAGATAAACATATGTAACAATATTACTATTTTTTGTAAGTTCATGCAGACAAGAGAATAAGCTCAATTATATAATCATATTTTTGTACTCAATTACATTGACAAAGAATGTCTACTAAATAAGAATATATATATATATATATATATATGGGCTTTGATAGAGACCTTTTCCAATCACCACCCCACACACACGTGGCGGGTGGTGATTGGAGGAGAAAGAAAAAACAAAAAAAAAAAGAAAAGAAAATTTGACCAATCAGATCAAGAGGGGAGGGAAAAAGGAGGTCTAGGTCTTTTTCCTATATATATATATATATATATAATCACTAATTACTAACTAAATTCATAAAAAGACGTTAACTGTAATGCAAATAATATGCCAAGAGCATTAATCTATTCAAGCTTGCCTTGGCTACTCTCTTAACTGAAAAGAGCTTTTACATGCTACATTGGCACAACTATACCACCCCCCCAAAAAATTAAAAAATTAGATGCCACCCAAAAAGAAGCAAAAAAAAGGCCGACCAGCTGCTACAATCTCAGCACATTTTCTCACTTTTGATGAGCCAATGTATGGTGTTTGAGCAACTCAACAACCCTTCTCATGGAAGGTCTGTTCATGGGAATTGGAGAAGTGCAAAGTAGAGCAACGTTGAGGACTTTCTCAATCTCTTCGTAATTGCTTGTTGATGGGTCCATCCTCGGATCTACAAGCTGTCCCAAACCTATTATGCCTTTTCCTTCTTCTGGAGATGATAGTGCAACCTCTGTTACCCACTTCACAATGTCCTTGTTCTCCCCCAAGGAGTCATCGTTTGGCCTCTTACCGGTTATGAGCTCCAACAACACCACGCCAAAACTGTAAACATCACTCTTCTCATTCACTTTCAATGTGTAGGCATATTCTGCGATCAGTACCAACACTCTGAGTTTTAAATTGTTCACAGGATAAAAGGAAGTGGAAAGCATAATTATACAATACATTGGACATTATAATAATTGAAAAAACACATTTCCTTCAATCAAATACTCCGCTGTACCATTTTTCTTGTCTCTCAACTCAAAATTTTTTTTCCATCCCGCAATGTATCCTACTTTCTTTGCCTTTGCATAGATCGTCAGTTTTACTTTTTATGACTTTTTATTTTAAATATTATCTCCACCATAAGATGTGCTAAATCCTAATTAAAGAGAATTAATTTAACACATCATGCAACTCGAAAAAGATTAGGGATAACGGGATAGAGTATCAATTCCTAATTAAGAAATTAATTATTTAACACATCATATTATTGAAATCTAAACTATGCTTTAAAAAAAATGAATAAGCACAAATATCAAAGACAAGACCATGCTGCAAAAACTCACCAGGTGCAATGTAGCCACAAGAACCGGCAACACGTGACATCACTCCACCACCGCCTTCCTCCATCAGATCATGTTGCAACGTCTTGGCCAACCCGAAATCAGCGACTCGTGGGTTAAAATCCTCATCCAACAAAATGTTGCTAGACTTAACATCTCGGTGCACAATAGGTGGCACACAATCATGGTGCAGATAGGCCAACCCATGGGCTGCCCCAATTGTGATTGAGAACCTCTTAGGCCAATTTAACAACACCCCACCCCTCTCCCCGTGCAATACATCCCCTAAACTCCCATTCTCCATGTACTCGTACACCAAAATCTGAATATCCTCTCCGATACAGCTCAACAACAGTTTTACAACATTGCTATGTCGGATTCTACCCAATGTCTCCACCTCTGATCGGAACACTGCCTCTGAGTCTACTAATCGGTTGCCACCTCCCCACAACCTCTTAGCTGCCACCATTTGTCCGCTCTTGAGCTTCATTCTATAAACCTGGCCCGATCCACCTGACCCAATTAGGTTTTCCTTTGTGAGTGCAGCCAACACGCCTTCTTCATTAATCTCAACCCGTTGGAATGCGGTTATTTCTAATGAATGATGTCTCTTATTAAAAAGTAGATTCAAAGTTTTGATCTTGAGGACCCAGATAAGTGACCCGATCAATAGCAAAACCAAGGCCACAAGAATTCCTATCAAACACAAGGTAATGGGTTTGGGTTTGGATTTCGGGCATGGAGGGAGTGGTTTGAGATCCGGACTGCACAGACCCGGGTTACCCATTAGGCTCTGAAGATAAAACTCAGTGTTGAAACCACTTGGCACTTCACCTTCAAGTTTGTTGTTGGAGACATTGAACACGTTGAGTTTCAGATTCGTCAACTCCGCCGGAATCTCGCCGGAAAGTGAGTTTCCTTCTAGATTCAAGTTCGTTAACGACGACAAACTCCCAAGCTCGCTCGGAATTTCACCGTCGAAATTGTTATTCGAAAAATTCAGCTCCGTAAGCTCTTTCCAAGAACCAACGCTCGCTGGAATTTCACCGGTGAACTTGTTCTCTTGTAGCTTCAACTTCTGTAACTTATTCAATTCAGTTATACATCCAGGCAATTGGCCGAAAAATTGATTTCTACTCAGATCGGCAAATACAAGCTCTTCTAATTTGCAAATTTCCAATGGAAGTCTGCCGGAGAAGCTGTTGCCGGAGATCAATATTTTCGCTAAACCTCGAGCATCGGAAATGGAAGGAGGAATCGAACCTTCAAATTTATTGTTTTTCAGTTCAATGAATTGAAGTTCTGAGAGATTCCAGAAAGGTACTGATCCAGAGAGTTCGTTATTGTAGATACGTATGTAATTAAGAGTATTGCAATCACTGTACGAATCGGGAATAGGACCTGAGAAATTGTTGTCGAAAGTGAGTAGTCGTTGAAGTTTCTTTCTGTAACAAAGATTCGGAGGCAATGAACCTTCAAGTTCGTTACCAGAGACATCAATATCATTAAGATCGGAGTTTCGGCCTAAATTCACAGGCAATGTACCAGAAAATCTGTTGTTGAAGAGTTTCAATTGCGACAGATTAGGGTTTGAAGCTAGGGTTTCTGGAATTTCGCCTTCGAAACTGTTGTCATTGAGATTGAGTACCGCGAGAGGCATACCGGCGATACCCTCCGGCAATTTTCCGGTTAGATTGTTCTGAGAAACGTCAAGTTGGAGCAGTGAAGTCAAATTCGATAAAGTAATAGGCAATTCACCTGATAATTGGTTTTGATATAGCTCAATTTGTTGTACATTTTGCAATCCACCAATGCTATCGGGAATTTTACCAGAGAGTTGATTAACGGAGAGATCGAGATTTTTAAGAGCAACGAGATTTCCGATAGAGTCTGGAATGTTTCCGATGAGACTAGCGCTTGGAATCCATATATTTTCAAGTTTTCTCAGGTTTCCGATTGCCAGAGGCAGTGGACCTGGCTTGAAAGGATTTCCAGCAAGCTCGAGCCGTGTCAACTCAGTGAGATTGGTCAAGAACTCAGGGATTGAGCCATTGAGATTGTTATACGCTAGCCTGAGCACCTTGAGAACCGGAAACCTGCCGAAACTTGCCGGAATATCGCCGGTGAAGTTGTTCAAGTTGAGATCGAGCGTGGTCAGGTTGACGAACTCCGGCACAAACTCCGGCAATTCACCGACGAAATAGTTGGAAGACAGATTCAAGAAATGAAGGTGAGAGCAGAAATAGATGGAGATCGAAGAGAGAGAACCGTTGAGATTGTTGTCCGCGAGACTGAGGAACCGGAGCGTCGGAATACGGCAAAAATCCGCCGGAAATCTGCCGGCGATGTTGAGACTGGAGAGGTCAATCGCAATGACTGCGCCAGTGTGCGGATCGCAGGTAATCCCGGTCCAGTTGCAGGGAGCATTATGAGTCGTCTCGACCCAATCACCAAGTCGACCATGCGGGTCGTCGAGTCCGTCGTTTTTAACCCGGAGTAAAACGGTGACGTCTCTTTGAGTACAACTCACAACAGAGACACAACTAACCACAAATAAGAAGAGCGGAGCAACAAGTGTTGTTGACCTCTGCGAAGCCATTGTTCACCCTTTTTTTGCTACAGAGGAGAGAACATTTTTCTTATGGAGAGAGAGAGAGAGAGAGAGAGAGAGAGATGTGGTAGGCTCTGGCATGAGTGACAAATGACAGAGTAGACAGGTTTTCTGGGAATTTTCACAAAAGTGTGGAAAGTGTGTGGGTTCACATGGAAATGCTAGTGCTTCTGCTGCTGGGTGTGAAGGTGAAATGTGTGAGAATTGAGAAACTTTCATGCAGAGATTGTCTCTTTTCAAAGGTGAAGTGGATTAGGACGATGTCTCTATTCAAAGGGGAAGTGGATTCACCAAGGATCCTCTAGAGTGAAATTTTTTTAAAGTTTCTTAGAGTGCTATATTGTGTGGTTGAGATTTACTGGTAAGTCACATCAATTTTTCTGATGTGACTTACCAATAAATCTCAACCACACAATATAGCACTCTAAAAAATTTTAAAAAAAAATCACTTTAGAGGATCCTTGCTCAAGTGGATTAGGACGAGTGGAAAGTAATTAAAGAGCGGTATAATTGCAGGGAATACTCGTAAACGCGTTGCTTTTGTCATTTCGTTGGTGTTTGATAACATCTCCATGTGGCTGTGGGGTGTTTGGATACTGGACCGGAAATTTCCTACATAAGGATTGTGTATGGGAGACACATATGTGATAGTGAAATCGCATTAGGGAAAGAGCAATGTTAGGTATCATGAAAAAATTTTCATGAAAATGATCATAAAATATTTATGACCTTTGAATTACACTTAAAATAAAACACCACACACTAATCAAGGTAATCTAAGGGTCATAAATTTTTCATGATCAGTTTCATGAAAGTTTTTTCATGATCCCTATCTTTTCTCTTAGGGAAAAGTTAGAGATCATGAAAATTTTGTCATGAAAATGATCATGAAAAAATTATGATCCTTGGATTACCTTGATTAGTGTGTGGTGCTTTATTCTGAGTGTAATCCAAAAGTCACAAAACTTTCATGATTATTTTCATGAAAGATTTTTCATGATACCTAACATTGCTGATCTCATTATTCACACTCACTACTTGATTTCAAATAATCTATTAATAACCAGATAGGAGCAATAATATGTTTTGTATAACAGATATATATGTAATGGTTTTTATCCCACGTGGCATCTACCCTCCCAACACTAAAAAATTTCTCCATTTTGAGGATCTATTTAACAGATTTGTTCCCAGATTAAGCATGAAATGCAATGGCTGGGAAGAGGTTTTTGAAATTTTGAACAAAAAAGGTTCACATTGCTTGAATCTAAGGCTAATTTGGAGGGAAGAGGGTGGTCCTGTGTAATGATGCAGAGTTGGTATGAATATGAATACCAAAAGTTTAGGTGTCGTTTGGTAACACTTACGTTTTCAGTTTTCTGTTTATATTTACAAAAATTTAAAAAACTCAAATAAAAACTTGTTTGGTAAAATTTTTGATTTATAAATCAGTGGTCTCAGTTTATAAATTTGGCCAAAAAATGAAAACACAAAAAATGTGTTTCCATTTTGAGTTTTCAGTTTTTTTTTTTTTTACCACCCAACACTAGCCACCACCCACGACCATTTTCCACCTCCGTCTTTCGCCACCACCACCCACCACCCACCCCCACCACTACCACCACCACCACCACCACCACCACCACTACTACCCACCACCCACCTGCCATCCACTCGCCACCACCCACCACTTGCCACTACTATCCACCGCCCGCCACCACCACCTACTTGTCACCACCACTCACCACCCACCTGCCCCCACCTGCCACCACTATCCACCACCTGCCACCACCAGCCACCTGCCACTCACCCGCCACCACCACCCACCACCCACCACCACCACCACCACCATCACTCACATCACTCACCACCCACCTACCTGCCACCATCACCCGCCACTCGTCGCCACCACCACCTACCACTCGCCACCGTCACCCACTCACCCACCCACCACCACCACCACCTACCCGCCACCACCCGCCATCTGCCACCCACCTGCCACCACCACCACTACCCGCCATCGTCACCCATCCACTCACCACCACCATCCGCCGCCTACCCGCCACCACCCGCCACCACCACCACCACCCACTCGCTACCACCCGCCACCATCACCCACCCACCCACCACCACCAACTACCCACCACCCACCGTCACCACTTTCCACCACCGTCTTCCGCCGCCACTTGCCACCACTCGCCATTTCTCACTCTTTTTTATATTTTAAATTTTTTTAAATATTTTGTCAATTACCAAACGCGTTTGTAGTTTATGTTTTTCTAAAAATAAACAAAAAATAAACAAAAACCAGTTTATAAAATTTTTGTAAATATAAACTGAAAACGTAAACGTTACCAAACACACCGTTAATACTTCGTCCATCAAATTTGTTTAGTCTAAATTTACCTGATTGAAGAAACTTGCAATATCAAAATAAGGAGTGGAGAGGTAGTAAAAATTAACCAGTTTTGGAGAAAATTTATGTGCTAGTCTTCAGACAAGGTCACATGATGTCATTACTTGATATTGGTAGTTGAAATTATGTGATTCAGTATTTTTTGTTAAAATTTTGAAAGATAACTTCACACTAATGATAAATGGTGTGAAATATTATTCTTAAACCACAAAATAACCTCCCCACTAATGGAGAATATTCTTTAATATCTTTTATTGATTTTGATTCATTTTGACTAATGTGTTTATCCATGATAAGTAGTGAATTCAAATTTTAAATTGGTTCACAAAAGCTATTTTTGGGACCTAATATGTAACAGATTTGTTTGGTCTGAAGAATTTACAATTACATACCCATAAATAAAAAAAGAAGAGTGAAACCTTATTTGGACCTAAATATTTACAGAAATGATGCCACCAAATAAATTTTAGCATGACTTTATTTATTTATTTATTTATTACTTTTATGTTGATATATATATATAACAAACAACATGTCTATTGGTAGTTTCATTTTGGAGCAGATATCGGTATCTGAATCATTAAATTTTTAATACTTATGGAGTAAAATATATATGTAAAAAATTAAAATGATCGGATATTGATAGGTATATATTTGAATCACATTTGTATTACAAAAAATGTTGTCTATTTTTTTTCAAATAAATGTGATTCAAATATATAACTATCAATATTTGATAATTTAAATTTTTTTTATGAATATTCTACTAAATTAATCTTAAAAAAATAAAATGTTCGAATCACCAAATTCTATTCTAAAATGAGCTCATTAAACCCAACCCTCTCTCACTCCAATAGGGGTTGTTTTGGGAAGATGGTAAAAAGTGACTTTTTGGCTTTTAACTAAGTTTTTGGCTTTTTTAGACAAATGATTTGGGAAGTTGGTAAAAAGTGACTTTTGACTTTTTTGATTAATATTTGTTTATGATGTCAAATCATAATAAAATGACTAAACTATCCCCATTTATTTAAAATATTTACAACTTCAGCTATGTAACACATTTTGACCCATGAGGGGTAAAATTATAATTTCACTGTTGGCTAAAAACCAACTTTCCAAATGAAAAAAAAGCCAAAAAAGTCAACTTTTAACTTTTGCTACTAACCAAAAAAAGTGACTAAAAACTATGTTGCCAAAATAAGCCCTAATCTAAAAATTTGAATATCGAATGGGTAAACAAAATCTGCCTAAATTAAAATGAATAGATAGTTCCTGCATTGACGCACATGAACTAGTAAAAAGGCAGGCAAAACAACTTTAGCGTCGCCGTGAAGAACAAGCTCTCTCTGTAAGAAGCTGTGGATTTGGTTATGAAAATATAATATTTTACGGAGGTTTCATGCATTAATAAATATTCATTGGAGGTTCACATTCCAGTAAAATTCAATGGATGCTAATACTAATTTTATTCTCTTTTTTTTTTTTTTCTTTTTTTTTTAAACATGTGTGACATGCAATAATAACAAAAAGTCTGGTTAACAAATGTCAGTGAGGCATCAAAACAGGTAAAGAAATTTAAAATTATGAGAAATTTTTTCACCAAATTCAATGCATTTTTTAACTATTTCATTTATTGTGAAAATGAAACACTTGTTAATATTTGTCATAATGACATTCCGATATTTGACGCTATAACAAATTAAGATTTTAGAAATAAAAATTTAGAGGCCAAATCACATTTTAGGATCAAAATAGTTGTCAAAATGTCATTATTGTAGTTTTCACAATGAAATTTTACATTTTGTAATGAATTATTATTCTTTTGAGTCTTTTTATTAAAAAAATAAATAATTCATTACAAAATTAATTTTTATCTAAATATTAGTGATATTTTCAAAATTATCTCGCTGAAAGTCTTTTTTTTAAAAAAAAAAAAAAAAAATCATGACGGTCTTTTCATAACAACTCACTAACAAATGGAATTAGTTTCTTAATATTTTGTAACTAAATTTTCAATTTCAGAAATTAAAGAAAATTTAACCTAAAACATTTATATAACGAAATTATTAGAATAATAAGATAAAAATAACTCAACTGCTAGGCATGTAAGTAGCAAAATTTAAAATAAGATTCGTTAGTTTAAAAATACACTATGGCATTCTCAGCAATACTAATTGGCGTTTTGAGAAATTGACAAAAAAAATTAACTTTCTGATTTTTTTTTTGTAATTTTTTTATGCTAAAAAAACTAAGGTTGCGTTTGATGGAATTTTGTAAATATGATTTGAGAGTATGAGTTATATTTTGAATTTGTGAGTTGTGAAATTATGATTTGAGTGTAGAAAATTTATTTGGTTATGATTTTTGAATAGAGTGTTGAATTGAGTTTTGAATTATATGTGAACTTGAGTTTTGAAAGTTTGATGTGACATGTGAAATAAGAAAATTTGTTTGGTGATGAGTTTTCAAAACTTAATTCAACTTATAATTGATAATCAAACACACAACTCATAACTTGATATCCGTATTTTTGATCAACAGTCATAACCAAACTATTTTTAAAATACTCAAATAAAAAAATGATTTTTTTTTCAATTAATTATTTTTAAGTAATTTTTTTGAATAATTTTTTTTCCCAAATAACTTCTATGTCAATTATTTTATGTCAATTCATTTTTTTGTCAATTCATTTTTTAGGCCTGTATAAACATTAAAAATATTAAAAATATTTTAAAAATATTTAGAAAATTAAAATATTAAGAATATTAAAAATATTCCGAAAATCAAAATATTAAAAATATTTTTTTTTCAAAATAAATATTCAAAAAATTTAAATCATAAATATTTAAAAAATTTAAATAATCTAAAAATTTAATAAGTAAAAAATTAAAATAAATATTCAAAAAATTTAAATCGTAAAAATTTAAATAATATAAATATTCAAAAATTTTAAATAATTTAAAATTTTAATATTTTAAATTTAAAAAAAACTATACACTCAAATCGTAACCAAACACATAAAACAAAACTCAATTAAGAAATTATTTTTAAAACTCATAACCAAACACATAACTCGAAACTCCATACTACTTTCACAACTCTACACTCAAATCGTAACCAAATACATAACAAAAAAAAATTAAAATATTTAAAAATATTTTTATAAAATAGAGTTTGAATTTATTTTTATAAAATATTTTAAAATTTAAAAAATTAAAATCGTAATATTTAAAAATATTCAAAAAATTAAAAAATTAAAAAAATCGTAACATATTTAAATATTTAAAATCTTAACAAAATTAAAATATTTAAAATATTTAAAAAATTAAAATATTGATTTGAATTGAGTATTGAAACACATAACTCGAAACTCTATACTACTTTCACAACTTTACACTCAAATCGTAACCAAATACATAACAAAAAAAAATTAAAATATTTAAAAATATTTTTATAAAATAGAGTTTGAATTTATTTTTATAAAATATTTTAAAATTTAAAAAATTAAAATCGTAATATTTAAAAATATTCAAAAAATTAAAAAATTAAAAAAATCGTAACATATTTAAATATTTAAAATCTTAACAAAATTAAAATATTTTAAAAATATTTAAATATTTTAAATATTTAAAAAATTAAAAATATTGATTTGAATTGAGTTTTGAAAAGAATTTTGAATTATGTATTTGGTTATGAGTTTTGAAAACTAATGTTTATGTTTTGAATTGAGTTTTGAGAAATAGGTGTAGAATTATGATTTGAAAGCTCAAAACAAACATCACACTCAAATTAATGGATGAAACTATAATTTGAGAGGCTTACCAAACGGAGCCTAACTTTTTTTTGTGACTTTCTTAACTAAAAAAGTTAAATTTAAAAAATTAAGCCTGCGTTTGGTTGTGTCTTGTAATTATGATTTGAGAGTATGCGTTGTATTTTGAGTTTGTGGGGTTTGAAATTATGATTTGAGTGTAGAAAATTTGTAAAGAGTTTTGAAAATAGTTTTGAGAAGAGTTTTGATTTTAGTGAGGAATTGTTGATGTGACATTTGATATTTGATACAAAAATTTACAACTCATAACTAAACATACAACTCAAAATTATTTTAAAACACTTAAAAAACTTTAAAAATTTTAGAAAATATTTTTTTTGATTATATAAAAATTAACATATCAATTGCAAAAAAAAAAATCACTATTCCGGTCAACCAGCCTGACGTTCTGTTAGGCCAAATTTTGAAAAAAAAAAATTCTGAAAAGCGCTGCTGCTGCAGAGAACTCTGCAGAGTTTTGGAAATGTGTTTCCAAAACACGTTCCAAACACCATACTGAAAACGCAGTGTAGAATCATATTTTAAAAACACAAACAAACACAGCCTAATTTTTTATTATGTATTCAAAATACCCCTAATACTAAGGGATTGTTTGGGGTGTCCTAAATAAGTGTATTTTTTTGACTTTTTATGAAATATGGGTTGGGTATGGGTTGGATTTGAAGTGATGTAATAGAGAGGTAATATAACTTAAATAAGATGATATGACTTAAATAGAATAGTAACTTTTTAACTTTTTTGATTTTTTTTTATTATACCAAACTAAGCCTAATATTGTATAGATGATAAGTTTTTAAACTTATAAATAACATTTAATTTATAAAAAAAAATGACTATGATGATAACTACTGATCCCTTTCTTCTCCTGAAGTCAAAGGAACAAAGGACACCAGATGGGCTCTAGGTCCTAATGTCAATAATTTACGACAAACAATCCCAACCACTAATTTCACTTTTTATGTCATCCTTCTGAATTTTTCTTCATTTCCAGGACATGGGAAAGCCAACTAATGCGGGACGGGGCTTTTCTCGAAATAAGTTAAAATAGTAATTTATTTATTAAATTAGGTCTAACTTGGGTGAAATTTTTAAAATAAACCGAACGTTATTACAAATCACGTTTTCACTATATTTTTGGCACTGCTGTGAAAAATTGATAAAATCGTAAAAACGTTTTAATTAAGAAAATGTGGTTACAAACTACGTGTTTAAAGAAATCTGTTTTTGTAAAGAAAGTATAGTTTGGAAATCTGTTTTGTGCAGAAAGTATGGTTAAAAATTATGCTTTTAAATAAAATTGTTTTGGGTGTGTTTGATAACGTTTACGTTTTCAGTTTATATTTACAAAAATTTTATAAACTGGTTTTTGTTTATTTTTTATTTATTTTTAGAAAAACATAAACCACAAACGCGTTTGGTAATTGACAAAATATTTAAAAAATTTAAAAATATAAAAAAAAGTGAAAAATGGCAAGTGGCGGTGAAAGACGGTGGTGGAAAGTGGTGATGACGGGTGGTGGGTAGCTAGTGGTGGATAACGGTGGCAGGTGAGTGGGTGACAGTGGCGGGTGGTGGGTGGTAGCGAGTGGGTGGTGGTGGTAGATGGGTGGCGGATGATGGGTGGTGGTGGGTGGTGGCGAGTAGCTGGTGGTGGCGGGTAGGTGGCAGGTGGTGGTAGTGGGTGGGTGGGTGACGATGGCGGGTGGTGGCGAGCGGGTGGTGGTGGTCGTGGCGGGTGATGGGTGGTGGTGGCAGGTGGGTGACGGATGGCAGGTGGAGGTGGGTGGTGGCGAATGGGCGGTGGGTGGTGATGGTGGTTGGATGGGTGACGGTGGCGGGTGGTGGGTGGTAGCGAGTGGGTAATGGTGGTGGTGGCGGCGGCGGGTGGTGGCTAGTGGTGGTAAGTGGGTGGCAGATGGCGGGTGGTGGCGAGTAGGTGGCGGGTGGTGGGTGGGTAGGTGGGTGACGGTGGCGAGTGGTAGGTGGTAGCGAGTGGGTGGTGGTGAGTAGTGGTGGTAGGTAGGTGGCGGGTGGGTGATGGTGGTGGTGGTGGTGGTAGTGGTGGTGGGTGGGTGGGTGACAGGTGGCTGGTAGTGGTGGGTGGCTGGTGGTGGCAGATGGTGGATGGTGGTGGCAGGTGGGTGGTGATGGCAAGTAGGTGGCAGGTGGTGGTGGCGGCGGGCGGTGGATGGTAGTGGCGGGTAGTGGGTGGTGGATGGCAGGTGGGTGATGGGTGGTGGTGGTGGTGGTGATGGTGGTAGTAGTAGCAAGGGGTGGGTGGTGGTGTCGAGTGGCTGGTGGCGGCGGGTGGTGGGTGATGGTGGCAGGTGGGTGGTGGGTGATGGTGGCAGGTGGGTGGTGGGGGTGGGTGGTGGTGAAAAATGGTGGCGGGTGGTGGTGGAGGAAGACGGTGGTAGAAAATGGTGGCGGGTGGTGGCTAGTGTTGGGTGGTAAAAAAAAAAAATGAAAACTCAAAATGGAAACACATTTTTTGTGTTTTCATTTTTTGGCCAAATTTATAAATTGAGACAACTGATTTATAAATAAAAAATTTTACCAAATAAATTTTTATTTGAGTTTTTAAAATTTTTGTAAATATAAACAAAAAACTGAAAACGTAAGTGTTACCAAACAGCTTACAATCAAAATAGAAAATAAGTAGAAAAGTAGCTCAAATGGTAATGTGCTTCTTTCTATGGGAGAGGTACAGGGTTCAATTTCCCTCATCTCTAAACTCTTACTTTTTTTCAAATTTAATTCAATTTTTTTTTTCTTTCCACTCACTATATACTTTATATATTTATTATGTAATTTTTTTATCAAAAAAAATAAAACGTTTGTTTGGTTAACTAATATTTATAATAAAAATTATATCTAAAATAAAAAATAAAAGTTTTTAAAATTTTAAATATTTAAAATATTAAAAAAATATAACACATAAATGTATGAAATATAATGCACATTAAAATAAATAAATAAATATTTATGTGTTGTATTTTTTAAATATTTTAAATATATTTTTTAAATATTAAAAAATTTTATTTTTTTTATTTTAAATATATAATTTTTATTATAAATATTTAAAATAAAAAAATAACTACAATAAAAAATATATAATTTTATTTATAATTTTAATGTATAATTTTATAAAATGTTTACAATAAAAAAATATAATTTTATTTTTTTGTATCCTGTTTCTAACTGTTTAGCTACTTCTGTTCAATCGGCTTCCTTGTTTGTTTAATTAATCCTGTTTTCAGTTCATCTTAATCACCCACAAGATCAGTCTGTTCTATCTACCTAGTTTAAGTCACCCACTTCTTCCCAGTCTTGTGTAAGTCCTTCGGTTTAGACAGAGTCAGACTTTGGGGTTTAAAGATAGGGTATGTATGTATACTAGGTCTGTGATAAAATTGACAAGAATAGGGTATGTATTAAGATATCTGTAAAACTAGTTAATTAACACAAAACAATGAATCGATTATTTAGAAGTAACTCATCAGTCAGTTCTAGGTCAACCACCTTGCCTTCCATACCTAATCCAGGAATCTTAATTAATGAAGAAGATGTTGAAATACAAAATGATTCAATTAATTCTGGATGGAATATTCCAAAACTGCCTATTAAAGAGATTTATCAAACTTCTTTTTTACAAAATGTTTTTAAAGTTACTCTCCATGTTAAAACTATTGAACAAGTATATGCTCTCGAAAAGCCAAGAGAAACCTGTCAGTTATTTGATAAAAAATTAATCAAACGCCATATAGATCGTGGTTACAATTTTATGCATATTGGTTTAATTCAAATTGGTGTCAATCCATTAACTATGATAGGACAAAATACTTCTGTTTTACTCTGTTTAAGAGATGCCCGTTTTCTTAATTATAATGCTAGTTTAATGGGAATGATGGAAACTGGTCTTAATAAAGGTCCCGTACATTTTAACTGTTTTCCTGATTTTACATTAAGTTTACGAGATCCACATATTCTCAAGGCATTAACATTAAACATTCAATTACATGGTGAATATACTGAAATGTTAGATTCTTCCCATAATATTGCTTTGATTTATCGTGTTCATTATAAGTGTATGCAAACTAATTTAAATGTTCATGCTTTACATAAAAGTCCCAAAGATAAAACTTTATTAATCCAAAGCAGTAGTACTAATGAATCAAACATTAATATTCCTCACATGATTGAATGGAAAGATATTAATTTACCTGATCAATGGGTTACTGTCAATGAAAATTACAAACATAATCCACAACAATCTTCAATCCAAGATATTAAACATATCCAGCAAAATACTGATGGATCCGTTAATATTAAATTTAATCGCAGTCAGTCTTCTAGACATAGTACATCTAGTGTCCCTTCTGAAATATCAACTGAAGACGAAATATTTAACACTCCGCTATTTCGAAAAAATAGTCAAATCCATCTTGGTCCAACTAATCCAAGTTCTAAAAATAAATTAAAAGGAATTGATAATTCCACAACTTCTCAAATCAGTAAACCTGTTTATACTACTACCTCACATTTCCCTGAAGAAGAAATAGCTTCAAATAATTCCCCAACTCAAACTGATTTCGAAGAATTTATACCACCAGTCACTCCTCAACTAATGACAATCAAAAAAGATTTTACTCCTGATTTAGATAAACTACTTATTGACTTTAGATCCAAAGACAATAGGACTAAACGACATGCTTATCGTGCTAAATATGATTCTGCTCAACAATCTCGAATAACTAGAAAATGGTATGATTTTATGGTTCAATATGGTTTTGAATTATCTTTCTTTGATTACATGGATCAATATTACAAAAAGATTAATACAATCACCAAACATAAGTGGAAAACTTCTCCTAATACTTCTGTGAGCTCTAATCACCCTCCATTAGAAAATATAATTATTGATCACCAAGGTTCTGAAGTCCCAGCCTCTCCTTTTAAGTTACCTGGTACTGATCCTGAAATAAAAAAGGTTATTGAACAAAATAATTATACTAATCAATGTCTAAAAACAATTGGTAAACAATTAGATAAAATAGAAACTAATTTAGATGACCAATCTGCCAAATCAACTAAAACTCTAGATCAACCGTTACTTAATCTACCTAGTCATCGTTCTAAACGAACTAGCCTAGTTACTAATAATCAATCTACTGTCAAAGCTATTGAACAATTATTTACTAAATTAACTCCTAATGATACTTCTACATCTAAAGATAAAGGTCTTACTGTTTTGAATCAACAACCTATTACTAGTCCTATAACTGATCAATCTGAAACTGATACTACTGATAATGAAATCAATCAATTAGCCCAACAGTTTCAACCTTCTACTCTTCAAAAAATTCATTATCCTAAAGTTAATCCTCAAACTACCAAAAACTGGTATTCAAGGCCTACTCCTCCTGATCTCCAATTTGAAGAAACTAATATTAGTAATCAATTTTCTGTTTCTGCTAAAAGGTTATATGAATGGAATATTGATGGTCTCAGTGAAGATCAAATCCTTCAAAAATTAAACCATTTATCTATGGTCGCCAATAGTTATCTCAGTAATTATCCCCAATACTCTCAACCTGAAATTGTTTCCCTACTTACCTCTGGTTTTACTGGTATGCTCAAATCTTGGTGGGAAAAATATCTTACTGAAACCGACCGTGACTCTGTTATTTATGCCAATCAAACTGATGAAAATGGTCTCCCTCTTTTTGATGAATCTATAGGATGTTGTCACCCTGACGGAATTAATCAATTAATATATACAATAGTTCGACACTTTATTGGTACCCCTACAAATATTTATTCTCGTATCCATGATCAACTAAGTAATCTTAACTGTCCAACCTTAAGTGATTTTCGATGGTATAAAGATGTATTTACCTCTCGAGTCATGCTAAGAGAAGACTGTACTAAATCATTTTGGAAAGAAAAATTTATTAATGGATTACCTAGCTTATTTGCCCATAAAATTAGAGATGTTCTTAGTCAACCCACTGGTGTTATTGAATATGATAATCTCACTTATGGTGATATAATTAGCACTATTCAAAAAGAAGGTTTAAAAATGTGTATTGACCTCAAACTTACTCAAAAAGCTAATAAAGATAAACATAAAGCTAAGTACGAATTAGGAAATTTCTGTGAACAATATGGTTTACCTCCTGTTGCACCCTCTCGTAGGAAATCACATAAATACTCCAAACATAAATCATCATATAAACATTCCAATAAATATAAATATAAGAAGAACTATACACCTTCCAAATCCAATGATAAATTCTATACTAAACCCAAAAAGCAATATTACAAATCCAAAACCCATCCAAAATCTAAATCAACTAAAGATGTTACTTGTTATAATTGTGGACAAAAAGGACATTATTCAAGTAAGTGTAAAGACAAACAAAAATTAAAAAATAAAGTTAATCAACTTCAAATTGATGATACTTCCAAAAATCAATTATATGAAATCTTTCAATTAAATCAATCTCTTAGTAGTTCCTCTTCGGATCATCCTGATACTTCCTCTGACTACCATTCACCTAGTAGTGATTCTGATAACAATATTAATTTAGGTTGTAATGATGTTTGTTGTAAACCGATTAAACAAATTACCGTTCTCACCAAAACTACTCAAGAAGAATCTGCTCTAATCGACCTAATTAGTAAATTAGACGATCCCAAGTTAAAACAAAAATATACTGATAAATTAAAATCCTTATTAATCCAATCAGATTCCAAACCTAAGTTTGACAAACCTATAATCAGTCTATCCAAAACTTTAGAAAGATTTAAAACTAAACACAAAGAAGTTACATTGCAAGATTTACAACAAGAAATCAATCACATTAAACAAACACTCAAAGAATTACAACATAAAGATAAAACACTCGAAGATGAAATTATTGCCCTAAAACTTGATAAAAGTTTAGATAATTTCCAAACTAATGAACATGAGTCCCCACATGAATCTGAACATGAATCTGATCCTAATCCGGAGAATTTACTATTTGATAATCGATCACACCAATCTCAATCCAACAATCCTGAAGAAAAAAGATTAAGTTTAATTAATAAACTTTATATTCAGAAATGGTATTCTAAAATTAAAATAATTGTTAATGATTTTGAATTAGAATTAATTGCTTTAATTGATACTGGTGCTGATTTAAATTGCATACAAGAAGGGTTACTTCCTACTACATATTATGAAAAATGTCAAGAAAAATTAACTTCTGCTAATGGTACTCAAATGCATATCAAATATAAATTACCTAAAGTACATGTTTGCCAAGATAATGTATGTTTCAAAACCTCTTTTGTTTTAGTCACCAACATGACTGATAAAATCATTTTAGGTTCCCCATTTATTTATCTATTATATCCCTTTACTACATCTAGTACAGGCATCACTACACATGTTTTAGGACAACCTGTTACATTTAAATTTTTATCTCCTCCTGAACTATTACACTTAAACCAATTACAAGATTGTTCTATTTCTCATCAAATTAACCGCCTAACTCGGCATTTAAAATTTCTTAAAGAAGAAATAAACCACAAACGCATTGACCAACAATTAACTAATCCCGTTCTTGTTTCCCAAATTAATGATTTTAAATTAAAACTTGAATCAACTGTTTGTTCTACTTTACCTACTACTTTCTGGCATAGGAAAAAACATGTCGTTACCTTACCCTATATTAAAAATTTTAATGAATCACAAATTCCTACTAAATCTCGCCCTATTCAAATGAATCATGAATTACTTGAAATGTGCAAAAAAGAAATTAATGAATTATTACGAAATCGCATAATTAGCCCAAGTAAATCACCTTGGTCCTGTCCTGCTTTCTATGTTAATAAAAATGCTGAATTAGAACGAGGTGTCCCTCGGTTAGTTATCAATTACAAACCATTAAATGCTGTTTTAGAATGGATTAGGTATCCTATTCCCAATAAAAAAGATTTAATTAAACGACTTAGTCAAGCTGTTATTTTTAGTAAGTTCGATTTAAAAAGTGGTTTTTGGCAAATCCAAATTCATCCTAAAGATCGATATAAAACTGCATTCAACACACCCTTTGGTCAATATGAATGGAATGTAATGCCATTTGGTTTAAAAAATGCTCCTAGTGAATTTCAACATATTATGAATGACATATTTAACCCATTTAGTCATTTTTCAATTGTTTATATTGATGACATCTTAATCTTTTCAAAATCAATTAGTGAACATTGGAAACATTTAACTGCATTCTTTTACACAATTAAAAGTCATGGTCTTGTTATTTCCGCTCCTAAAATCAAATTATTTCAAACTAAAGTTCGCTTTTTAGGCTATGATATTCATCATAATACTATCCTACCCATTAGTCGATCCATTGAATTTGCATCCAAATTTCCTGATGAAATTCTTGATAAAACTCAATTACAAAGGTTCTTAGGTTCCCTCAATTACATTGCAGAATTTTATAAAGACCTTAGGAAAACTTGTCAACCTTTATTTGATAGGTTAAAGGATAATCCTCCTCCTTGGTCTTCTGTTCATACTTCTATTGTCCAACAAGTCAAACAATATGTCAAGTCCCTTCCCTGCCTTGGTATTCCCACTGAAAATTCATTCAAAATTATTCAAACTAATGCCTCCGATATTGGTTATGGTGGCATTCTACTTCAACAACTTACTCCTCAATCATCTGAACAAATTGTTCGCTATCATTCTGGTGTCTGGAATAAAGCACAATTAAATTATAGTACTATTAAAAAAGAAATTTTATCTACTGTTTTATGTATTCAAAAATTTCAAGATGATATTTTAAATCAAAAATTCTTACTACGTGTTGATTGCAAATCTGCTAAATATGTTCTTGAAAAAGATGTTCAAAATCTTGCTAGTAAGCAAATTTTTGCTCGTTGGCAAGCTATTTTAAGTATTTTTGATTTTGATATTACCTATATACCTGGTTGTCAAAATTCCCTGCCTGATTTTCTTACCCGGGAATTTTTACAGGGGGGTAAGGGATGACTACACCATTCATTGCTTACCATAAATCCCGAATTACCTATTTCAAAACCCTCATTAAACAGCTTACTCACCGCATTCACCGCCTCAAATTAGCTCGACCCACTACCACAAGAGCCCAATACATCAATTACCAACAAATTCAAGCTCGCCGCAATTTACTTGCTCACAACTACAATTGTTTACATCATCACCAAGATTATCTTGATCTCCTTTCTGGTTGCTAATCACTGATTCTTGTTTTCAACAGATGTCTCGCCCAAGGCCTCCTTCCAAGGCTTTGGTCCCATCTTCTAGTAAACCAAGTCAACTTCTTGTTCCACCTCCTTTGGAGTCAATCACCCCATCCTATTCACTTGTTATGGATAATCGTTACCAAGCTCTTGGTAACCTTTGCCGCCCTGATTACTCTACTGCATTGGCCTCTGATCCTTTTGCCCCTAGTCAATCAGTCTCAGTTACTCCATTCCCAGTTAACCCAGTCCGGTCATCCAAAACTGAATACACCAAATCACATATTACCAACTTATTCTATAAAGAACCCAGTCACCCAAAGAGCCAAATCCTTAATGACATTGCTAAATCCTATTTTGGTCCTGGATGCCATTTCACCCTTTCACATCCAGAGAAAACACTCTCCTATTACAAAGATATTTTGCTTCATCATCAATCAATCCTGATCAAACCAATCCAAGATCGCACCTATGCTTATAAGATTCTGTACCATTCCATTTACATTCACAACATTGTTTCCTTAGCTGAATGGGGTCCTCCATACCAGCTTCGTGATTTGCCTGGTCATTCTATTCAGTATAATTACCATGATTACATTGATGCCTGGTTCAAGATTTTCTTGTACCAAAATGAAACTTTTAGCCATTCTTGGTTCATTTCATTTGATCAAAAATTCAAGTCTGAATTACCTTCCTGGTTTCTGCGATGGTGGTCTCACTATGGTGCCATTTCAGATATCCTCCCTGATAATCTGCTTGAATTAATCAACTATTTTGCTGCTGTTTACCCATTTACCACCCATCAGAGATCATTCCCACTATTGTTAATTTTTATAGCCAAGTATAAAATCCCTTGGATATTCAAATGGCATTATGGGATTGATGATAACATAATTATCCGACATCACTCAGTCAAATGGTGGGCTAAATTCAATTTGCCCCGCATATTTGAAATTGTTCATGAAGAATTTCCATCTAGTCAATATGCTCCAACTCCTGCAATGGTCAAAGCCCAGCAGATCCCAACTGCTGC
This sequence comes from Camellia sinensis, assembly GCF_055761805.1. NCBI lineage: Eukaryota > Viridiplantae > Streptophyta > Magnoliopsida > Ericales > Theaceae > Camellia > Camellia sinensis. The sequence continues at coordinate 209,621,664 of NC_138961.1, read as the reverse complement.
AATCAGTCAAGGAAGTCAGCCCAGCCTTCCTCCAATCAATCTTGGAAGCCCCTCATCCAGTGGTTCCAAGCCCAAATCCAAACCAGTTCAGTCAACACATTCAAAATCAAAGGCTAAGTCCAAAGCTTCTCCAGCTCCGGCCCAGCCCAAAGATCAGTCCAAATCCAAATCAAAATCCAAAGCAAAGGCTAAGCCCATTTCACCTCCTGCTCAACCCAAAGCTAAATCAAAGGTCAAGCCCAAGTTATCCAGAGATGAACTGCTCCAATTAGCAAGACAAATTACAGACCAAGCTGAAGCCCAATCTGCTTCCAGTCCAGACCGTTCAGACCAATCAGAAGAAGGATCAGTCAGCTCACATTCTTCTGAAGAATCAACTAATCAATATTCAGGCCCAGAGTTTCAAGATGCTCAGGATCCATTTGCCTAATCAACATTGGATTCCCTATAAATACATTTCCACACTCAAAACACATTTCCACACTCCTGTCATAACCGAACACATAACTCAAAATTCAATTAAAAAATTATTTTCAAACCTCATAACCAAACACATAATATTTATATTTTTATTATAAAAAAATAATTATAACAAAAAATATTTAATTTTATTTATAATTTTAATGTATAATTTTATAATTTTTTTACAATAAAAAAAATACAAGTTTTCTTTTTTTATTTTAAATGTATAATTTTTTTATTTTCAATATTTTATTTTATTTTGTAAATATTTTAATTTTTTTAATTTTAATATTTTAAACTCAAAACACATTTCCACACTCATATCACAACCAAACACATAACTCAGAACTCAATTAAAAAATTATTTTCAAACCTCATAACCAAACACATAATTTTTATATTATAATTTTTTATTTTAAATATTTTATTTTGTAAAAATTTTAATTTGTTTAATTTTAATATTTTAAACTCAAAACACATTTTCACACTCATATCATAACCAAACACATAACTCAAAATTCAATTAAAAAATTATTTTCAAACATCATAACCAAACACATAATTTGAAATTCCACGCTATTTTCAAAACTCTACACTCAAATCGTAACCAAACACATAACAAAAAAATTAAAATATTTATAATAAAAATTATATATTTAAAATAAAAAATAAATTTTTTTAATATTTAAAAAATATATTTAAAATATTAAAAAATACAGCACATAAATATTTATTTATTTATTTTAATGTGCATTATATTTCATACATTTATGTGTTATATTTTTTTTAATATTTTAAATATTAAAAAATTTAAAAAAATATATTTTTTATTTTAAATATAATTTTTATTATAAATATTACTAAACCAAACAAACGTTTTACTTTTTTTTTATAAAAAAATTAGCATAATAAATATAAAAAGTATAGAGTACGTGGAAGGAAAAAAAAAATTGAGTTGAATTTGAAAAAGGCAAGAGTTTGGAGATACAGGGCATTGAACCCCATACCCCTCCCATGGAAAGGAGCGCACTACCATTTAAGTTGTCTCCCTACTTGTCTTTTATTTTGATTACAAAACAATTTATTTAACAGCATGGTTTCTAACTACACTTTCTTTACAAAACAGATTTCCTTAAACGTGTGGTTTGTAACCACGCATTTTTAATTAAAAGTGTGGTTTGTAACCACGCTTTTACGATTTTATCAATTTTCCACGGCTGGGCCAGAAATATGGTGAAAGCGTGGTTTGTAACAACGTTTTAGCTTATTTTGGGAATTCCACCCAAACTAGGCTTAGTTTGGGAAATAAATTGTTATTTTAGCTTATTTTGGGAAATGGCCCAACGTGGGACTCTTCAAGTTCAAATTGTAAGATGGTCTTGACAATGGTAACAGATAGGAGTTTCTGTGAGGGTGTTTATCGTGTAGAAAAATATATTTGAAAGAGACAAAAATAGAGAAAAATTCAAGTGAAATTCTGCATTGATCTTGGCCTGGTATTTATAGATAATATGATATCTTGACAGAGAAGTCACACCCTTAGGACTCTAATCCAAGAGACATAATGTTATGACCCGAACCCGCCCCTAAAAGTTTGGGTCATAACCAGCCGATAATCACTTGATTACCTTCGGTCTAAACAAACATACAAAGTAATTATTGTAATGGGACCAAAAGCGGAAGTATACAACAAAAGAATGAGTCCATGGAGCTATACTAATATAAGCAAAATGTAACACAACCACATCATTTACATGCCCATGCAAAAAGAATATAAGTATCAAAGGAAATTGTGCACAACGTTTACAAACCCAAGACCACATTAACAAAACAAAGTAAAGTCAACGTATGAAGTGAGTCAAGACAACTCCATCACAGAGACAAGACTCAATTGGGTCTAAAAAAGGATGCCTCCTGAAACTGACTCTAGGGTTGTGCTCCATGCTGCGGATTACCTACATGTGCGTTCATAAAATTGGGTGAGCAAAACTCAATGAGTAACAATACAGTAAACAGTGTAAATAGATAGTCATAAGATTTTCGCAATACTCAAAATTGTATAAACAAAACAGCCTTAGGCCCAATCATGCTTCAAAACGGCCTTGGGCCCAACGTATTTCAAAACGGCCTCGGGCCCAACGTATTTCAAAACGGCCTCGGGCCCAATATATAACAAAACAGCCTCGGGCCCAATCATATATCAAAATGGCATCGGTCCCAATCATATATCAAAATAGCCTTGGGCCCAATATAGCACATGTCATATAACATTAATGAGGTTTCTCATTTCAAACAAATCACAATGTCGGCACCAATCACTGTTCATGGTTCGAGGTACACAATAATGAATATATAAATATGGTATTATTACTCACTGTGCTTGGTTAGATGATACTCCTTAACGACTCGGCTTGCAGAAACATAACCAAGCATAACATTTTAAAACACATTGCCTTTCATTCACTCAATTGATTTATTCGTTACATATGCGTTCAATTATTCCCCATTCTTTAATTTCTCGCAAGTGTTTACATAATTCCTATAACAATTCCATATGTTTTTCATTGAAAATATTATGTTTACATATTTAAGGTTTAAGGAAATAGCAAAAGAAATAAACAACCTACACTAATTTGAGTATATCTATTTGTGTACTTAGAATTTGGATGTGATACCACCACCATTAAAAATTGGACTTATAAGGATTGAATTTAGGCTCAAGAATTACTTAAAACGGAGTCCGGATGAAGGAGATATGCCTTTTTGAAGTTGGGCTGAAACAGGGGTGCTGCACGTGCAGAAGTCTTCACCGCTCGTGCGGCTCAAATCCGCTCGAGCGGAAACACCAACTGCTCGAGCGCCCAAGGAGAAGAATCCAAACCTCTTTTTTTTCTTCAGGTTCCGCTCGTGCAGAGCCTGTGGCCGCTCGTGCGGTCTGGGCAAACTCAGATAGTCTGAAAATGGCCAAAAACGTAAAACCCTCCAAACTCATTTCTAAGCTCAAATCAAAGCAAAACTCACTCAAAATCATGATACATAAGCATGATACAAGTGTAATTCCACATTAAACATATCAATCTTGCATCAACAACAATTCCATGGTCTCATCTTTTCACAATTTCATGTTTTACATACACAAATTAAAAAATACATATATTCATGAATGATTTTCTCACAAATCTTGTTTATGTGAACCATCTAGTGTTTGTTTCATGGATCAATCATAAAAATGAACTCAAATCAAACAATGGTGTAGAGATCAAGGTCCAATTTCCTACCTTAGCCCTAGTCACTACACAATTCCAAACCCTAGCTCAAAATTCCTAATTTCTTCATGATTTCTTGACAAAGATGAGTTAGAGACAAAGTTTGTAAGTAAATTTCTGTCACGACCCAAACCCACCCCTATAGGTTTAGCATCGTAATCGGCCAGTAATCCTTGGACTACCGAAGGCCTCTGAACAGATTAACAAGAATAAGGGGCTAGCAGAAGCAAATACATAAATATAGTTGTCCAATGAGCTGTGCTGACTTATATGAAACGGAATATTTAAAAACTTTATATACATAATCAAAAGTCATTCATACATTATACTCACACACATTAAAGTATCTTAAGTACAGCCAACAGAACAACCGAGTCTTATATATACAGAAACAACAGAACTTAAACAATGGACACTTCGGGAACCTCCACGTGAGGCACAATGGTTGGCTAACAATAGAACACAGGTCCAGACAAAAAGCCTTCAGGCTCGGGCTCCAGAATGCTCACCTATACATATATATACACACAATGAGCTAAAGCCCAATGAATAACATTAAGGTAAAGGGGTTAGTGAACGAAATCCGAATATATCACAAGCAGAAAACAGACCAGAGCATAATCATTCTCATATCAGAACATAATAATGGTACATCCCATAGAACACATCACAGAACGTCTTCCGACTAGAGTAATCGGTTTCGGATACCGATTAAACACATATCACCACAATGAAGTGGCTAACGAGATCTCGTAATTACTTGTATGTCATGGACCCGCATTTTCATGCCGTCCCCTATGACTTGGGACTATCTATGGATGCCATAATAGATTTCAAACATGGAATACTCGTTCACGAAAACAGATATCATTTCAGAAATCAGAACTTATCATATTTCATTTGGAACGTAATTCATATGAACGTATCTTTACAATAACGTTACTCACAGTGGTTCCAGTAAGTGGTCAATCAATCCTCGAGTCTTGACCTACAATCACAAAATACATAACACAAGCATGTCTTATCATTACACATTCAAGTGGCCATTAAGACTTAGCTTTCATTACATTGGTTCTTATTCTTTCTTATCACGTTGCCTAAAACACACACACTTGCAGTCTCGAAACTTAGTACATTCTTTTCGTAGTGTGTTTCTAATACATAACCTCATTACTATGGCTTAATTAAGGTTTAGGAATGCCTAAGATGCAATGAGGATGCCAAAACATGCCTTGGAACACTTAGTCAAATTTTCTGAAAATAAGGTCCACGGTCAAGCGTAGCTTTCCTCGCTCGAGCGGACATGCAAAATGTGAATGGTCGCTCGAGCGCACATTCCTTCGCTCGAGCGATCTGTAAAAGACATGAAACTTTAGGAAGCTTGCAATTCACGCTCGAGCGGACTTTTGGTCGCTCGAGCGGAGTGCACGCACTCAGATTGGTCGCTTGAGCATGAACTCCCACGCTCGAGCGTAGATGCAAATTCTGGAATTTTCAGATTGCATCTTCAAGCTCAAAACTCGAATTCTTGTGACGCCCCGATTCTACATTATAGGTTGCAGTCAAGGGAGAGTCACTAGTGAGTCCTATGGTCAATAACCAAGTAAGATCCCAGATCGCCAGAGGAGTCAAAATAGCCTCCCTTCTAAGTCCAGCTTTCTTAGGCAGCGCACTACCCTTTTGACAGATCTTACAAGGCATTGACACAAGGTCTCATAAGCAACGATAAGGTTCATACATAGGATATAAATACATAATAACCACAATTATACTTGATTCAAAAGATTGTTCCATTGTATTACATCCCAAAAAGAAAGTTTTAAACTTCATATGAGTCTTACAAAATAACAAAAAAGCAATTTCTAGTATTCCTAAGACAGCCAAAAGTCTTCAAAGGTTTCCAGCTCGTCGTCTTCCGCTGCGAGTTCCGCTTCGTCACCTGGCATGATACGCCGTGAGTTTTGAATGCCCAGTAAACACACACACACCTCACCCCTTTCTCCCAGTCCAATACATAACCACAATTATGGCACCAGGTAGTAAAGCATGATAGATACATAAATGATTAAGTTAGATGTCAGTAAACTAGGAATCCCCAAAGAGATTTTGTCCTCCCAACCACAATAATCGGACGCGGATTATTCGGTATGCCCCCTCTTTTGCTGCTTTGTTGCAGAACTAACCTCGGATGCCTACCAACAGTTATATACAATGTAGCGCCAACCGCAGGGCCTCAAAAGAGACGGTAAAAATAGGACCTTGCCCAAATCCCTCCTTACACCAAACCACCTAGGGTCCGAATGCAACCGCTCCGTTTAAGGGTTCCGAAAACCACTTGCGCAAGACTTTAACTTCCAAATAGGGAACGCATCCCAACAATCCATATATCACATTTTTTTTTCATCTTTTCATTACTCAAGTGTTCAAAAACCCAATACCCTCCCAATTAGGTTTCCCGTTGAATTAAGTGTTTTAAGACAAGGTTAGTTCAACTTATAAAACAGTGATATCCATATAAGCATGTATTCTTAAAATGAGAAAGGTAAATAACATAACCACAACACATATATTATCAGGTCAAGATATGATTATAAGCTACAATCATTCTCATGAACTCAAAGGTACCAAACATCCACACCTATCAAAGTTTCCAGATTTAGTATCGTATAAAGATTAAAATGAAAGAGCTATTTTAGATCATTTACCGGGCTTGGCCTTCCTATGGTTTGTAGAGGATTCAATCTAGTTTCTAGAACATTTTTCGGAATTGGGGTTGCTCTTCCAGATTCTAAGTTATTTAGAAAATATTTCAGCGCTGTCCAGAATCTGTCCAGATCCGTCGACTGTTACGAAAACTTGATTTTCTTGCAAACCGCTCAATGTTTTTCGATGAAAAAAATTTTAGTTGAAAGCTAACTTTTCTAGGAAGGTTTTGACATAAAATAGGGGTTCAGAATAATTTTATACATTTTTCTGGAATTTTTGAAATTGGGCTAAAAAAACAGGTTCTAAGGTAAATTGCTCAAAACAAGAAGATCTATGAAAAGGGGGTTCCACCAGGGAAAAGTTTCATTTCTTTTGTGAAGAAAATATGCTAACTATCACATGTTTAACTCAGAAATTTTTTTGAAGGAGTGCCCTTGAAAAATTGAGAGTTTGGTACGAAAAGAAGATGGTTCTGTGCTTAAATGGGGAAATACAAGAGAGATGAACTCAATACTCAAATCTTAGTATTTTTAACATAAGAACTTGATAATAACAGATCTGAAAAACATTATTTAGAATCTTTAAAAACATGCATTAGAAAAGGAAATGAAAAGAAGGTTGTGTTTGTGGCTTACCTTCTAAGCTTTGCACAAGAAACTCTCTTCTTCCTCCCGCTTCTCCTCTAGACTTCTCTTCCTTGCTCTCCTCCCTCTCTCTAACCAAAATGTGTGTGTGAGTGAGTGTGTTGTGTGAGTTTGCAAGCTAGGGGGTGTGGTATATATAGGCAATTTGGTGTAAAAGGACATAAAAGCCCTTTAGTTGAAAATGGATGGGAAAGTTAGGATTTTGCTTGGTGTCGAGTGGGATAGGAGTAACTAAGGTGCTAAATCATAGGTTTTGGCATCAATTAGTTGATCTTTAGTTGAAAGGTAACAAGTTTTGAGATTAGCAACCTAGGTCTAGGCCACTAGGTTGTGTTTTTTCCTAGAATCTCATGATGGTGTGTCTTGGAAATAGATTTCTCACCTCCTCCAAGGAGGGGCCGGCCATAGGGATGTTAAGGGCCTAATTTTTAATTATTTTATGTTCTAGGCACATTCTTCTAGGTATATATATATATATATAACAAGATTGATGGTACTTCAAGGTACAAGGTACAAATATTAGTTTGGGCAAGTTTTGAATTTTAAAAAAAAAAGGTGAGGGCTTGGAGTAAATACATGTAACGTATGTAGAATTAAATTAGGTTAGGGATCCTAATCCGATTAGAGAAATTCCTGTTTCGATAAAAAAAAGTAATGCTAACCAACAAGATTTGAATTAATTCAAGTAAACGAGGGGCTTAAAAAAAAATAATAAATATAATTCAACATTAGGGTCTTAAAAGTAAATACATATTTCAGGGGCCTTACAATTCCAACCTTTAAAACACATCTCTTGGGCCCTAAAACTTGAGATAACATAGTAAACTTGTAAAACATGAAGAATTTAGGATCATTTCATAAAATCATGGCTCAAGGGTTTGCCAAAAGTTCCCAATTTCAACTTAAAACGTGATGAATGTTCATGAACACAACATGCATGAATTTTTCTTGTATCAAACTTCTCAAAACATGATCAAACACCACAAAACAACTAGAAACTTGATGATTTCTCTAAATGAAGATGAATTTCAAACATGCAACAGAGAATTCTTGGAGTTCATGCTCAATTTGTGAGAAAATGTACATGCATGCATGAATTAACTCTAAATTCAACATCTTTGGTCCAATTCTTGTACACAATCACAAATTCTTCTTGAAATGATCTACTTGATGGTTAAAACTCATAATTAAGTCTTAAATCCTTACCTAGAGTCTTGAATTACTCTTGTTCTAGCACAATCTTGGTGAATTCAACACAAAACCTTCAATTCTTCTTCAATCTCTTTCTTTCTCTCTCTAGAATTGCACACTCTATCTCTCTCTAAAATTAATCTCCAGAATTTTGCACTCAAGAATGAGAGGAATGAGCTCAAATGAGCTTATAGGCTCATATAGATAGTTATGATGCTAAAATACATTAATTAAAACATAAGGCTTGCCAAACGCAACTTAATGAATTGTTCTGAATCAATTTTTAATAAAACTTGCCATATAGTTCTAAAAATTCCAAATAACATATTGGTGGAGTCAATTTCAGTTTCGGATGCCGATAAGGTTTTCAATTTACATATTAAAGTGGAATTCCAGATAGATATTTCTACAAGTAACAGATAGTAAGCCAAATATCATGCAAATCACATAATGAACCCATAATTTATTTTATTCACTTAATTAACATCCTTAATTACCGATTAGTGGCTAATTGTGGATCGGGGTTATTACAATTTCCATACCTCAACTCAAATCTATGGTTTGTCCCTTGATTCCCTTCAAATCCCTAGCTTTCTCCTCTTCCTCTCTCTCTAACTCACCATTTGAGCTCTCTTCCCATGAAATAAAGAACAAAGGCTAAACATATACACTTAACTCAAAAATCTTAATTTATTCATTACGAATCATAATTTTTCAAAATCTCACCAAAGGCTCTAAAAATCATGCTAATCATAACAATGAAGTCGCTTTTTGTTTATCGCGCCTCTGCAGCCTTCAATTTCAGTTCAGAGTTTCAATTGCAATAGATAATCCTACTTTCAACAGATATTTTTTCCAAATTCACATATTTCTCATACTCAAACTTGCAAATTCATATCAAACACATAATCACATATATAATTAAGCATAGTACAAGTTAGGTTATCACAGGCTTCCCCCATTTAGGAAGTTTTGTCCTCCAAACTTGTTTACCTCAAGTTGAAAACAATTTCGAGTATCGTTGTTGTATTTCTTCTTTTCGTTCCCAAGTGGCTTCGTTCCCGTGATGTTCCCTCCATTCCAATTTTACCATTAGGATAGTCTTGTTCCGTAGTTGCTTGACTTGCCGATCAAGGATTTGAAGGGGCTTCTCCTCATAAGCCATATCGTCATCTAGCACAATTTGATGATAGTCAATAACATGGGAGGAATCCCAAAGGTAGCCTCGCAACATTGATATGTGAAACACATTGTGCACTTGCTCCATGCCCGGTGGTAAAACAATTCGATAGGTAACTGGACCCAGTCTTTCCAAATTTGAAATGGCCCTATGTACCGGGGTGATAATTTCCCTTTCTTCCCAAATCTTATGTGCCCTTTTATTGGAGTGACTTTAACAAAGACATGATCCTCAACTTCAAACTCCAAGTCTCTCATTCTTCGATCTGCATAGCTCTTTTGTCGGCTTTGAGCAGTTTTCAATCTCTGTTGGATGATTTGAATCTTTTCCATAGAAACTTGCACAATTTTAGGCCCAATCAACAACCTATCCCCAACCTCGGTCCAAAAAATCGGAGTTCGACATCTTCTCTCATACAAAGCTTCATATGGTGCCATCCCAATACTGGAGTGGAAACTGTTGTTTTAGTTAAATTCCTCCAAAGGTAAATAAGCCTCCCAACTTTCTCGGAAATCCAAAACACACATTCTAAGTATGTCCTCAAACATCTGTATAGTCCTTTCGGATTGTGGATGAAATGCGATACTGAACCTCAACTCGGTCCCCAATGCTTTTTGTAAGCTTTGTCAAAATCTTGACACAAACTTAGAATCTCTATCTGACACAATGGAAACTGGAACACTGTGCAATCGAACAATCTCTGCAATGTACACAGTAGCAAGTCAATTAGCATTATAAACAGTCTTCACAGGCAAAAAGTGAGCAGACTTAGTCAATCTATCCACAACAACCCATATAGAATCCATACCTCAGGGTGTTCGGGGTAAGCCCACAATAAAATCTATAGTTATATGCTCCCACTTATATTCCGGAATAGGGAGAGGTTGAGGTAACCCCGCCGGTCTTTGATACTCCGCTTTTAGTTGTTGACATTTTGAGATTAATTCCATAATTTCTCTCTTCATATTAGGCCACCAAAAAGCTTGCTTGAGATCTTAGTACATTTTGGTATTCCCGGGATGCATAGCAAACCTGGACTTATAAGCTTCTTCCAAGACTCTTTTTTTAACTTCGGGGATATTAGGAACACACAATCTTCCCTTGAACTTCAACACTTGAGCTTTCAAAGAAAATCTCGATCTCGGTTTTGCTTCCATCTCATCATATACTTTCTTGAGGAATTCATCCTTCAATTGCCTTTGTTTAATTTCCTCAATAACAGCCGGTTGCGTGGTCATTGCAGCTAACATTCCATCTCGTTCATGTAGCACAATTTCCACCTCCATTCTTTCCAAGTCAAGTAAGAGTTCATTTCGCTCCATAAGCAAACATGCTAAGTTTCCCATTGACTTTCTACTAAGAGCACCTGCTACTGTGTTGGCTTTATCGGGATGATAATGAATCTGCAAGTCATAATCCTTGATAAGTTCTAACCACCGTCTTTGTAGCATATTAAGCTCCTTTTGAGTAAAGAAATACTTGAGGCTCTTGTGGTTGGTGTAGACTTTACATGTTGCACCATAAAGATAATGCCGCCAAATTTTTAATGCAAACACCACAGCATCTTATTCTAAATCATACGTAGGATAATTCTTTTCATGTGGCTTCAACTATCAGGATGCATAAGCAATTACTCTTCCATTCTGCATAAGCACACACCCCAAGCCCTTATGAGATGCATCACTATAAATCACAAACCCTTTTGTACCTGACGGTAAGGCAAGGACCGGTGCTGTCGTGAGTCGTGTCTTTAATTCTTGGAAAGTGGATTCCTTCTGTTCTGTCCACTCAAATGGAACACCTTTTTGAGTCAATTGGGTAAGTAACACCACAATCTTAGAGAAATCTTTAACAAATCTTCGATAGTAACCGGCCAAACCCATAAAACTATGTACTTCCGTAACATTGGTAGGAGTATGCCAATTTACAATGGCTTCTATCTTTTGCGGATCGACAGACACACCGTCCTTGTTAATTACATGCCCCAAAAGCACAACTTCATTCAACCAAAATTCACATTTCTTCAATTTAGCATATAACCTCTTGTCCCTAAGTGTTTGAAGAATTAGTCTCAAGTGCCTTTCATGTTCCTCCCTACACTTCGAATAAATAAAAATGTCATCAATGAATACCACCACAAACTCATCCAAGTACAGTTTGAAAACCCGATTCATTAAATCCATAAAAGTTGCCGGTGCATTCGTAACCCCAAATGGCATGACTAAAAATTCGTAATGGTCGTACCTGGTTCGAAAGGCGGTATTCTCAACATCCTCTGCTTTGACTTTCAACTGATGGTACCTGGATCTCAAGTTGATTTTTGAAAACACTTGTTCCCCCTGTAACTGGTCAAACAAATCATCAATCCATGGTAAAGGATATTTATTCGTCACCGTTACCTTATTAAGTTCTCGGTAATCAATATACAATCGGAGGGTCCCATCATTTTTCCTCACAAACAAAATGGGTGCGCCCCATGGCGATGTACTCGGTCAGATGAATCCTTTATCAAGCAATGCTTGTAGCTGTATTTTCAATTCCTTCATTTCTGCTGAAGACATTCGGTACGGAGCCTTCGAAATCGGTTAAGTACCCGACACAAGATCAATGACAAATTCAATCTCACGGTCTATCAAGTCCCCTGGCAATTCTTTGGGAAATATATCCGGAAACTTACTAATAATCTAAATATTTTCAACACCCACCTCAGTTGTCTCTGAATGTAAAATACTACACAAATAACCCCTACAACCCTTGTGAAGTAGTTTATAAGTTTTCATAACCGATATCAAATAAGGTGGAGGGACCACTCCATGCCCCACAAAAGTAAACTCTTCTTGACCTGGTGGGCAGAACACAACTTGCTTAGACACACAATCGATGGTTGCACTATACTTAGCAAACCAACCCATTCCCAAAATTATATCAAAGTGTATCATGTCAAGTGGCATCAAATTAGCACATAATGGCATATTTCCAAGTAAAAACTCACATACAAGATACATATAAGCACATAACATATATTCCCACGATGGGAGAGACACGCCCAACACATAATTCAAGGGTTCCATAGATCTATTCAAATTAGGAGCAAATGTTTTCGAAACAAAGGAATGGGTAGAACCCGAATCAAGTAGCACATGCACAGGTTGGCCATTGATGGAAAACGCACCTGAAACCACAACGTCTGAATTTTGGACATCACCCAGAACAAGAGCAAAGACTTATCCTTGCCTAACATTGTCTCTAGAAGTAGTAGGCCTTGCCGGGGTCTTTGTTGCAGGAGCGAAACCAACTAAACTAGCAGTTGGCCTATTCCTTTTCTATTACTCAAACATAGGACAATCTCTCACCATATGTCCCGTCTTTCCACAATTAAAGCAAGCTCCTGATGCTCGATAACAAACCCCCTGGTGTTTCTTTCCATATTCCGGGCAAGTTGGTGTTGAATCACAAGTAGAACCCGAAGTGTTGGAAGTTTCCAAATTTTGCTTCTTACTTTGCGAGGATGCCATCCCTTTGTGCACATTAGAGCCTTTGCTTTTGCCCTTCCAATCCGAGTACCGGTTTTGGTTGGCTTGGTTACCTTCCGCTATGATGGCCTTGAAAAGATAAGGAAAGAACGGTGGTTAACCCCATTCCAATGCATGTCAGAACACACGCTTTTTAGGCATCATTACATCTTCTCGCCTCTATGTACGCTTTCTTCATTTAATGTGATTTGAAACTATGTTGTCCCTTCGAATGTAAGTTTTTTTTTTTTTGAATACTCAAAGCTTATGGTTTGCCTTTCGATATACCTCCATTTCACGACCTCTGCAACTTCCTCCTGTCTCTCATTGTCTCTTCTGCTTCTTGTAAGTTTTCTTCTCCTTCATTGCGAATCCCACTTCCTTGTTTATTTTTAGTTTTGCACAGTTCTTAGGCTAGCTAGGATGGCAAAACACTTGAAAGAACTCCTTTCAACGGATTGAATTTCTGGTTTCTATCGCCATTATTCCATCCCCGACGACGTCCATCTGTCACTCGTGATAGATAGAACCATTGATATGGAGAGGACTGATGAAAGTACAATCATATTTCCTCTCCTATCAATTATTGAGGGCGGAGTCCGTTTTCCCTTTCACTCATTTTTAAGGGCCGTCCTTCGCCACTGGGGCTTAATCACTTCCCAACCTAATGTAAATTTTTTTTGAATCATAATGGGGATTATAGAATTGAACCGACGCCTTCGGATTAACCTTGGTATACCTGTAATTCGACATTATTATGCCTTAGCCAAATCTTCTGGCCAGCAAGGACGCTATTTTCTCAGGGCCAAGGATACTGACCATCACTTAGTGACTATACTTGCCAATTCTAGAAAGCGTGTTGACGATGTAATGGTCGTTGTCCGAGGCAATTGGAAATTCGGCGAGGGTGAAGATCGCCTGGATCCCGTGCCAAGACGATGAGGCGAACCAGGTGGTCGTATAGCTCCTTATTTTTTATTACTATATATTTAGTCAGCTTTCATTCTATTTACTTACCGTTTTATTTGTGCAGGCAACGATTTGAAGAGAGTTTTGGTTTCAGCCGACGACGTCATTCTTGTGGAAATTAAAATCGCGCTCCAATTCTTTGGCTGTCCAAGCCTTCAGAAACAAGGGAGGGCGGCCCAAATTCTTCTGAGATACGAGCCGATTTACACAACATTTTCGACGGCAGATAACATTCCAATTCCGAGGGGCGAACAGTAGCTTAGGGCCTTTATCTTCCCCAACTTTAGAAACCTAAGGCAGATTGGTTTGGAAGCCTCCGATTCGAAGCAGATAGAAGAACAAGTAGCCGAAGAGGCTGTCGAGGAGCCGAACCAGTAGGAAGCTGAGGTAGACGAGGCTCTAAACTTAGCCTTTGAGGAAGCCGGCCTCAATTCATCCAACCCACTGTTCACTTCAGGCCGAGAGGACGTCTTATTCGGAGACATTTTTACAAGCTTAGGAGACCTTCCTGGAGCGTATCCTAAGAATATGGCTGGGGAGTCGCTCACTCAACTTGCCAGAAGGAAAAATGCCGAAAGGATGGCCGCCCAAAGGAGAGCCGAGGCCATCCAATCGGAAACTCCACCCGTTGCCGTCGTTGAGTCCTCTTTGCCTGTTATTGAGGAAGAGACGGCTCAGACCGAAATGGTCGAGGCGGAGCAAATGGAACAGGGGGATCAGGAGACTGAGCAAAATGAAGAAAAGTGCCCCGTCGAGCGAGAAGCCGTCTCTGGTGAGGACCAAATCGATAAACGGCCGCGCATTTAGGAATCGGACTTAGTTGTTTCGTTCACTGTTCAACCAAAGATAAGGGATATGTCGATTGCCTCTGATGCGTCAGCTTTGAAGGACCCGGCTGTGGCCTTGAGCATGGCCTCCTCAATTTCCTTGCCAATTGACAGAGCCACATTTCGGGCGGAGCCAGATCTACTGTCAATTGCACTTGCTGCTCAATCAGCCTTATTGGTACATTACTTGCTTTATCTTCAGTCTTCCGCCTAGATATATATATATATATATATTTTATTTTTTGTAACTCTATTTCCTTGTTTTGAAGACGGTGGGAAGGATAGCCGAAATCAACCGCCGTCAACATAACACTATAGAACAGATCGGCTTGTTGAAAGCTGAAATTGAAAATGAAAAGAGCAAGGTTGTGGAAGCCTCTCAAAGAGCCAGTTCTGGGGCATCGAAAGTGGGGAGGAACGTGCAAGAGCTGACTTCGAAGTCGAGAGCGCGAGGAATTTCGACCAACTAAGGCTAGCCACCAAAGAGAGGGCCAAAGCCAGCGAAGACGTGCTCAACTTAGCCAAGGAGGTGATCGCCAAGCTGGAAGCTGACTTGAAAGAATCGAGGAACGCAAAGGAAATAGCTGACTCTGAGATTTCCAAAGTGTTCCAAGATGGGAAGGACGCCGCCTTGGAAAACTACGTGGAGGAAGTGCCCAAGTTCGAGAATCAGGGCTTCAAACACGGCTGGCTCAAAGCCCTCATTGCCGCAAATGTGACATTGGCACAGCCGATTCCATACAAGTAGGTGGACGTTGAGCTGCTGGAGTCTGACCCTGAAGATTGATTACGGTGATACTTTGATTTTTGTTAGGCATCTTAGATGCGTAGTTTTTGTAGGTTTTGTTAGTAGATTTTCATTTCTTTACTTGGACTGGAAGTTTAAATGTAAGGTAATTTTTATGTGTAAAATGACTACTATCTGTACTAAATTTATTAATAAAAATTTCCTATGCTTTTCAGTTTACTGCATATACTATTTGCCTTCAATTTATTAATGAAAATTCCTTATGCTTTTTTGTCTGCGGCATATAAGTAAATTAAACATCCAATAACTTAACCGAATCAATTAAACATCATATGCTTGTCTTTGCTATTTAGTCGAACAAATAAACTAATCGACAGTTAACAATTGGGAAAGGTCCATGAATATCCGATAAAATAACGAGTAAATCGGCTCAAGACCTCGACGTCTGGCCGATTAGATTAATGAATCTGCCCTTGCCCCAGCTAATGCATGAACTGGAATGCCGAACTCTATTAGTTCATGGAGTGGCTGGGGCATAGGAGATGATCGGCGCTAGGCCTGTACATTTGGCCGAATAGATTAATGAATCTGCCTTGCCCCAGCGAACGCTGGAACTCACAATTTGGTCGGCGCAAGGCCTCAACGTCTGGCCAATTAGATTAATGAATCTGCCCTTGCCCCAGCTAATGCATGAACTGGAAGGCCGAATGCTATTAGTTCATGGAGTGGATGGGGTAGATGAGATAATTAGCACCAGGCCTGTACATTTGGCCGAATAGATTAATGAATCTGTCATTGACCCAGCTAATGCATGAACTGGAAGACCGAATGCTATTAGTTCATGGAGTGGTTGGGACATACGAGATGATCGACGCCAGGCTTGTATATTTGGCCGAATAGAGCCTGATCGAATCTGGTGAAAGGTTATAAAATTTAGCATTGATGAGATCGCCTCGGGGATGCTGCACTCGTAAAGAATAAATGAGGTAGGTACTGGGTGCGCGGAGGGGCCATTGTCACGTGTAAAGCCAATAAATTGAGGGAGGAAAAGAGCAGTGTGGATGATTGTGGATGGCAAGAAGGTTATTCTTTAACAGCAGAGGAGAAGGGAGAACACTCGCGGAGTTGGACTCAGAGATAAATCAAGGTGGCGAGCCTACGCGCATGGGGCGTAAGACGTCGAGGGAACGTGAAAAATGCGAGTCCCTGCGTCGTCGAAGTAGGTCATTTAGAAGGGAGAAACAGCAACGGGGCAGCTCCCCTCTACCACGCTCAAGAGGAGAAACCAGTGCGACGCCGCGCCCGTTATGTTTTACGGTTTTTGTGGGGAACAAAAGTTTACTCGACAAATTTTTCCACCAGAAGTCTAGCAGTCAATGGTCGGTCGACCTGATTTCGAAGTGTTTCGGGACGGCATTCATGGAGCGGTGAAAGGGCTGTATACCGTCTATGAAATCAGCATGTGTCTTCGTGCCACACGACGGGAGATAGAGCAGAGGGATGAGCGCATTCGAAGCTTAGAAGCTCGTGCGGAGAAGGCTGAGCGTGAACTAAGGTCGGTCAAAACTGCCAAGAGACAATCGGTCAGCCAAGCTAACCCAATTGTGGAAGAAAGAGTGACCCAACGGCTTATAAGTCATGCGATTGCCGATCGAGATACGGAAAGCATGTTTGCAATAAAGGCCACAAAGACCAGGGCTTATGAACAAGGCTTCCATGAGGGCCGAAAAGTTAGGATACAGAAGACTAAAGAAAAGCTCGCCGAGGAGGTCTGTCGATGCGAGAATCGTGGATTCAAACATGGGTGGGTCAAGGCTCTCCAGGCCGCAGAGGCTCTCCGGGTAGCAAGCGTTGATTCGGCGTCGCCACTATATCAGAGTCATCATTTTCCCTTTGTGGCTTTCGAAGTCGAGAAGAGCGATGACGAGGGGGATGCCGAATAAAACTGAACATATTGTAACGCTCTAACGTAGATTGGGAGCAAATTATGTATTATTAATTATTTCAATGAAACATATTATTTTAAATGTTTGCATGTTGTTTTAATTTATATTATAAATTTAGTTATGATCATCTTCCATTTTTCGTCAGCTATGTTTATGCTTGTCAATCATAATGTTCATGAAAAGCGCGCCGAATTCGGAGGCTTTTAACTTCTCCAATCATGAAATCCACGAAGGGCGCTCCGAATCCGGAGACTTACTAGGCCCAAAAGTGTCATTCACTAATCGGAGGCTTTTATCTTGGCCAATCGTGAAATCCACGAAGGGCACTCCGAATCCAGAGACTTAGTCAGCCCAAACGTGTCTTACACGGATGGGGCTCAGAATTCAGAGGCTTTTTTCTTGGCCAATCGTGAAATCCACGAAGGATGCTCCGAATACGGAGGCTTACACGACCCAAAAGTTTCATTCACGGATGGGGCTCCGAATTCGGAGGCTTTTAACTTGGGCAATCGTGAAATCCATGAAAGGCACTCCGAATCCAGAGGCTTACTTGGCTCAAAAGTTTCGTTCACTGATAAGGCTCCGAATTCAGAGACTTTTATCTTGGCCAATCGTGAAATCCACAAAGGGTGCTCCGAATCCGGAGACTTAGTCAGCCCAAATGTGTCTTGCGCGGATGGGGCTCCGAATTCGAAGGCTTTTACCTTGGCCAATCGTGAAATCCATGAAGGATGCTCTAAATCTGGAGGCTTACTTAGCCCAAAAGTGTCATTCACTGATGGGGCTCCGAATTCAGAGGCTTTTATCTTGGCCAACCGTGAAATCCACGAAGGGCGCTCCGAATCCGGAGACTTAGTCGGCCCAAACGTGTCTTGCACGGATGGGCTCCGAATTCGGAGGCTTGTACCTTGGCCAATCGTGAAATCCACGAAAGGTACTCTGAATCCGGAGGATTACTCGGCCCAAAAGTGTCATTCACTGATGGGGCTTCGAATTCGAAGGCTTCTAGCTTCGAACTAAAATTTCATATAGTGAGATAAAAAGTCTTACATTATAAAAGTGAAAGTTGTAGACGACGAACATTCAAAACAAGTTATCATGCCCCACAAGTCAGGTTAATGATAAAATTTACACAAATGTGTGGAATTCCAAGGACGTGGTAGACTTCTCCCAGACATGTCTTTGAGCCGATATGCCCCTGTTCTCGCGATTGAATCGATCTGATAGGGGCCGTCCCAGTTAGGACCCAGTTTTCTGTCAGCCAGATTCCTAGCAGCTAGAAGTACTTTCTTGAGGACCAATTCTCCTGGTGTATAGCGGCGTAGCTGAACACGTTGATTTTACGACTTAGTAATCTGTTGCTGGTACCGTGCCATGGATGCAAGGGCACGGTCTCGTCGTTCTTCAATCAGAGTCAAATCCAAGGCCAACATCATATCATTTCGGCCCATATCAAAAACTTTTGATTTCAAGGTTGGGAGGCCGATCTCCAAGGGGATGATTTCCTGGGTTCCGAAGCACAAAGCAAACGGCGTTTCCCCAGTGGATCACCTCAGAGTAGTGCGATAAGCGCACAACACACTCAACAATTCTTCAACCCATCTGCCTTTAGCTTTCACCAGCCACTTCTTCATGCCGTCCAAGATGGCTTTGTTGGAGGCTTCAGCTTGACCATTGCTTTGTGGATAAGTCGGGGTGGAGAAATAGGGCCGAATACCATACGTGCTGCATAATTCTCGATAGACACCACAATCAAACTGGGTACTGTTATCTGAAATGAGTGCTCTTGGAAAGCCAAATTGTGTTATGATATTCTTCCATACAAAACGCCTAACATTAGTATCTCGAATGTGTGTTAGTGCCTCCGCTTCGACCCATTTTGTGAAGTAATCTGTCGCGACAATCAAGAATCGCTTGTTCCCTGGGGCCCGTGGCAATGGCCCGATGATATCAAGCCCCCATTGTAATAACCGTGTCATGTACTATGTTAATTAATCATGATTATGTTTTTAATTATGTGCTTAATTTGAATTTGAGTGTTAATTGCATGATTATATGTGATTTTGGCTTTGTATCTGTTCACCGTAGGAAAATCTGTTAGAATCTGTGCTTTAAACTAAAAATTGAAGGCCTTATCAGCCACAGAAACTGAAATTGAGTACGCCATTATGATTGGCGTAATTTTTAGAGCCTATGGTGAAATTTAATTGAAAATTGATTTGGAACGAAATAATTGGATTAAATTGATTGAATTGGGTATAATTGATTAGCCTTGATCAAAATTTTATTAGGCCATCCTATTTGCCTATAAAGCTTCATATTATGGTTTTGAGCTCATTTTTGCTGATATTACACTCTAGAGAGAGAGAGGGAGCTCAAGTTAGAGAATTGCTCAAGAAGCTTGAAGATCTTGGAGTTTAACTCAAGGATTAACTAGAATTTGGAAGACTTGAACTTCTAGGTGAGTAAATTTATGAGTTTGAGTTTGTGATTTTGTGAATTCAAGGTTAAATGGTAATCAAGAACATGAATGGGGTTGATTATGATGAAATTGAAGTTTATATGCACATGCATGCATAGAATTGCCATGAAATTGCATAATCAAGCATGTAAGAAGTTGAATATGAGAAATTGAGTGTTGAATCATACATGCAAGCATAGTTTTGTTGAGTTTCATGGTTATAAGCATCATTTGTAAATGGAGTCAAGAATTGGCATGCATGCATGATTGATGAAGATATGAAGTTTAAATGCATGAATTTAATGTATTGGAAGCAAGCTTGGTATAATTTGGGTTTACATGTGATTGATTCATAAGATTTGAGCTTCATAATATAGTAAATTGGTGTTTGTAGCATGTTAGTAGTTGTATATGAGAGTTATGGGTTATAAAATGCAAGCTATGTTAATTTGAATGCAAGTTTGAAGCTCAAACTAGTTGCTGGAAATTCCAGAATTTGGCATGTCTGCTCGAGCGAGGAAAGCGCCGCTTGAGCGTGAAATGCTAGTTCCCAGAACTTTTGCAAACATGGACGTCTGCTCGAGCGGGGAGATTCACGCTCGAGCGGGGAGCCATGTAGTTTGACTCTCAGCTCGAGCGTCCGAAGTCACGCTCGAGTGTAAAAATGAATTAACTAGTACTTTTGCAGACCAAAGGGGTCCGCTCGAGCTGCGAAAGCTGTGCTTGAGCGAGGATCCCTGTTTCAGATATTTTGAAAAGTGGTTTTATGATTTGTTATCCATTCTCTTTCATTTCTAAGCACTCTTAGGCATGCATTGAGCATTGTGAATGAGTTAAAATGATAAGAAAGGAGCCTAAGAGGAATGTATAATTAAGAACGGATTGAATCTCTTGTGACCCATACGTGTTATGTAATGTGTAGGGTCGAGCTCAAGGGCAAGTCCACCGGCAGAACACAGTGAGTAATATCTTAGTAAAGATATTTTCAAGTATGTTACTTTCCGAATGCTACTTCTGTATAAGCTTCATGGATTTTTTTGATTTGAAATATGAATGAGTATTCTATATGCCTAATTTTGTATAAGGCCGTTTGATACGTTTGATATATCTGAATTGGGCCTATGGCCGTTCGCCGTTGATATGTTTGATATATCTGAATTGGGCCTAAGGCCGTTTGACATAAATGATTGGGCCAAAGGCCGTTGGACATGAATGATTGGGCCAAAGGCCGTTGGACATGAATGATTGGGCCAAGGGTCATTGGACATAAATGATTGGGCTAAAGGTCGTCGGATATGAACGATTGGGCCAAAGGCTGTTAGACATGAATGCAAAGATGGGCTAAAGGCCGTTTGAATATGTCATTTGATATGTTTGAATACCGTGTTGGGCCAAAGGCCATTTGAATGAAAGGGATCATGATCATGAATATGAAATACGCATGGATATGAATATAAAGAAAATGGGCCCGAGGCCATTTGACATGTTTGAATTGGACCAAAGGTCGTTTTGAATAAAGAGTTGGCTAGACCAAAGGTCGTTTCGTATAGATGGACCCGAGGTCGTATTGTTTTATATAAGAATTGGACCTGAGGTCGTTTTGCATGTGGATATGATGTGTTGGACCCAAGGTCGTTTTGCTTTGTTGAGATTTGTAAATCTGGTGTGAATGAGAATAGTGGTTCAAATGTGTACATTATAAGTGTGATTCATTTATGAACAAACCTCATTCATTAACCTCTTTATTTTGATATTATTCACTAGGCGTTAGCTCACTTTTATCTATATGTATTTAGGTGAGCAAAGGGACGTTCAACCCCAGCCTTAGTGGAATTTAAGAAAGGAACCCGAGTTTTGTGAAGTCAGCCCAGGTGCCTCACGCAAGAGGCTTTGTTTATGATCTTTGGTATTTCTTCTGCTATTTCTATCGGTCGTGATAGACCGTTTATGTGTATAAGCTTTTGGTTTAGCTGACTATGTGTTTGAATGATCCTGGGTATACAAGATGTTAACTACTGATATGTGGTGTGAGTTATTATTAAGTACATGTGAAATGTTTTGATATGCCATGTAAGCATAGCTCATTGGACAAAATTTTTAAGTCGTTTCAGTTTGGCCCCTTAACTCTGATGGAATCTATTCTAATCTGATTTGAGGCCGTAGGTAATCTTATGATTACTGATCGGTTATGACCTTAATCTATAGGAGCGGGTTTGGGTCATGACAGTGTGGTATCAAAGCACGTGTTAATAACTCACACACTTGTCCAAATGAGCCATAAGGTGTCTAGAAAAGACTTAAGATGCATCCATTTGATAAGTACGTGATGTAAGCACTGAGAACATGTGATTATATAAGATATGAATTGTTGCACTAATGTGTACAACAAGTTTTGTTTTGTTATAATGCACGTACATGAACATGCGAATCATGAAAAGTTGCTTACGTGCATTCGATTATGCAAATGGGTGTCTAGGTGGAATATGAATATGGTCAAATGTGTAATTATCCGGTAAGTGTTCTACACGCAATATCTAATAAGTATGCAATCGTCTGTTTTGCATGTGATTAATTATGTCTTGACGATACGTAAAATGAGAATATAACGATGTGTCTATGTGCGAATGTACCTATGTGTATCTGTGTTTATTTCTGTATTGGGCATTCCTATATTTGGTATGGCTTAATAAGAGTTTGTGTAGAACATGGATAAAGTAAGGGCATACGAGTTAGCAAACTCTTCCACAGCCCGACTTGATAGACTGGAAAGAATAGTACAAGAAATGGCAGAGATCTTAAGACAACAACATCAGTTGCCGCTAGGGCAAGAACCTTTGCCACCACCAGCGCAAGAGCACCAAGTGAATGTGTTGGAAGTCACAAAATATGTTGAGGTGCTAGACCGAACACTGATGACCAAAGCTAACATGAATCGACCTTCTGAATGGAAAAGCAAGAGACAAGGCTTTTTCTTAAAGAAGAGGTCATTTAAAAAGCAAAATACGGGATCATCGCGCATTTCAAACTCTACAAGGAATACAGCACCGACATGTAATGAATGTGGTAAGAAACACCGAGGAGTTTTTTATCGAATTTCTGGGGCTTGTTATAGGTGTGGTAAAATGAACCATACGGTAAGGAACTGTCCCCGGACAGAGCAAAACGTGAATAGACCCGTTGTCTCAGCTGGATTCGTACCAATGGCAGGAACTGCTAATCAAGATAGAGTAATTGCACTCGTCCCAGAAAGCAATCAGAATACTGCAACCGTTATCCCAGGTATCTATACTGTTTATAAACGAATGCCTATATATTGACTGATTCTGGACTGGTACATTTGTACATCTTTGCTTGGGATATTATTTGATTCGATTAGGCGCATTCTTTCATATCTGCTATATGTGTATCTAGATTGGTCAGACCCACAGGATCAATACCTTATTTACTATATGTATCTGCCCCATTTGGAAAATTTGTGAAATACATATTGAGATATTGATTGACTCTGTACATGCGTATGTACATCTAAACCTATGCTTAGGGTAATTTGTTATATCACTGTCCTCAATGACTAAACCACTTCTGTGATTATGTGACTGAGTTGAGCACCCCAAATAATGAACTCTATAAATTATGAGATCATGTATTCTGATTGGTAGATAATTGACTGGACTATGTGGCTACATGTCACGACCCAAACCCACCCTTATGGGTTTAACACCGTAACCGGCCAGTAATCCAAGATTACCGAAGGCCTGCTTAACAGTAATACAGTAAAACAGAGTACAGGGGCCTGGCGGAAGCCAATACAGTAAATAAACAATGTTCAATGAGCTGTGACAGTCTGTATGCCAAAAAGACTTTTCATGCATATATATATATACACAGTGCAGAATAGTATGTACAATATTTATAATCATTCAGATCAAGGACCTAATCCCTATTAAACAGTACAACAACAGTCTATACAGTTAACAAAACAGTTACAGAGACAGACGGGGGAAATTAAAACACCCCTAAGCCATAGCTTGACAGGCTCGGAACCTCGCAGTGAGGCACAGTGGTTAGCTTGACAAAACTGGAGCTTACCCCGACACTTCTAGCCGCGGTCTGGTGCCTGTACACCTACATATATATATGAGCAGTGAGCTAAAGCCCAGTGAATAACATAATGCGTAAAGAGGTTTAGAATGAATGTCCTTACAGTAATGAAAATAGTTCATTAAATCAGTATTTCAGTCGTTCAGTCAGTGCAGTCATATGTGGTACATCCATTAGCATAACAGTACAGTAAACAGTAAGTCTTGCAAGACCGAACAGTCAATGATGGCCATCAATCAGTAAACAGTAGTGGTTCCAACAAGGGAACTGACAGAGATCTCTGTAACAGTAACAGTCAGTAACAGTAGTTGCTAAGGATGCCACAATACAGTTCAGAATAGAGGACATACATTCATTCTATTAACAGTATCAATTCAGAAACAGTACAGTTCAATTGTTCAGAAGGTAATCATTTTTGAACATATCTTTACACAGTTGTTACTCACAGAGTTTTGGGCTACAGTTAGGCTAGAGTGCGTCCCCAGTCACCAACCCTATACAGTTTACAGATTGAACACACACTAAGCTACACAGTTGGAAAAGATAATAATTTAATCCCTTATTTGCCTCGGTGTGTTCTACATCTATATCCTTATTAAGATGTCTTAAACTAGGCCTAAGAATGCCTAGGATGGGATGAGGATGCAAAAATGCATTTAGAAAACAGTTTCAGAAAAAACAGAGCCCCGCTCGAGCTCAGGTTTCCCCGCTCGAGCGGACATGCAACAAAGGTACCCGCTCGAGCAGACTGTAAAAGTACTGGATAGGTGAAATCCCCGTTCGACAGACGTTCGACGCCCGCTCGAGCGTGAGACACAAGCCCCCGCTCGAGCGTACAATCCTCCGCTCGAGCGGACTGTAAATCAATGCAAGATGCTGGGAGCTCGATTTTCCCGCTCGAGCGTCAATTCCCCAGCTCGAGCGGGAGTCAAAAATCTGGATTTTCCAGGTTTGAGTCCCAAGTTCAAAATCATGTTTTGATGCATAAATTTCGATCCTCTTGGGCTAAATTTCTAGAAAACACTTGTAAACACATAGAATAACCTGATTCAAAGCTCAATTTAAGAAACCAAAGCCCAAGGGTGTTTCAATTAAATCCAATTTCAAACCAATTTTCATGAACAAGATGAACATGCAACATGCATGAAGTTAAACAACTTACAAGCCTCAAATACATGCTCTATTGAGCTAATATCTTCAAAGACAAGATGAATTCATGGACTTAACATAAATATGAGCATACATGTGACAATTTTCCATGGAATCAACTCAAAATTCAATAATATAGGCATGCATGCATGAATTAAGCTATAATTCAACATGTTAGAACTAAATCATGACTTGACTCCTCAATTAGACATGAACCATGCAAGAATCAACTTAAACACAACAATGAGAGGTTAAATCTCCTTACCTAAGTCTTGAGTTTAAGGTGTAGGAGCTTAATTATGTAATCAACCTTCAATTTCTTTAATCCTCCAAGCAAAACACAAGAAGGAATTCAATTCCTCTTCCTCTCTCTCTCTTGGTCGGCTAAGGCAAGGGAAATGAGCTGATGAAATGTTTGCCTAAGTGTATAATAAGGCTCAAATATAGTTCATGAAGTGGCCCACTCACAATGGCAAAGTTGTAGATAAGCCTAACTCTTTAATTAGCTTTACTTAATCTAGTTTAATCATACTAAATCAAATTTCGGATAAATATGCCATAAAATCACATAAATTATGATGATCATAAAACACTAATCGATCTCCGGTTCGGCCGCCAATAAGGCCTTCAATTCACAATTTAAACATAAAACATGAACATATAATCAAACAGTCAAACAGATAGATAATGCATTTAAACAGATACAGTCAATCAATCAGTTTCAGATTTCAGTCAGTCAGTTCAGTATTTCAATCAGTTTAATTACTTTTCATAATCAGTCTCAGTTTAGCAGTAATCGGTAGTTTATCGGTAAACAGTGGTGAGAGTTGTTACACTACACTAGGCTTGACTCGTAAACCTATGCTTTTGTGACTGATTTGGGACTCTTGCATAACAAATCCTATATTATGTGCAACCGAGGAACTTTGTTTAGCGTGTTATTGTGCACCATGTACTTGCATATAAGACTTATTTGGGAACTGATATATTGATTATGATACATACCTCCTGATATGAACGACTGCATGCCTATGCACTTACATGTGAACTTATGTGGACAATGTCATATTGTACATGGCCTAAAACATTTTGATAGAAACAGTTGTGATCAATGACTCTGATATGACTTTGAGGACTGATGAACTTAGGACAGTTGTGAAACTATTGACTATGTACCTACGCAAACGAAGTATGCCTTACAGAACCAATTGTACCCCATTTGAGAAAAATTTTATCTGATTCAATCTGATAGAACTTTTGTTTGATTTGGCCTGATAGAACCCTCATTTGATATAATTTGATAGGACCTTTGTTTGATTTAATTTGACAAGACCTTTGCCTGGATTGATTTGATAAGAATCTCTATCTGATTTGATTTTGTTAAGGGGGATTACGAATTGTTCATGAATAAATAACCAGATTATTCTTGACGAAAAAAACTAATAGACCCAAAACTTGAATCCATTTGGAATACTTGACTTATTTAGAGGACCTTATGTGGGCTATCAGCAGACCGACCTAACCATGAACACCATTAAGAACCAACCTTTAACTGTTGGAGACATACGTGTTATAGATGAACGGAATTGAGCAAATCCAGTGATTGGGTGTTTTAAGGAACAATGCATGTATATTACCATATTCTTATTTATTTGACGCTAATGAAACCGATGACGGCAGATTGATTTGATTGTAAACAGTACTGAACATTTATCTTTGACTGATCAGAATATGTTTTGTATGGGAGAATAGTTGCTTCAGTGTTATCGGATTTTGGGAAATCATGTTATGGTAACTGCTGACCGTGAACCGTTTTGATTGTGAACACTATTGGAATTAGAAAACCTTGATTATCCGAAAGTGTGTGAATTCAGTACGCCTTGTAAATAACTGCTCAGTGCCATTGAATTCTTCAATTGGGGTTCTGAGGATGTGTAAATTGTACTTAACATGTGATTAACTCCTTTGATATTATCTTTGACGTCATGGGGATTAATATATGAATTACCTTATGCTTTTGACGACTATCAGATAATGTGGAAAGACTCGATGGAACAGAGAATTGAATATTGAACTGAATTGTAAACTATTAAATGAATTGAGAACACGCGTATGATGTTACAAATTGACTGCTTTGATGTTATTGTACTTTACAATCGATACTATGGGGATATATGAGTTATGTACGTCGTGTGGTTGATTGCTTCGTTGTTACCTTTGTTGACTCGGGAATCAGCGTCTGGATCAACTTTATATTCCTAAAGACTTTTGATTGACCTTGGATAACTGTGATGAGTCACTAAACTAAATACTGAATTGGATCGTGAATTGCGGAATTATTGAAGAATGAATTGAACTTCTGGGACAAACTTCTATGGTAAAGTTAGCTGAGATTTGAAATAAATATGTTGGTGACCTATTGTGAATAAGGAAATTGTTGAATTTGTGTCTAAATATTTTCGGTGCCAACGAGTCAAGGTCGAATATCAGATATAGACGGGACTACTTTAATCTCTTTCTATTTTGAATCCTAAATTGTGTCTGGATTCTGGCAAGCCTTCAAGAGGCAATCGGAACTGAATTGTGATTCAGCGCTGCTTTCCATCCGCAAATCGATGTACAATCAGAAAGAACTTTTTTTTTTGGATTCTGGGAGAAATGCTCCAAATGTATGCATTAGATTTTCAGGGAAGTTGAAAAAATCTATCCATCATTGGCAGACTTTGCTTACGATAACAACTTACACTCTAGTTTCAGTGCGGCACCATACAAGCCTTGTATGGAGGAAAAGGTAAGTCTCTGACTGATTGAGAATAGAGTGTTGCTTGATTTTGAGACTAAGCAAATAACTATCAAAAGGAATGGAACCGTTGAATAAAAAGTATTTTGAATTGTTTTCAACTAAAGGTAAAATAAGTTCGGAGGACCAAACTTCCTACACGGGGGAAGATTGTAATAACCGTGTCCTGTACTATGTTAATTAATCATGATTATGTTTGTAATTATGTGCTTAATTTGAATTTGGGTGTTAATTGCATGATTATATGTGATTTTGGCTTTGTATCTGTTCACCGTAGAAAAATCTGTTAGAATCTGTGCTTTGAACTAAAAATTGAAGGCCTTATCGGCCACAGAAACTGAAATTGAGTACGCCATTGTGATTGGCGTAATTTTTAGAGCCTATGGTGAAATTTAATTGAAAACTGATTTGGAATGAAATAATTAGATTAAACTGATTGAATTGGGTATAATTGATTAGTCTTGATCAAAATTTGATTAGGCCATCCTATTTGCCTATAAAGCTTCATATTATGGTTTTGAGCTCATTTTTGCTGAGATTACACTCTAGAGAGAGAGAGAGGGAGCTCAAGTTAGAGAATTGCTCAAGAAGCTTGAAGGTCTTGGAGTTTAACTCAAGGATTAACTAGAATTTGGAAGACTTGAACTTCTAGGTGAGTAAATTTATGAGTTTGAGTTTGTGATTTTGTGAATTCAAGGTTAAATGGTAATCAAGAACATGAATGGTGTTGATTATGATGAAATTGAAGTTTATATGCACATGCATGCATAGAATTGCCATGAAATTGCATAATCAAGCATGTAAGAAGTTAAATATGAGAAATTGAGTGTTGAATCATACATGCAAGCATAGTTTTGTTGAGTTTCATGGTTATAAGCACCATTTGTACCATTTGAAATAGAAATGGAGTCAAGAATTGGCATGCATGCATGATTGATGAAGATATGAAGTTAAAATGCATGAACTTAATGTATTGGAAGCAAGCTTGGTATAATTTGGGTTTGCATGTGATTGATTCATAAGATTTGAGCTTCATAATGTAGTAAATTGGTGTTTGTAGCATGTTAGTAGTTGTATATGAGAGTTATGGGCTATAAAATGCAAGCTATGTTAATTTGAATGCAAGTTTGAAGCTCAAACTGGTTGCTGAAAATTCCAGAATTCGGTATGTTCGCTCGAGCGGGGAAAGCGCCGCTTGAGCGTGAAATGCTAGTTCCCAGAATTTTTGCAGACATGGACGTCCGCTCAAGCGGGGAGATTCACGCTCGAGAGGGGAGCCATGTAGTTTGACTCTCAGCTCGAGCGTAAAAATGAAGTAACCAGTACTTTTGCAGACCAAAGGGGTCCGCTCGAGCTGCGAAAGTTGCGCTCGAGCGGGGATCCCTGTTTTAGATATTTTGAAAAGTGATTTTATGATTTGTTATCCGTTCTCTTTCATTTCTAAGCACTCTTAGGCATGCATTGAGCATTGCGAATGAGTTAAAATGATAAGAAATGAGCCTAAAAGGAATGTATAAATTAAGAACGGATTGAATCGTTTGTGACCCATATGTGTTATGTAATGTGTAGGGTCAAGCTCAAGGGCAAATCCACCGGTAGAACATAGTGAGTAATATCTTAGTAAAGATATTTTCAAGTATGTTACTTTCCGAATGCTACTTCTGTATAAGCTTCATGGATTTGTTGATTTGAAATATGAATGAGTATTCTATATGCCTAATTTTGTATAAGGCCATTTGATACGTTTGATATATCTGAATTGGGCCTATACGTTTGATATATCTGAATTGGGCCTAAGGCCGTTTGACACGAATGATTGGGCCAAAGGTCATCGGACATGAACGATTGGGCCAAAGGTCGTTAGACATGAATGCAAACATGGGCCAAAGTCCGTTTGAATATGTCATTTGATATGTTTGAATACCGTGTTGGGCCAAAGGCCGTTTGAATGAAAGGGATCATGATCATGAATATGAAATATGCATGGATATGAATATAAAGAGAATGGGCCCGAGGCTATTTGATACGCCTGATATATTTGAATTGGGCCCGAGGTCGTTTGACATGTTTGAATCGGGCCAAAGGTCGTTTTGAATAAAGAGTTGGATGGACCAAAGGTCGTTTCGTATAGATAGACCCGAGGTCGTATTGTTTTATATAAGAATTGGACCTGAGATCGTTTTGCATGTGGATATGATGTGTTGGACCCAAGGTCATTTTGCTTTGTTAAGATTTGTAAATCTGGTGTGAATGAGAATAGTGGTTCAAATGTATACATTATAAGTGTGATTCATTTATGAACGAACCTCATTCATTAACCTCTTTATTTTGATATTATTCACTAGGCGTTAGCTCACTCTTATCTATATGTATGTAGGTGAGCAAAAGGACGTTCAACCCCAGCCTTAGTGGAATTTAAGAAAGGAACCCGAGTTTTGTGAAGTCAGCCCAGGTGCCTCGCGCAAGAGGATTTGTTTATGATCTTTTGTATTTCTTCTGCTATTTCTATTGGTCGTGATAGACCGTTTATGTGTATAAGCTTTTGATTTAGCTGACTATGTGTTTGAATGATCCTGGGTATACAAGATGTTAACTACTGATATGTGGTGTGAGTTATTATTAAGTACATGTGAAATGTTTTGATATGCCATGTAAGCATAGCTCATTGGACAAAATTTTTAAGTCATTTCCGTTTGGTCCCTTAACTCTGATGGAATATATTCTAATCTGATTTAAGGCCGTAGGTAATCTCATGATTACTAGTCGGTTATGACCTTAATCTATAAGGGTGGGTTCGGGTCATGACACCCATTGAGCGAACGGCTAAGGACTGGTGATTGAGCTCAACACCTCAGCAGGAAAATGGGTTAAAGGGAAAAACTTCTGGGACTGTTCACATTTCTTGACGCAACACTCGGCATCAGCTCTCATGGTCAGCCAATAATACCCCTGTGTTATAGCTTGATGAGCCAAAGAACACCCACCAAAATGGGCACCGCAACTACCTTTGTGTATTTCAGTCAAGAGTTCTTCGACTTTATCTGGGTGAACACATTCTAGGTATGGACCAGAAAGGGATTTTTTGTAGAGCTTTCCCTACGGATCTAAGTAATATCGCAGGGCTTTGTTTCGCAGTTTGTGCACTTCTTTCTTGTCCGTCGGGAACTGTTCGGAAGATAGAAATGCAGTGATGGGGTCCATCCAACTTTACCTATGATATTGATTTGAATTGACTCTGAGGGGGCAATGCTCGGCTCAAGGATGAATCCTACTTCAATTGTTCGTTTAATTTCTGAGTTAATAGCAGAGGCTATGCAAGCCAAGGTGTCTTCATGTGTGTTCTGATCCTGGGTTATTTGATTTAGTTCATGATGGTCGAATTTTGCCAGCAAAGAATTCGCCGTTTTCATGTAAACTGCCATACGGTCATTTTTGGTTGCGTATTCCCCCTTCAAGGATAGGTGCATTCCGTAAGCCGGTTAACAATGCTTCGTATTCGACCTCATTATTCGATGCTTCGAAGCCCAGTTTGACAGCCTGCTCAATTATTGCCCCTTCAGGAGCCATGATCACTACGCCCGCCCCACTGCTATGTTGGTTGGATGATCCGTTACAATACAACTGTCAAATGTCCCCAACGTAAATTCTCCAGTTCGGCTTAGGTTGAATTTGATCAGACTTAAAGTTGGCGAGGCATCCAGTGAATTAGGCCACAAAGTCAGCGAGCACTTGCCCCTTAATTGAGGTTCTGGGCAGAAATTGAATATCGTACTGGCTGAGTTCGAGAGCCTATTTTGAAACGCGCCCTAATGCTTCAGTACTACGGAGTACTGACCGGAGGAGGTAGTCTGTTAGTACCCCAATGGTATGCCCCTAAAAGTAATACATCAGTTTTCTTACTGCCATGATGAGAGTAAGGATGAGTTTTTCAAACAGAAGGTAACGTGTTTCGGCGTCAACCATTGCTTTGCTCACATAATAAACTGGCTGCTGCTCCCCCAGTTCTTCCTTTAACAATACGGCACTAACAGCCCGATCGAAAACTGCCAGATATAAAATGAGCGGATCACTTGCCGAAGGTGTTGTCAAAAATGGAACTGATCGGAGGTAAGTCTTCAAACCATCCAAAGTAGCTTCGCACTCGAGGGTCCATTCAAAAGCTTTACCCTGCCGAAGGGTATGAAAGAATTGTCAGCAGTGATCTGTGGAACGACTGATGAACCTGTTGAGTGCGGTGGCCATCCCCATCAACTTTTGAACCTCTTTGACTGACCGAGGAGAGCCGAGTTCTAGAATTGCTGTAATTTGCCTCGGGTTGGCTTCGATTTCGTGGTGATTAACAATGTAGCCAAGGAATTTACCGGATCCGATGCCAAATGCACATTTGGAAGCGTTCAGCTTCATTTTGTATTTGCGAAGAATGTCGAATGTCTCTTTCAGATCGGCTAGATGAGTTTGCTCTTCTTTGGACTTGACCACCATATCGTCAATGTACACTTTCATAGTACGGCCAAGTTGCTCCTTGAACATGGCAGTGACTAGCCTTTAGTAGGTTGCCCCCGCATTCTTCAGCCCGAAAGGCATAACCTTATAGCAATAGGTTCCTCTTGGGGTGAGGAATGCAGTTTTGTCTTGGTCCTCCGGATGCATGGCAATTTGATGGTAGCCTCTGTAGGCATCCAAGAAGCTCATACGTTGCTAATGTGTTGTTGCATTTACGAGTTGGTCTATTCTGGGGAGGGGAAAGCAATCCTTGGGACAAACTTTGTTTAAGTCCGTGAAATCCACACAAACACGCCAAGTTCCATTTTTCTTCTTTACAACCACAGTATTCAACAGCCATGTAGGATAGGTCACTTCATGGATTGCCCCGGCATCAAGCAACTAGTCAACTTCTTCAACAACGACAGCAATGTGTTCCGCGACTGAACGCTGACTTTTCTGGATAATCGGCTTACATTTGGGATCAACGTTTAAGCGGTGTTGGGACACAGATGGATCCACCCCTAGCATCTCATAAGGTGACCATGCAAATATATCAAGGTTGTCAAGTAAGAGGGAAATTAGCTCCTGTCTGTCGACTTTATTCAAGGAAGCGCAGACCATAAAGAACTTGTCAGAATTTCTATCAATTTCGACCCAATCCAGGGCTCCGGTTGCCTTTTCACTTGGGAGCCGCCCAACATCGTCGAGGCTCTCTTGATTCGGCACCTCTATTGAATTCACTTCCAACTCTCTTGGTGTCTTTGCGGCAAAAAGATAGCATGTCTGCGCTGATTTCTGGGAACCTCGAATTTGCTCAATGCCACGTTTAGTCGGAAAGCGAAGTAGTTGATGATAGATGCTTGGCACAGCCTACATGGTGTGCAGCCAAGTTCATTCCATGATGAGATTATACGGCGAAGGAAGCTTGGCAACCAAAAATTCTACATCCACTGATCGAGAGCCCACCCAAACTGGTAGTATGATTTTTCCCAACGGATATTCCGGATTAGCATTGAAGTCGAATAATGGATAATGAGCTGGAGACAAGTCCGATTCAGTGAAGCCGAGTTTGACGAAGGTCTTGTAGTACATAACTTCCAAAGTACTCCCCTGGTCAATGAGAACACATTCAACAGTGAACCAATTTATGCGTAGTTCGATGACCAAGGGATCATTCTGGGGGAGCGTTACGCCGACCAAATCAAAATCATCAAAAGTAATACTTGCAACTTCATGGGGCCATTTCGCTGGTGTGATTTGTTTTTGGTGGTTAGGATGCAACTGAATTGTATGTATCGCGGATGTCATCGGCAAGCTGTATATCATATGGATTACACCGAGTGGAAGTGAATTATGTCGTAAAGTAACTATTTTGGTTGAGTTGTTCTT
Source organism: Camellia sinensis (assembly GCF_055761805.1). Classification (NCBI taxonomy): domain Eukaryota; kingdom Viridiplantae; phylum Streptophyta; class Magnoliopsida; order Ericales; family Theaceae; genus Camellia; species Camellia sinensis. The sequence continues at coordinate 209,587,828 of NC_138961.1, read as the reverse complement.
TCGGACGTGTTGCTTAAGCCGACCGTCTTGTACCAACTTCTCAAGGTGATCCTTTAGCGCGTAACAACTGTCGGTATCATGACCGTGGTCTTTGTGATATTTGCACCGCCTATCCCATCTCCTCGTGTCGGGAGGTCCCACCAACTTGGGTGGCCATTTAAAGAACGGAAAGTGTTGAACTTTAGACATAACCGTGCTGATCGGCTCCGATAACTCCGTATATTTCTTGTCCGCACGCCTTATGCGCCTGCTATCCACTTGAAGTTGTTCATTCTTGGTGTGAACATTGGTCATTTGATCGACACGAATCTCGTCTTTTGTCTCGTTCAGCCCGATTCCGTGGTTCAAGGCTCCGCGATGGTACAGAATTTATCGGCTGAACGATTTCAGACGGGCCCGTCTTGTTAGCCTTATGCCCGGCTTTGACCCGCAGGGCGTCATCTTCTACTTTGCAGTATTCCTCGACTTTCTTCATTAGCGACCAGACTGTTCTGGGGGGCCTTCTGGTCAAGGAGCTGCAGAGGGCACTATCGGGATGCAATCCCATTTTAAAGGCCATGATGGCCATGGAGTCATTTCAGGCATCATCTACTAGATTAAAGCATTCCCAATAGCGTGCCGAATACGCACGTAGGGTTTCCCCTGGTTGGATTTGTATTGCCCAGAGAGAATCGGCCTGGTTCGGCTGGACCTCATTGGTGATAAACCTTGCCCTGAAGGATTTTTGAAGTTGATGGAAGCTCTTAATCAATGCCAGTTCCAATTTATAATACCATTTGATGGCTAATGGTCCCAAACTGCTTGGAAATATTCAACACATGAAGGCCTCGTCGTCTGCATGAATTGTCATGGCTTGCTTATAATGACGAATGTGATCAGTGGGGTCCTTTTTTCCATCATATAGGGTGAACGATGGAGCTTTGAACTTTTTGGATAGCACTACCCTTGCGATCCGTCGCATAAAGGGGTCATGTTGATCCTTTTCATCTGAATCATTTCTTCTTCGCTTATTCCGTGCACACGGACTGCCTTCGGAAGAACTGGAGACTTCGACTCGTCCTTTCTTTTTGGATTCTGGGAATGATAAGTCAGAATCACTGCCACTGCTGAACTTGAGGTCATCCGCCATCTTTCTCAGAGGTCGTCCCGGATTTTAGCGCGCTGCCTGTTGGGATTTTGCTACCTCTAAGGCCAAATCCTGCCGAAGGCCCTCGTTCGCAGCCATCATGTTTTCCAACCTCTGTTCATTTTGCTTTGCCTGATCCATAATCACTTGTATTGTCTCATGTGCGGAAGTCGAGGGTGAAGTCTGGGCAACTAAGTCGAAGTTCAAGGCCCTTCGTGTGGTAATATTCTCTGGCCCAAGCATGTTACTTGGGGTGGTGTCATCTCGTGGCGTAAGGTCGTCAGCGACTACCGGAGGATTTTTCGTTACGCCCGCCATGGATGTGCTGGAGTATTCCCACAGACGGCGCCAATTGTAGAGAAGTGGTTTGGAAATACTCCCTGGATCCTGTAGGACGCTCTTGATCCTCAGCTAGTCACCTGAAGAGGAATGAATACTCCGGTCGGGGATGCCAGAATTAGCACTCTGACGGATAAGTCAATGTATACTCTCTTGGTTGCTTGTATCTTAAGTTAATCTTATTTGTTCTCACATACCTTTCTTCGGATGATGCTCCTCTATTTATATTTTTCTTTTGGGCCTCAGAGTCGGGCCCACCCTCAATCCATTGCACGTTTATTTATTCGGTTTTTGTTTAACTGGTTCTTCAGCTGATTAGTCTAATCGGCCTTGCAATCGTCCAGGATGGAGCCGAATACAAATTTCATCCTTGACTGTCCTCATACCGTCATTCAGCTTTATTGCACGTATACCAACAATATCCGGCTCCCACAATACCTAATTGTAACCTGTCAACAAATCGTTTTATCTAGACCTCATTACTAACGGTTGTGCTGCAAGCTATGTATTCAACTTCCATAGTGTACTTTGCAATACAACTCTCTTTCTTACTTAACCAAGAAACTGTCGTTCCACCAAACAAGAACACATGACCACTAGTAGATTTTTTATAATCTACATCTCCTGCAAAATCCACGTTAGTGTATCCTTTTATGTCTAGATCACACAAACCAAAACATAATTTTAAATTTTTAGTGCCTTTTAAATATCTGAATATTCTTTTGACTGCCTACCAATGTTTCTTACCTGGATTGGATTGAAACCTACTTACCAATCCAACTTCATGACAGATGTCAGGTCTTGTGCTTGTCATAGCATACATTAGGCTGCCTACTGCCTAAGCAGGACATTTCTCATTTCCTTAACGTCAGACTTAGTTTGAAGACTCATTGTAGCCTGACTTTTCGTGCTCCTTTCGGAAGGCAAATAGCCCTACAATTCAAACTCCACCTATGGTTCTGAATCTGATTTCACAAGTACAATATGAAATAGTAAAAACACAAAAAGAGTCCAAATCCGACAATTCTTTTTGGAAAATCAATGTTTGAATCAAATGCCAAAAATGGACTGCTTTGCCAGATTTCAGAATTGTCACCTAAATATTTTTGGGAAATTTAGGAAACCCAAGACTCATGCCAAAGGCCATTAGTCCGTCATCACCAAAGTGTCTTGGCTCGGGAACTTAGGTACGAGAGGAAAAGGTCATGAATTGAGCACCCTACTCACCCAATCAAAGATCGGCCTCTACTAATCATGATATGTTTTTTATTTACATTATATGCTCTTGTTCTGATTATTAGCTATATTACTATGTGATGTGCACACAAAGTATAGACTAGTTTGCGAGAATTGAAACACTTGATCTCTGTTTTGTTTCGAAATTATTTTGCGAATTTGCCAATTGAAAAGTGGGCTAAAATGGACATTTAATCAAACCATCACAATTCAAGCAATTAGCCTTCATCCACAGGCATTCAAACAGTTATATCATTTAAGCAATTAGCCTCATGGAAGCATGTGTGGACATGGCAACATAAACATTCATGCAATATGCTAAAGCAACAAAAGCTCACCTAGTACTCCGAGACAAAACAAAGCAAAATAATTAGAAAAATATGCATGCTCCTAAATAATAAAATATGCCTAATGCAACGCACACATTATGTATATTTTATAGGCTCAGCTATGGCATATGATTCCATTCAAGACATGCGATAAAGCACATATTCAAGTAATGAATTTGAACATTTGATATCGGGTTAGCATGATAAGCCAAACCTTGGATGCATGTAAGACAATTGGATGTGAAGTATAAGAATGTTAATGAAACGTGATGTCCTATACTAATCATCATAAACAAGTAAGTAAAAGGGAGAAAGATGTGGGATTAGAAAACATATAACTTATTATAATATTGCCCTCGTGCAAGAGGGTGCGAGTCAAAGTCCGAAAGTACGAATTAAACTACTTATTACGAAACCGAATGAAATCATTAAAGCATTAACTAGCTAACTATGCTATTACAACAAAGGTAATAATTAGAAATTAACTAGCTATTTAAGCTAATTAACTACAACAATTACAAATAAACAAGGTTAATTACAATAATGATAATCATCAAACAAAGTTGCATAAGGATGCATAATGTTCGCATGCCCAGTGTCCGAGAACAACACTGTCTGCCCAGAGCATTTTGTTTCACCTTTAGCCACTGCTTTCTATTTTCTGCAAAAATACACTGCTAACGAAACATTGAGGACCGGTCATGCCTCAATTTCATGCCAAATTCTGTTTTGTGCTCTGAAGTGAAAACAGTGCAGACAGAGTGTTTTGGACTCTGGTTGTCCCTCTCACACGTCTCTGTCATGGAAAAGTCTCGAGAGAAGGTTAGAATTGTTTTCAAAACCATCAATGAGCAAATTGATTGCTTCATGATTTCGATGCACAATTTTAGACAAAAATCAATAAATGAAATGAACAGCAACCACCTCTCCCTCCTATCATGGAGTGAACTCAAAGGGGGCGGCAGAGACACTTCAAGATCCATCAAAGCATCATGAATTGATGTTAGACAACTCTTGACACAACGGATTTGGCATAACGTTCGGCTGAACTCCAAGCAAGATAACACATTTTCTTTATGTGAGTTGGTTCATTTTCAGCCAAATTCATTAGTCTTTGCCATCCTTTAATCCATTAAGTCCAAGGTGATTGTTACGTTCATTGGGGATTACTCCACTAAGTGAGAAATATGTCAATTGGGAGGTGATTCTCAACGTGAAAGAGAGATTACACCGTTGGCAATGAACCTTCGTAAAGATTAAGCCATTAAGCGTAAATCTCTAATCCACGTTTTGAATAACAGTCAACCAATTAAAACAACTCTCAAATGAAAGAGATGAATGGTAAATTGATTATTAAAATAAGGTTCTTAGACATGGACATGATTTGAAGAAAAGTTTAGAACAATGGACAACAAGCTATGTATGCAAACTTATAAGACAACAGCCAAGCTAATCAATGCATGAACTATTTAAACAACTTAGAACAGCCCTAAAACATCCTTCAAGTGATGAAAAGTAGTAGCTAAAAATGCATGAAAATAGCCTAAAAAGCTAAACAACAATGAGAGGAAACAAGGCTAGTAAACAAGAACAAGGAGAGGTGGCTAACCCCTTCACTTTTGAAACCTCAAAGCATGGTTTTTAGCCTTTTTTAAACTCTGAAAATCAGTGTAGAGAACAAAGAAAAAGAGTGTAAAAGTAAGGGTTTGAGCTATAGGTAAAGGTGTAGAAAGAGCAAACTGTCTCTACCCTTTTGGTAGCTCTTCAAACCCCAAACTTAAACACTTAAAATAGGATCAAAACAACACAAAACAATAAGAGTTATGTAGCAAATGAAAGAAATGAAAGTAACATCTCTCAAAGGAGTAAGCTTTTTGTTTGTGATCAAACTAAGCTCCAACACACTCTTAAGCTTGAATTATGGTGTTCAAGGCTCAACCAAGGTTCTTAGACCAAGGTATGAAGGTGTGTATGATGTATGAATATAGGTTCAAGGTGGTAGGTTAACTCAAAGTGTTGCTTGCACAAGAACAAAGAGGACAAGGAGCTCTCAAGGTGGCATAATGGCTTTTTTGAAAATTTTCAACCCTCAAAACAGAGATATATGGTCGTTTTATAGAATTTGAGCCAAAAATATCATAAATATCTTCAAAAATGGACAGCTGGAGGCCTCCCGCCCAGAACAATGTTTCTCGCTACCAAGGCCCAGCCGGCCCTCAATAGCCACAATCGGTCCTTAATGAGGCACGGCCGGGCCTCAATAAATTCCTCTGTTTTTTTGTTTCAGCCTCAACATAGGATGGCACAAGGTGTAAAAGAGGATTTCTTGGGTATAATCAATGGGAATATGGAAGATTTAGGATTGTTTCGAAGCTTAAACAAGGCTCCTTCGTTAAGACCTCGAACCACACACAACACCACTTTCATCATCGAGTGTACTGGACAAAGCGCTTGAGCCTTACGGGCTGTCAAAAATGGGGTGCCCACACTCATCCTTTTAGTAAGACTTTGTCTCTTGCAAATAGGCATGCTTAAAGAATTACAGTTATCCATATTAAATCTTTTGAGCACCTTGTCTAGATATTTCTCTTGATCTAGATATAATAATTTTGAATTTCTATCTCTTGAAATTCTAATTCCTAGAACATAGGTTGCAAGACCCATGTTCTTTATTTCAAAACTAGGTGCCAAGAAAGTTTTGGTTTTTATAATCATATTTGGACAATTTCCTGCTAACAATATGTCATCCACGTATAAAGACAATATTGCTAACTTGTTATCATTTTTCTAGATATAAACACAGTGATCTAATGGACTCACAACATAGCCCATTTCTAAAATGGCTTGATGGAATTTCAAGTACCATTGTCTTGAAGATTGTTTAAGTCCATACTGAGATTTCTTCAACTTGTAGACGTTATCCTCGTTGCCTTGGATTTGGAAACCATCAGGTTGCATCATATAAATTTCCTCTTTTAATTCTCCATTGAGAAAAGTTGTTTTAACATCTAATTGATGCAATTCCAAATCCATCCCGGTTACTACCGCCATTAGAATTTTTATTGAGGCAAATTTTGCAACAGGAGAATATGTATCTACGAAGTCTATTCCAGGTTGTTAAGTGAATCCCTTGGCTACTAACCTGGCCTTGTATTTCTCCAAACTTCCATCTACTTTGAATTTCTTTCTAAGAACCTATTTGCAACCAATGGCTTTTCTTCCATTCGGAAGATCGGTTAATTCGCAAACATCATTTTTCTTGATCGAGTCAAGTTCTTCATTCATTGCCTCAAGCCATTGTGTAGCATCACTACTACTCATTGCCTTATCATAACTAGTAGGATCATTTACTAAGTTATTGAGTTCTTCAACTTGAAAAACATGATGATCTTTCAAAAACGTAGATGGACGTCTTGCTCTCTTACTTCCACTTATCTCAGGATTCAAAGCAGGTAAAACAACGTCATGTAATTTGCGTTTCTTTCCACTATTAGATGGTTATGGGAGAATTTGTGGATCGTGTAACAAAAAAGGAAGAGAAAAATCCTGAGATACTTCGGAGAGCAATTCAATTTGTTCAATAGGAGTAACAAGATCAGTGGATTCAAGAAAAATAGCATCCCGACTTTATATTAATCCACGTTCGGGATGGTAAAAATGATAACCACTCCCATTTTCAACATAGCTAATAAACTTGCATTTCCAAGTTTTACTTCCCAATTTATCCCTTGAAGGTTTGGGAATAAGTACATGTGCTTTACATCTCTAAACTTTGAGATTTTGAACATTAGGTTTATACCATGCCCGCATTCGTAGGGAGTTGGAGGTTTGGCTTTTGTTTTGACTCTATTTAATATGTACGCAGCAATGGACACGGCTTCCCCCAAAAAATGAATAGGAAGAACAGTATGAGCCATCATAGACTTTTTCATTTCCATTAGAGTACAATTTCGTCTTTTTGCAACCCCATTTTATTGTGGTGTATATGGCATTGTAAACAAATTTTTTATGCCATTGTCCTTGCAGAAAGAATCCATAGCTTCATATTTGCCACCTCTATCATTATTGAAGTTTTTAATGGATCGACCGAGTTGCTTTTCTACCTCTAATTTATATTCTTTAAACTTGTCAATTGCCTCTGATTTGTGTTTAAGAAGGTAGATATGTCCATATGTTGAATAATCATCTGTGAAAGTAATAAAGTATTCCATGCCTAGATGAGTTTTAGTTCTTAAAGGGCCACAAATATCTAAATGAATAACTTCAAGTAATTCCGATGATTTCCAATGTTTTGTAAATGGCTTACTAGTCATTTTTCCTTTGATACATGGTTCACATATACCAAAATCATCGGAACACACTTTAGGCAATAGGCCACTTTTAAACATTCAAGACATTTCATTTTTATTAATGTGACTTAACCTTAAATGCCACAAATAAGAACTATTACTAGTAGAAACATGCAAATAATCAAAAATACATACTTTATTATTATCAATAGGAAGAGAGTACATGTCATTCACTCTTACACCTTTCACTAATACACTTCATTTCTTAATCAATACTGTGTTAAACCTAAAATTAATCTCAAAACCCTTTTGGGTTAACACCGGAATTGAAATTAAATTTCGGCGAATGCTAGGTACATAAAGCACATCATGAAGCACAATGGAAGTTCCATTAATAGAGAATTGACAGTTGTCAACACCCAAAACATCACTATAAGAGTTGTTGCACATGTAGATTCTATGTTCACCAATCTTCTTTTCAATAAACTCCACGAACATATCTTTATTTTGCACGATATGCCTAGTTATAGCAGAATCAATCCACCATGAATTTAATGAAGGTTCAAGCATCATTGCTTCAGAAACAGTCATGGCAATGGGATTATGATCCTTTATGCTTGTTCTGAGGACAAATGGCATTGGTATGACCTTTTTCACCGTAATTGTAACATGGGCCAGCCTGATTCTTGTGATGTTGTTTTTGCCATCCTTACTGCTTTTTCCATCCTTTCTGGAACCCCTTCTTCCATTTTTTCTTGAAACAAGTAGTCTTTTTCTTGTTAAATGGTGTCTGGGAATTATTCTGTGATTGCGGTGAAGATTGTGTCATCAACAAGTTAGAAGACAAACCTTCTTTACGTCTTCGCTTCATTCTTTCTTCTTCCAAAACTAAGAGTACATGCAATGTTACCATTAAAATCTCTCGTCCACTATGAGTTAGAGATGTGACAACATGATCCCAAGACAATGGAAGACTATTAAATATGGTAGTTACTTGCATTTTGTCTGACAAAGAGTGATTAGCGTTAGATAATTCTTTAGCAATTAATTCCATTTGATTAACATGATCACCAACACTATCATTATCATTCATACGAGTGTTATTATATTTGTCCAAGAGAAATTGAATTTGAGTGTCCGATCGAACTCCATATTTACTTTCTTGTGCTTCCATTAATTGTTTTGCAGTTTCATGTTCTTCAAAAAACGGAATAATGTTCTCTTTCATATTATGTAACATAGTTGCCTTTGTCATTACATCATCTTCTATTCATTTATTTTGAAACCAATTAGAATCATCATATGGTTTATAAGTGGATAAAGTGTGCAATGTTTTTTCATGTGTAAGAAGATAAGAAATGTGGCGTTTCCGTGCTCGGAAATTATTTCCGTTAAGTATCTTAATTCTTGAAGAATCCATGGCATTTTTAATAGCCATACTAAAAACAAAATGTGTGACAATAAAAATTCAAATGTGGATATTACAAACTAAAATAAACAAATAAGCAAATTAAATATAACAACAAGTCAACAACAAGTCTTAATAAGGATAAGCCTTGAAGTTGCTGATTCGGCTCCTGTGATAAGCAAAAAATCGGTCGTCTTGTCTTGGGTAAGAAGAATGATGAAAACCCAATGGCCTTTTAAACCTAATACTTTGCTTATGAGTATTGTAAAAATAGTTATGAGCCAAAGTGACACAACAGTGCTTATTAAATATTTATTCTTTGGATGTTTTACCCACAAAAAAATTCTTAGAAGAATTCTGAAAATTTTGGCTTTTGAATGATTGAAAATAGACTTGAAATGAGCGAGAACGAGCCAAAAAACAGTTTGAACAAGGCTGCTGCCGGTTCAAGGGATGGACTGAACCGGTTTGGGCTGACTGGGGTTGAACCGGTTGGATATACGGGCCAAGGCACGGATTTGGGCGCGAAGTAAAAGGGCGTGGATTTGGGCTAAACCGCAGGTCGGCACGCTGGACGAACTAAAGCCCTGGGCTACTAGGCTGCGCTTGTTGCCTTGGGCTAATGGATGGATTGGTCTAAAAAATTTCTTTTTAATTTTTAGGCCCAAAAGAATAGACTTTCTGGCTGTAACTTTAATCTTTGGGCCTTTTCTTTTAATTTTTGAATGTGGCCCAATGGAATTTATTTTCAAAATAGATGCTCCAACGGCTCTAACGGAATTATTTTGGCCGTCTTCTCCGGCAACTGATGTCGAAGACCACAGACTGAAATTCAAACTTTGAGGATCAAATCTTCACCATTTTTCACAACGAATTTCACCGTTGTGATCAAAATTCTGAGAAGAACAAGATGTTGATAATTTGGAGACGCAATTTGAACTGAAAAATATTTTATAAAATTGCTTCCAACGATATAATTGGGCCTCACTTTCGGCAAGGTTCGGAACAATAGCACCACCAACGGTTATTTTCATTGGATAGTTTTCTGGAAATACAATACATTGGTGATGATTAAATAAACAAACAGAATTAACCAATGCTGAAGATTGACAGTCGATTATTCTCTGAATTTTTGGTAAAAACTTTTCGGACAATTTTTGTTCTTCCGGACTGTAATTCGACATTTGCATTTATGTGTACAACCTTACTCTGATACCACTGTAAGATCGTCTTAACAATGACAATCAATCTGCCATTTTGTTAATCAAAAGTGGAGCGAATAGCTCTCATGGAAAACATTTTGATGTTAATTATCACTATATTCAAGATATAGTGGAGATGGGAGAAATTAAAGTCCACTATATAACCTCAGAAAAAATGATGGCCGACCCTATGACCAAAGGATTGTCTCTGGAAAAATTCAAAGAACATATAGCTGATATGGGATTCAAAAATGCCTAGCTAGATGGCTTTAGCTACTTATATAAGAGCATAGTTGGATGACTCAAGGGACGCCTGGCTAACCGATGTTTTGCGACTCTATCTTAGATGAAAACATGTGTTTGGTTAGATAATAAGATAGAGGAACTGACAAGGTACGGACATCATAGTTAGTACGAGATGTAAAGTCCATGATATGCAACATGTTGACTAGATAATGTTGCCTGTTTGATCAGCAAAAATTCGTTGATAAGGTGTGTCAAGGAAAACCTTTAGGAATGGGCCTTAGAGGAAGTATTTAACAATAATTTCGACGTAGGTCAACACATGAGGAATGTATGTGGCTGAAGACGTCAATGGTGATTGGGTATGGACTATGAACCCAGCACTGAAAATTGATGTCGTTTATTTGAAATATAGTGAATCGAAGTCATCTAGAGTGTGTTGCCAGTGGGAGAACACATTCGTACGGGAGCGGTCAGATTGGTGGCAAAAACGTGCGCACGTATGGCCAAGTCACGATCGGAGGTCGATCTATGAGGTAAGTTCATAGATGAAAGTTGACATGAGGCAAAATTTTGGTACCAAGGTAAACATGTCTAATTCAAGTTTTATCACTAATATTATAGTGTGCTCAAGTAGGAGATGAAGGTATGAGACATGTTGTCACGACCCAAACCCGCCCTTGTAGCTTTAGTGTCGTAACCGGCCAGTAATCCAGGGATTACCAAAGGCCTCTGACCATAAAATCATATAATAAAGAGCTGCGGAAGCAAATATAGAAGTATACATTGTCCATAGAGCTGTGTTGATATGAGACAGAAATCTTCAAAACAAACTTATATATACACATATGATGTCATAAATACATTAGTCTTACGTCACCCATTTACACAGATGAAGCCAAAAGGGGACTTAGCCCAATGCACAAATAAGCAAAACAAAACAAAAACATCTGTAGCAAAGTTACAAAACTTGACATCTCAAAGGAAACCTCCCTGGGAGGCACAGTGGCTGGTTGACCCCTAAACTCCAGGCAGCAGCTTAGGCCTGGTCACGCGCCTGGTCACCTACATACATAATATAAACAGTGAGCAAAAACCCATTGAATAATAACAAAGTAAAGGTTTTAGTGAACGATGTCCGAAACAGATTCAAATCTCTAATCACATCGGAACATAGTCATGTTTTTATCAAAAACAGAGTCATATTCATGTTTGTATTCAATTCATGTGTGGTACATCCATTAGCATTAACATATCTCTTTGGTCAAGCATTTCAAGTTTTATAATGGAACCTCCGATATCGAGTAACATATCTCATACATGGGCTACGATATTATTCCCCTGGGCAAGGGCAAGGGCCACAGTATTATTTCCCCGAGCGAGGGCCTCATGACCATATGCCATAATACTATTTCTCCTAGGCGAGGGCCTCTACTAAGGATACCACAAATACTATTCAAAAACATGGATCATCATTCATGGATTCCCAAAATAGCCTTTTCAGAAGCATTTCACATCATACCATAATATTCAGAAAGTATTTTCATATCAAACATAACTTTCCTAAGTTATTACACACAGATTGTTGTACAGCTTGCTAGTCAACCAATGGATCAACAGCTTACGGCGCGTGACCTACATAAACATAACATATACATATACTGAAACACGCGTTTGGATTACACATGACTTATCTCATTTCGTTCTTAGTGTGTTTCTTAATCTTAGCCTAGGTATTATTCAATGAGGATGCTAAAATGTACTTGAAAACATTTTACAAAACTTGCTGAAAACATGTGTCTCGCCCAAGCGTAATTTCCTTCGCTCGAGCTGACATGCAAAATGTTAATGGTCGCTCAAGCGCACATTCTTTTGCTCAAGTGGTCTACAAAAGTACTAGTTATGTGATTTTCACGCTCGATGTACGCTTGACGGTCGCTTGAGCGTAAGACTTAGGTCCTCGCTCGAGCGCAACTCTTGTCGCTCAAGCGGTCTGCAAAATATGTGATCTTCTGGGAGCTTGCATTTCACGCTCGAGCGGACTTCTGGTCGCTTGGCCGGAGATGCAAAAACAAAGGTGGCCGCTCAAGCGCAGGATCTATCACTCGAGCGAAGAGGTCGAATTCTGGGATTTCCAAATTCACCTCCAAGCTTCCAAACTCAAATCGAATACTCCAAAACTCATCCTTTTAGGCCAAACACTTGAGGAATCATATGTGAACTTGGAAAACATTATGAATTCTAAATCATTTCACAAAATCAAAGCCCAAAAACTTGCCAATTATGCAAAACAAAACCCAATTCTTAGAAAACATAACATGCATGTATTGCCTTGACTTCAAAACTTCCAAAACATGATCTAACGACACAAAATGACATGAAACTTGATGAATTCCCAAATCTAAGGTGAATTAGTAACATACGTGAGGAAATTCTTGGGAAAACAACTTCAAAATGCTATGAAATATGCATGCATGTATGGTTTGAGTTCATTTCTTCAATTCTAGCTAAATTCTCAAGTTAATTCACCTATCTCACTTGATTCCACGCATTAACCAACTAAATTTCAAAGTTAGAAGCTTTATTTCATACCTTAGATGTCTATTTGAGCTCTAGTTAGCTAATTGTTGAGTCTAAGCCAACTCTTCCAAGTCTCTACAACATTAGTATTTGAACTTAATTTCCCAAGTCCCTCTCTCTCTCTCTCTCTCTCTCACATTTATGAGCTCAAATATGAAGGGATGAGAGTGTGTAACTTGTGTGTGTTGAGTCCAATAAGCCTTATATAGGCTTGGTTAGTGGCATCTAATTAAGCTAGGCTTAAGTTCACTGATCCACATGATTGAATTCTAATTAATTCATTCCAAATTGAATTTCAATTAAACCTACCATAATTTCCAAAAAATTCCGAATAACACATATATAAAGTCAATTCGCAATCGGATGTCAATAAGGCCTTCAATTCACAAAACGAAACAGAAATGCAAATAGATATTCCTACGAGGGACAGATAGAAACTCAAATAATGTAACACACATGCAATTAATTCAGAATTTCGTCTTAATTACTCATTAGGCATAGTTACTTATGGTTAATCATGGTTTAGCAATTAATCATAGGTCAGGGTTGTTACAGATGTTCACACCATAATATAGTGAATCTCCTCACACCAAATCACAACCCATATATGGAGTGATCACCAAACCTTCCCGTAGGAAAGAAGAATCTAGAAAATGGTTTGAAATTTGAATAAAAAGGCACAATGCTTTGTGAAGTATTATGTCTCTTGGATTAGAGTCCCAAGGCTGTGACTTCTCTATCAAGACACCATATTATCTATAAATATCAGGCCAAGATCAATGCAGAACTTCACTTAAATTTCTCTCTATTTTTGTCTCTTCCGGATTATATTCTTCTGCGTGATAAACACCCTCACAAGAACTCCGATCCATTGCCATTGTTAAGACGATCTTACACAAATCTAATCTCTAATGGTTTAACCATGCTAAACATGAAGGATTGGGGGTCGGTTCTTGATAATAGCATGAATTGACTTACTCATTTAGCTTGTGTGTGCGTTTGGCTAGAGTTATATATTGATCCTAATCAGAGGCACAACGGAGGGGTTTAGGGCCCTGACCCTGCTTGATTTCACAAACTCCTTATACATGTGTATAGGATTAATACTTCATTTGAGAACATACTATTTTAGATTTTTTTTGAATTTTTTAGTTAAAATATGAGGTTTAAAAAAAAAATTAGTATGTTTGGAATAATTTTTAAATTTTTAATGAAAAGATGTGCAAAAATTAAAGAAAAAAAAAAAGAATCTTTGACTTTTTAGTATAAGCTATAGACTTTTTGATTTTTTTTAATGACTTTTTGACTTTTAAACTAAAAATTGCATGTCAAATGGGGCCTAAGAGTATCTCCAATCCAACACTCTTAATTAGAGGATGAAATACTTTTTTTTTTATTTAAAAAGTGAATATAGAGTATCTCACTATTCATTCAAACTCCAACCATAAATCATTATTTTCTTCTCTAAAGATTTCTCTTGAAAATATTTTCATCAAAAAGTGAATAATTTTTGTTCATTAACAAATATTTAATTTTGAAATTTTGTAAAATATATTTAATATTATACTCATTTTAAGGGTATGATTTCACCCTTTTTAATAATGTCAATTTTATAAAAATTAAATTTATATATTAAAAGTTATTTGTAATATAATAAAAAATATATAATGAATAGTATTTTAGAGGTGGTCCTCTATTTTTCATCAACTCTCCAAATATGGAGGATCAACTCATCCTCCTTCTAAATAGAGATAGATTTAGGAAATGAGTTGAAGGTGAAAATTTTTCAAAAATAAAAAAATAGAGGACGAGTCGGAGATGCTCTAAGTATCACTAAAGGAGAGGTAATATCAAAGAGTTTCATTAGTTTCTCTTTGCATCACTTATCAAAATAAACTAGATGTATAAATTGTAATCTAAACTTAAAAGGAGGAACAAAAAAAAACTTCAACTTCGACTTGTGATTTTATACTGACATATCTCCCTTAGTTATTGCTGACATGTAATGAGGTGCTAACATGGTTTAAAGAAATTGTATGTTGAAGATGCAATTTCAAAATTGCATTTTAAATACCTAATTTTTTAGTGAAATTAGATTTTGATTTGCAATTTCATAGCCAAATTTTGAAGAACCTATGGAAAAAAATTTGTGTTTCAACATTATAAATAACTTTGTTCATAATCACATAAAATTTGAGTAATTATGCTGCAAATATAATTCAATTATACAAAAAAAATTCTTCTTCTAAGTACAAAATTTTAGGCATCCTGTGTACATAGCAGAAAGTATCCTTTTATGTTTGGAAAATGCTAAAGGTTCCAAATTTTCTACCAAATAAATGACCAAATGTCTCACATGGGTGTGGGGTCCACAAAATTGCGGACCCCACACCCATGTGAGACATTTGGTTATTTGTTTGGTAGAAAATTTAGTGTCCCTAGCATTACCCTTTATTTTTAGACAAAATATACAATAGGACACTATTTGGTATAAACTAAATAAATGCACTTTGTTGGATAAGTGCACTTATTTGAATCACATCACTTCTTTATTTTTCTGCACATCTTTTCATAAAAAATAAAAAATATATATTTATTGATTATCCTAAACAATCTCTAAATAGTGTTCTCAACAATCAAACAAACCACAATTGCCAGGTTGAAAGCAGTAAATTTGATAAGTTGTAGCATTTTGCCAAAAATGTAAGTCTAATTGACAGTCGTGCACGACCTATTTCTCTTTTCTAGACAACATATTTACTTCTTTTTTTTTTTTCTTTTTTTGATAACATGTTCAGCACTAGAAATAGATGCAATAAAAGTTGTGATGCATAGTTTAACAATCAATTATCACCAAAGCAAGTGATTGGATCAATAATATTTTATGAATGAAAAAAAAAAAACAGGAGAATACCTGAAAGCTATTAGAAGATTCTTTGTGTCTGATCTCGAATTACAAGACCTTAAAGATCGAAATCAAAAGTGGGACTGCAAGGCCTTAAGAAGGTTGGCGTGGAGGAAAACGGTGGTGGAGTTGGTTTGGTTCACCATGAGAAGCTAAAGATAGATTTTAAATAGGGATTAGGGATTTGAAGCTTGGGCGATTGAAATCGCATATTCAACATGTAATTTTAAAATTGTATCTTGAATATGCAATTTTAAAATCACATTTTGAATATATGATTTCTTTATGTCATGTCAAGTATAGGTAAGGGAGGTTTGTCAGTATGAAATGGAAAGTTAAAGTTGCAATTTTAAGATGAAATTGCAGGTTAAACATGCGATTTCACAAAACTAGTTAGTTTGCTAAAAACTTTCAAAAGTAAATTATTTTTCTAAATAATTTCATATTTTAGAATATTCAAGAAAAAAAACACACACACACACAACTACCGACGTGTGACGTTTTTCTTCCTTAAAATAATTGACGTTTTAGAGAACACAAAAAAATATTTTTATACAAAATGTAATAATACTTTTTAAAGAATAATGATACCATCTATTAAAAAAAAAAAAAAAAAAGACAAAACAGAAGACTACGAAAGATTCTATTTTAACTATATATTCCATTGCATTGCATTGTTTAACTTGCAAGATTCGTTCATTTGGCCCCAACTTTCCAGAAGAGAAGGAGATATGGATGCATACTCCACTGCTGAAGTTGGGTTTCGCAATTATTTTTTAGTATTTTTTAGATTAAAATTATTTTTAAAAATTGATGAATGCAATGAGAAAGTTTTTTTTTTTTTGGCTTCCTTTTATGTCTTTACTTACTTTTTATTTATTTATTATTTTTTTTTTTATATAAAAATTTTCTTAATACTAGTTAGATCCTTTTAGACTAAAAAGATCTGAAAAGTAAATTAATTTTTTTTATACCATTAATCTTGTTAATTTTTTTTGGAAAAATCGGTCTAGGGTCCCTCTTCCACTTTTCGTAATGGAAGAGGTCCACAAAATTATTTTTTGATGTCTAAGGTCCTAAACATATATCAGACAAATTTCAGTCAAACCCATTGACACCCCTCTCTCTCTCCCTGTTGGACGATTTTTTCTCGATTATTTTCAACAACTCGAAGATCGATCGACTGTGAAATTCTCGATCGAAGTTTTTGATTATCGCTTTGCCAATGTCTTCAACGAAGCCATCAAAAGCCTCGAATTCGAGATCAAAAGTGTCGAAGATGTGAAGAAAATGCAATGGGAAACGCTGGAAGGAGAGATCACGACGTGGATCAAAGTCGTGAAGCACTGCGCCGCCGTGCTCTTCCCCGGCGAACGCAAGCTCTGCGATTCCGTCTTCTCCGAGAATCCATCCATCGCCATCTACCTCTTCAGCAACCTCGCACGCGCCGTCGTCATCCAACTCCTCAACTAGGGATTCATCCCCTGTTCGCCGTACTATGGCACCACCTTCTTATGGTAGAAATGGCAAAGATGATTATTCACGAAGATCTCCCAGCAACCGTCGCAGCCGGAGTCGTGATTTGTCTGATCAAGATTATCCAGACCGAGACCAAGACCGAGACCAAGACCGAGACCGGGAATGGAAGTAATGCATGCCCATCCAATTTCTCTTTCAGGGAAGATCAACTTCTTCCTCCCAATTGAACAATTCCAATTTCTTGTGAGCTCTCTTTCCTCTCATTATCAACTTCTCCGATTTTTCCTTATGAAGTAGAGACACGAATTGAATGATATTCACAGAATCACGTACAGTGCATCTGCAGTTGGGCTGCATGTATATTTGTTGTTTATTTAACATTTTGTATTTCTCCTGAATTCAGTGGATTGTTTTTGGTCAATTGTTTCAGAAGATTGTTTTTGGTTAATTGTTTCGGAAGAGTTTGTAAAACAGGTTCTGCTTAGAAAACCCATTACCGAAAAGAAGTTGAAAAGAAGTTGAAAGAAACTGTGGAATTGAAAAGAAATGGAGAAGAGATTGAAATTTGTTCATATATACAAATATAGATATACTGTGAGCAAATCAAATTAAATTTTCTCTGGACTGTGTGAATTTTCTCTGAATGTGGGAACTGTGTGAATTTTCTCTGGTTGTGATCATTGTTTGTAATTTTGTGAATTTTCTCTGACTGTATAAAATTTCTCTGGTTGTATGAATTTTCTCTAGTTGTATGAAATTTCTCTGGTTGTGATCACTGTGTGAATTTTTTTTTTTTCATTTGAAGTTGAAACCAGAGAAATTCTCTGGTTTTTGAACTGAATTTTCTCTAGGTTGAAACCAGAGAAATTCTCTGATTTTTTAACTAAATTTTATCAGGGTTGGCTCAGAGAAATTCTTCCCAGAATTTCTCTGGACCAATTTTCTCTGTGACGTGAGATGATGACAATGGTCATGATCCGGCAATGAAGAAGTTGCAGAACTCTCCCATTAATGGAAGACTGAAGCAGAAATATAAAGGCCACGAATTGTATACGAAACACAATGGTAGAAAGAATTTTGAATTTACAGCCAATACATTGTTTTTTCTTAGGAATTGGGAAGAACTTGCATCAAGTGATAAAAGGGAAGGGGGGGAAAAAAAAATCATTCGTAAACTTGTTCAAGATAAAAAAGACATTTATTGATTATTAGTGCACAAACATTCACCAAAAACATGCATGGTGTATGTGTGGCTCCCTCTGCATAAAATTCTGAGAATAATTAGATTTTCCAAAGAAATTTGGACTGAAATTTCTCTGGACCAATTTTCTCTGGACTGAAATTTCTCTGCACAATTTTCTCTGGACTGAAATTTCTCTGGACCAATTTTCTCTGGACTGAATTTTCTTTGCACCAATTTTCTCTGGACTGAAATTTCTCTGGACCAATTTTCTCTGGATTGAAATTTCTCTGGATCAAGGTTGAGGGACCTTAGACATTATGAAAATATTGTTGATGGACCTTGGACATCATAAAAATATTTGATGTCCTTTATGCTATAAAATCATAATATCAAGGACCTTAAAAAAAAAAACCCCATTTTTTTTCCCTCATAATTATAAGTTAAACTAGTTATAGTCAAAAAATGACCACGAGACGGGTTTGTCATCTCTCGCTCCAGTCCTAATCCCGTTATGGGTAGAATTTTTCAATTTCATCTCTGTCCTGCAAATACCTACGGATGCCTGATACTTGTGGATACCTAACCACATTTCAAATAATTAAAAAAATGAGAACCATTTAAATCTTTAACACACTAAATAATTTCTTTTATTTATGTATATATAAATAATGAGACTTTTAGGATTATTATTTATTTATATTTAAATATAACCACAAACTTTTAGTATTCTTTTCTTATATCTAATTATATTATATATATACATATATTATTTGTTTATATATATACATATATTATTTGTTTATATATATATATATATATATTATTAATTATATCGGATCAGGTTTAGATCGAATAAGACGATACCTGCCCTGGCCCCTTCCATCGTCTATCCCCATTCCCGTCGCAAGTGATCAAAATATAATACACCAATGCCCCATATAAGTGTCGGGTTTGGTAAAACCCACCCGATTCGGAAGGATATGGATAGACTTTACAGATCGGATAAAAATGATCATCCCTTAGCCAAATGCTCCAGTGTTTTTTTTTTTTTTTAATTAATCAATTAGCTAAAAAGTGGCTTAAAAACTGTAACCAAACAAAACGTTAAAGTTGGGAACCGTTAAAAAAGTCTACTCCACATGTGAAAAGAATAGAATTGGTTGGTGAGGAACTAATTTTGAAAGGTAAAGGAACTGATTTTGAAAAACAAAAACAACTTTTTTTTGGTTGAAAATGTCTAGGTACCTTCACTGATCTGATGGGGAAAATTCGGAAGAGTTTCTAATATATTTCATTTTATTTCTTTCTCCCACAAATATAATATTTTTCAATTTAAGAAGCGAGTTGTTAAAAAAAAACAAATTTGGTTGATTTTTTTCTCATTACATACAATATTCAGTTTCTAGTAACCGAATCCCATCAAAATCGACCGATTCATGTATCTAATATGTCATATAGATGATATAGGGTATCTAATACTTGAAGAAAGACTTGTGGGCTTGTTACTTTTGTTTTTAAAAAGACTTAAAAGTATCTCAAATTAGCACTTCGCTGATCTACATGCTTTCAATAGCCATCTTAAAAAAAAAATTGTATGTTAGGAGGGAGGTTATTAGTGGGCTTGTATTTTGTTAAAGATTTGATCCACTTGTGAATTGTGATTCTACAAGTTTGTATTTCTATTAGAACTTATTGTGGAGTAGTGATTTTGTTAAAGGCTTGGACTCCCAATTTTATTTTTGTACGGGGAGGAAGTAATTCTCCTCGTATAATCCTGTTGACCAAGTCCACGCTCCTCCGTACGACGTCGCTTTATCACCTGAAAACACAAACGTGAGCTAGCCGGCGGGTGTGTGCCGGAAACCTCTCCGATGCCTAAGTCAGTAAGCTTGACA
The DNA here is from genome assembly GCF_055761805.1 of Camellia sinensis. Taxonomy (NCBI): domain Eukaryota; kingdom Viridiplantae; phylum Streptophyta; class Magnoliopsida; order Ericales; family Theaceae; genus Camellia; species Camellia sinensis. The sequence continues at coordinate 209,567,614 of NC_138961.1, read as the reverse complement.
AATAGACAAAGTTTTATGCTCTCAGAAAGAATTGTGTTCAATTACCTCCTCCAAGGTGATGTTTGTGAGCTTTTATAAGTTTCCCGTGGCACAATCTTAGTGGGACTTGTATTTCTCCATGCAGAGTCCTCCTAGGATTCATACTCCTAAGGATAATGCTTATCCTTTTACACCCTCCCCCACTGCTTAAACCAAGTGGGATGGTTTTCTCTATGGCCGAATCACCATTTGACCGAAGTAACACTGGCTATGCTGAGCCACAGAGAAGACCGAACTATCCTTAGCTCGGTATTTTCCTCCAACTCCTTATCTCGGCTTTCCCCCGTTCAACCATGATGCGTTTAGACCAAGCTTCTGAGTAGCAAGCTCTGGCCGACTTAACCACAATACACCGCGACCGGATTAACCCCGAGACCGGACTAACATCAAGTTACCTCCAGACCGGAGTAGCTTTATACCATCTAGGGCCGAAGCAATTACTCCTCTCCTAAACCGGAGTAACCATACCTCTCCTGGGCCGGAGTAAATATGCTTCTTCTGGACCGGAATATCATTGCGGCCTTTTACTGAGTCCTTCACACTTTGGGCCTCAAAGCCCAATCACGCAGCTCGGCCCAATTCTTCCCAAAAATTATCCTCTCAATTGCCCCTTAATCCCATCTGTGCAATCATGATTGGGATTACCAGTCTACTGGCCGAGCTAGAGTTTATTAAGTCTTTCCGGCCGAGCTAAAAACCCTTTAGCCTCTCCAGCCGAGCGAAAAAACCCTCGAGCTCTCCGACCGAGCTAATTTTTACTTCGGGCTTTACTTCGTCCGGTCAAAAACGTCTCTTCAATCACGACTGTAACGTTCCCTTTCCCTTGCCACGTGGCGGGCTCTGATAGGCCGTGAGCTGTTATCACGCCGCCTTCGTACTTCGAACTTTTTGAACAGTCCCGCCCTTTTTTGCCGCTTTTTTCTCTCTCCTCTTTCACAAAACATTCTTCTCATTCTTGAACATTCACATTCTTCTCCCCTTTGTTCCTTGAGCACCTGAGTTTTGAGCTTGCTGTGTTCGTGCCTCCATCGCTGCTACTGCCTTCATTTCCAGGCTTCCTTCTTATTCGGGTAAGCAAGCCTATCCTTCTTTCTCTTTGTCTGCTTCATCATTTGTATGGTTTTGTTTTGTATGCTTTTTGCAAATACTTTCTTTCATTTGTTGCCTTTGCTTCTGTATTTTTTATGAAAAAACCAGTAGAACTTCATGTGAGTATGAACTATTATGTAGAAAAACCAGTCTTAGATCCAAAATCTCATAACAGCCGAACTAGGATACTGTTTGTCCAATATTGGTAGATCACTTCAGTTAATAGCCGAACTACAACTTGTAGAGACTCAAAGAGTCACCAACGCCTGATTCATTCTAGCCGAAATTAGATCACCGGGTTTCGAACGTATCAAACTAGGAACCTCGGTTTTCAACCGAACTAAGCTTTTGGGGCCAAGCCAGCTTTCTTAGTTTCTAAACCGAACTCAGAAAGCTGCCCCTAGAGGCTCAACCGAAGTAACTTTATTCACACTACAACCGATTTAGGCCTTGGGGCTAAACCAGCTTTCTTAGTTTTTTAGACCGAACTCAGAAAGCTGCCCCTAGACGTTAAACCGGTCTACCGAGCAACCTGTAGAAACCGAGCTACCAGACCTTTTGATGAACCGAGATAGAACCAGTTTTTTGAGGCCGAAGTAGGGCTCTTATACCTTGCTTTTAAATTGTAGCACGGTCCAATGATCTGTGCTTAACCCCTTTGTTTTCTACTTTGCAGACTTAGGTTGCCCAGGCATTCCTTCTTGTGCTCAACCGAGCTACTTGAGTCCAATCTTCCGACCGGGATAACTTATTAATAATTTATACCACAAATGGGTAAGTATAGGTATCTGGTAGATACCCCAGGTGGCATGGCCGAATTCCGAAGGGATTATGGCATTCCAGATGATGTACACCTTACCCTAGCCAAAAAGGAAACCATTCCGTGGAACAACCAAGGCTTTGTCCCCTTTACTGTTTTATCTATTATAGAAACCGGACTAAGGTTCCCTGTCCAGCCTTTAATTTGCGAATTTCTTAGGCAAACCAGACTATGCCCAACCCAGCTATCCACCAATACATATCGGATAATAATGGGTATTGCCGAGCTAAACCGCCAAGCAGGCTTGAACCTCGGTTTAGCCGAAATCTTCCACCAATACTCCATAGGTTCCAAAGATGATGGCTGGGTTTACTACCTTAGGATACGCCGACGTAGAGAAAAGATAATCAAAGATACCCCGGATAAGGATGTTAATGATGACGACTTCTTCTGGGTATCGGGCAATTTTGAAGATCAGCAAGCCCCAATCCCAGGCCGAAGTATAAACTGGAAGAAAGGAGAACCTGGTAGAGTTACTTCGGTTTCATACATGTTTTTCTGTTACTTCGGTTTCAGATTTCACAACCGGTCTGACAGTTTGAATCTTTTTTGCAGACTCAGCTCATCTTGCTTCCCATTATAGTTATCCAAATCTGAACACACTTCGAGCCGCACTACGGATTAAAGAAAGAAGTTGGTCAAGGCTTCTAAACTTTGAGCCGACCTATAGATATAGCGGTCGTCGAAAAGCTCGAGTGACCGATTTCCTTCTTGAAGAAGCACCCGAACCGGACTCAACCTTGCCCGAAATACGACTTGTCCCATTAACCGCTGAAGAAGAAATGGCAAAGAAAAGCAGAGTTAGGGCCCTTCTGACCGCAACAACCAGGGTCGAAGTACAGCCATCCTTGGAAACGCAGTCTGCCGTTGTGGCCCTCCCTTCTCAGCAACCTTCTTCATCTCGCCCTTCCAAACGTGCCCGATCAGCATCGACCGAATAGCAACTTGTCGATGAGGTCGAATCCATCCCCCAAAGTCCTCAACCTGCCCCCCAACCGGAGCAAACTGACCGAGCAGAATCTTCGAAATGGGCTCCGCAGCTGACCTTCAACGACCGAGACATCAAAGCTACTGATTCGGTTGTTGCCGAAAAAGATCATCTATTGGCTTTTAATCTGGCCAAAAGTGTGTGCCTCCCCAAGGACATGGAGCACCACCTCAAGCAATTGAACACCGAAATGAAGTCAATTCGGTCTGCATCCAAGTCCATGATTTTGGTAAGTAACTCTATCCATTTTTTCTTATTTGAATTTTCCAACTTTTACTTCGGCTTTAGAGAAGTCTTTGTTTTGTCAAGCCTTACAGAAGAACAACATCACTTACAAGAAAGTCCAAGAACTTTGAAAAGCCACAAGGCAGGCAATGGCTAAAGCCGAAGCAAAAGCGGCCGAGCTAGAAGAAGCCGAAAAGAGAATGGCCGAGCTACAAGCGGAGAACGGCCGTCTTGCCGATCTGGTTAGTTCGGCCGAGGCAGAAAGGCAGAAAGCGGCCATTGCAATGAAAGACAAATATCTGCGTGAGCTGGTAAAACTAGAAAAGAGAAAAGATACCGAAATAAGCCAACTAAAAAAGAGTGTGGAGGGAGCCGAAAAGCAGGGTTACAAGCAGGGCTACAAGAAGGCAGAGGAAGCCTATGTGAAACAGTGTGATGCTGCCAAGGAGTTGTTCTTCAAGTGCGGCTGGAGGGCAGCCGTTGAGAAGCTCGGTCTCGATCCACAGACCGAGGTTTTCAACCCTCCAGCCTATTTTATACCGAGCTCTCTTGCGGACTATGCCAATACTCTGCAACAAGAGTTTCTGGAAGAGTCAGAATCCGATGACTCCTCTTCTGAAGATACTCCGGTCGATAATGTGGACCAGCCAGTTCGGTCGGTGCCCACTGTGGAAGACCTAACAGTTGATCTTCCCAGTGAAACCGTGGTTCCAGCTGAAGCGACTCTCCCCATTGTGAATGAGCTCCCTCAAGAAACCGGTCTTCAAGTTGGTGGTGATGCAGGTTTTGATGCTGATATTGAAGAACTTTTTTCCTGATTTTGTACTTTTTTTCTTTGTAGCCGAACTATGCCCCTTTGTAATGACTTTTCTTTGAATGAAAATTTTACGCAACTCTTACTCCGGTTTTGATGTGTATGCTTGTATTTTGTAATGCCTTCAGTTACCCCAACTGTTATTTCGGTTTTGGCTGGTTAAAATATGCTTACTAGCCAACCACTCCTTACCCGATATAATCACTTCGGCTGAGGAGTACAAAGTGTTTTAATTTAGCCAATCCAGTTTAAGCCATACCCTTACTTAGGCTGAAGAGTAACAAGAGTTGGTTTATTCCAGCCAACCACTCTTCGGCCATGCACTTACTTCGGCTGAAGAGCAACAAGTGTTGGTTTATTCCAGCCAACCACTCTTCGGCCATGCACTTACTTCGGCTGAAGAGCAACAAGTGTTGGTTTATTCCAGCCAACCACTCTTCAGCCTTGCACTTACTTCGGCTGAAGAGTAATAAATGTTGGTTTATTCCAGCCAACCACTCTTCGGCCATGCACTTACTTCGGCTGAAGAGTAACAAGAGTTGGTTTATTCCAGCCAACTACTCTTTAGCCATGCACTTACTTCGGCTGATGAGTAACAAGTGTTGGTTGATTCCAGCCAACCACTCTTCAGTCATGCACTTACTTCGGCTGAAGAGTAACAGGAGTTGGTTTCTTCCAGCCAACCACTCTTCGGCCTTGCACTTGCTTCGGCTGAAGAGTAACAAGAGTTGGTTTATTCCAGCCAACCACTCTTCAGCCTTGCACTTACTTCGGCTGAAGAGTAACAGGTGTTGGTTTATTCCAGCCAACCACTCTTCAGCCTTGCACTTACTTCGGCTGATGAGTAACAAGTGTTGGTTGATTCCAGCCAACCACTCTTCAGCCATGCACTTACTTCGGCTGAAGAGTAACAGGAGTTGGTTTCTTCCAGCCAACCACTCTTCGGCCTTGCACTTGCTTCGGCTGAAGAGTAACAAGAGTTGGTTTATTCCAACCAACCACTCTTCAGCCTTGCACTTACTTCGGCTGAAGAGTAACAGGTGTTGGTTTATTCCAGCCAACCACTCTTCAGCCTTGCACTTACTTCGGCTGAAGGGTAACAAGAGTTGGTTTATTCCAGCCAACCACTCTTCAGCCTTGCACTTACTTCGGCTGAAGAGTAATAGGTGTTGGTTTATTCTAGCCAACCACTCTTCAGCCTTGCACTTACTTCGGCTGAAGAGTAACAAGAGTTGGTTTATTCCAGCCAACCACTCTTCAGCCTTGCACTTACTTCGGCTGAAGAGTAACAAGAGTTGGTTTATTCCAACCAACCATCGAAATTAGTTTTTCCAGCTAACTTATAGTATTTGGTTATTCCGACCAAATGTCCTGCAGCCTGGATCCTTATCCTGGGCTTAGGAAGGGTGTTGGTTTATTCCAGCCAACCTCTAAGTTAGTTTTTCCGGCTAGCTTAGAATAAAAATGCTTGCAATGTGCCTAATCTTTACTAAAGCTAACTTTTACAAGGAACAACTTGTGCTAAAAAGAATTTCTCATTTTATTGAAGGAAAAAAAAATTACATATGTTTGAAAAAGAAAAGCTAAAAGTAGAATAACTTGAGATTGGCCGTATTCCATGGCCTAGGGATTGCCTTGCCATCCTTGTCTTCTAGGTGGTATGCCCCTTTGCCTGCTAACCCAACCACCTTATAAGCACCTTCCCAATTTGGGCCTAACTTGCCATCTCCTGGGATCAAGGTGTTTCCCATTACTTTGCGTAGTACCCAATCCCCAATCTTGAATTGTCTTGGATGAACCTTTTTGCTGTATTTTCTGATTAACTCTCGTTGGTATGAGGCGATGTGGACTAGTGCTTTTTCTCTTCTTTGTTCTGCAAGGTCGAGTTCTAAGGCTATGGCTTCTCCATTTAAGTTTGGATCAAAATTTTCGCTTCGAATTGTGGGGAGGCCAACTTCTAGTGGGATCACTGCTTCCATTCCATAGGCTAAGGAGAATGGTGTTTCTCCAGTTGATCGCCGAGGCGTGGTGCGGTAAGCCCATAAGACGTGAGGAAGTTCATCTGCCCACTTGCCTTTTGTTTCTCTAGCCTTTTCTTTAGTCCATCCAAGACGACTTTATTTGATGCTTCAGCTTGCCCATTTGCTTGAGGATATGCCGGTGTAGAATTGTAGAACTCTATCTTGTACTCTTCACAAAAGCTTCTAAAGATTTTGCCGTCGAACTGAGTTCCATTGTCTGAGATCAGTGCTTTTGGTATGCCAAACCGAGTGATAATATTCTGCCAAACAAACTTCTTCACGTCTTTTTCTTTGATTGACGCCAATGCTTCTGCTTCCACCCACTTTGTGAAGTAGTCTGTTGCTGCGAGAAAGAATTTTCTGCCGCCGGGCGCTATTGGAAGTAGTCCTACTATGTCCAAGCCCCACATTGCGAAAGGCCATGGGCTAGTTAATGGTAGGAGTTCTCTTGCTGGTTGATGTATTTGGTGCGCAAATTTTTGGCATTTTTCACACTTCTTCACATATTTCTCTGAATCTGCTTGCATATATGGCCACCAATATCCTTGCGAAATAGCCCTGTAAGCGAGCGACCTTCCCCCTTGATGACTTCCACACACCCCTTCATATATTTCGAACAGGAATGCTTCTACTTTGCTGGGATGAACGCACTTGAGGTAAGGCCCAGAGAACGACTTCTTGTATAATGCCAAAGATGGAGATAGCCAAAATCGCTGCGACTTTGCCCTTATTCTGTTGGCTTCTTTTTTCTCTTCTGGTAGGATGCCGTCTTTTAGGAACAGGATGATGGGATCCATCCAAGAAGGGCCTAATTCTGTGCAACATACTTCTTCTGCTTCGGGGTCTTCTATGCTTGGTCTTGGTAAGAAGTCGATGAGTAATGGATGAGGGATTGATGTATCTGCCATTGAGGCAAGGCCTGCTAGTTCGTCCGCTCGGCTGTTTTCCTCCCTGCCAATTTGTTCTATCCTTACTACATCAAATTTCTTGATCTCTATTCTGACTAACTCTTGGTACTTGGCCATTCTGTCATCCTTTGCTTCGTATTCGCCAGAAATTTGGTTTACCACCAGCAGAGAGTCACTGTATACCATTAGTTCGGTGGCCTTCATGTAGTATGCCGACTTAAGTCCTGCGAGAAGCGCCTCATACTCCGCTTCATTGTTGGATGCTGGGAAGCCAAGGTTGATCGCTTGCTCTACAACCAAGCCGTCTGGAGAGATGAGGACTATGCCAAGCCCTGCACCATGTCGGTTGGATGCTCCATCGACAAAGAGCTTCCACATCTCTCCAACGAATAACTTCCAGCAAGTGGAAGGATCAGATGATGCCGTGGGGTCAAGAATGGTGTTTTCTTCAAGGTCCATGTTGGCTGTCTGCCCTTTGTCCTCTGTTTGAACTGCTGGTGAGCCTTTGTTTGTCTCTTCCTTGTTGTCCTTAGTATGGTCTGCCTTAGTGCTTGATTGACTACCTTCCACTAGGGGTTGCGTTATTCCGGCGTCAACTTCCGTCCCTAGTTCGGTTGTGTCGGTTAGGTCGATTGGGCAGATATGATGACTTCCAGGAGTAAACTCTGCGACGAAGTCTGCCAAAGATTGGACTTTTATTGCGGTCTTGGGTTGGAACTTGATGTCGAATTGTCCCAACTCGACTGCCCACTTCAAAATTCGCCCACTAAAGTTCGCCCTTTCAAACAGAGCTTTTAGTGGAAAGGCTGTGAGGACGACTATGGTGTAGGCGTGAAAGTAGTGCGCCAATTTTCTGGATGCCATCATTAATGCTAATGCTAGTTTCTCCAGGGGCAAGTACCTTGTTTCGGCTCCCAACAATGTCTTGCTGACATAAAAGATGGGCAAGTGTTGTATTCCTTCTGCACGAACCAACACTGCGCTGACTGCGTGCTGAGAGACTGCCAGGTACAAAAAGAGTTCTTCTCCAGGTACTGGAGTAACAAGTAGTGGTGGGGAAGACATGTACTCCTTCAAGCTTTCCAGAGCTCGGTCGCATTCTTCATCCCACTCAAACTTGGCTTTTAAAGCTTGGAAGAATGGCCGTAGTCTGTCTGACGACCTGCTTATGAACCGGTTGAGCGCAGCTGCCATACCAGTGAGATGCTGCACTTCTTTGACTGAGTTTGGTCTCTCCAATTCCTGGATTGCTTTAATCTGAGAGGGGTCTGCCTCTATACCTCGGTTGGTCACCAGGAAGCCCAGGAATTTACCAGATCCAACTTTGAATGTGCATTTGGACGCATTGAGGCGCAACTTGTGTTTCTTCAGGATCTGGAACATCTCGCCTAGATCTTTAAGATGGTCATTCTCATCCTTGCTTTTGACCACCATGTCGTCGATGTAAGCCTCCATTGTTCTGCCTAACAATGGTTCAAACATCTTGGTGACCATCCGTTGGAATGTCGCCCCTGCGTTCTTTAGGCCAAAGGGCATGACCTTGTAGCAATATAACCCCCTTGGTGTTGTGAAAGATGTGACCTCCTGGTCTGGTTCATGCATGGCGATCTGGTGGTAGCCTTTGTATGCATCCAGAAAGCTAAGTCGGTTATGCCCTACCGTTAGGTCCACCAGTTGATCTATCCTTGGTAGAGGAAAGCTATCTTTTGGGCATGCCTTGTTGACTGTTTTGTAGTCGACGCAGACACGCCATTTACCATTCTTTTTTGGCACTACGACTGTGTTGGAGATCCATCTTGGGTAGTGCACTTCTCTTATTGCTCCTGCCTCCAGCAGGTTGCCTACCTCTTCTGCCACTATTTCGGCGTGGTGGAGTGCCGATCTGCGTATGCGTTGGATGACTGGTCTGGCGGATGGGTGGACATTGAGTTGGTGACTGATGAAGTTTGGATCAATACCTGGCATGTCGTAGGGTGTCCAGGCAAACACTTCGATATTAGAGGTCAAGAATTCCAAGACCTCTAATCTCTCAGTGCTGGACAACGATGAGCCAAGCAAGAAGAACTTATCCGGGTTCTTCTCATCTATTTTTACCTCCACCAAGTCCTCCACCGCTTTCTGATCAGCCTCTTTGCCGACGTCCGCGAATAGTTCATTACTCTCTGGTTCTTCCACCGAATGAACGTATCCTTTGGCAGCTCAGCTTCCAGTCGCTGTGGCGAAGCATTGTTTTGACATGATCTGATTGCCATAGACTTCTTCAATTATGCCGGTGTCATTGGGGAACCTCATTACCTGGTGGTATGATGACGCTACTGAACACATGGCATGCAGCCATGTTCTACCCAAGATGATGTTGTAGGTGGAGGGGACCTTCAATACCCAGAACTCCACTTGTTTCGTTACACTCCCTGCTCTAACTGGAAGAATTATTTTGCCGACAGGCCACTCTGGCATGGAGTTGAATCCAATCAGGGGAGAAACTGCAGGCGCCAAGTCTTTGTCTTGCAGCTTCAGTTGTTTAAATGTGTCGTAGTACATGATCTCACATGAACTACCCTGGTCAATCAGAATCCGCTTGACGTCAAAATCTTTGACTCGGAGGGTGACAACCAGAGCATCATTGTGAGGACAGTATATTCGATCCAGGTCCTTATCCGAAAAAGACATGACGTTTGTTGCCTCTGTCTTCCCCTTCTTGATGGCAGGTTGGGCACTTAATACTTCCCTAAAGTGCTCAGCCTTCTTGATTGATCCTCTGAGCTCGCATACACGCTCAGGTTCAAAGACTCCATGTATTACATTGATGATGCCTTGTGGTGGGGCGTCGATTTGCATCCCATTGGGATGGTTATTATGATCTTGGAGGGCTGGTTGCGTCCCTCCTTCAATATATTTGTCCAAGTGGCCTGCTGCCACCAACTCTTCCAAGCGTTGTCTTAACGGTGTGCAATTCTCAGTTCGGTGCCCCTTTTCTTTGTGGAAGGTGCAACGTGATCTGTCGTCGTAATCTTTCTGAGCTTCCCCTAGCTTGGCTGGCCACTTGACGAAAGGCTCATCTTTTATTTCGCTCAGAATCCGATATATTGGCTTTTTGAACACCGTTGTTATGGCAGTGCGGATTCTCAACCATCTTTTGTCTGGGTCTTCTCCGTTATCTCGTCTGCCACGCCCGTTTCTATTCTGCCGATCTACTGCATTTGTGCTGATGCACTCTTTCCATCAGGGCCTCCATGGTGAGGGGTGGCGTCATGGTAATCGAATCCCTTAGTTTGTTCCCTACTGGTAGGCCTCTTTTATATTGCGCAATGGCTAGATTGGTGGGGCAGTCTCCAATCTGGTTGAATGTCTCCCAGTAGCGACCGTTGTAAGATCTGAGGGTCTCTTTTTCACCCATGTCGATGGAGAGTAACTGGTCTATCTCCACCGGTGTTTTAGTATTTGTTCGAAACCTCGTTACGAACGCTTCTGCCAATTGGGCCCAGGAGGCTATGCTGCCTTCTGGGAGCTTTTCGAACCAAGTCAAGCCTAGGTCGCCAAGACTTGACGGGAAGAGTATGCACATTAAGGCCTCGTTTCGCCTGTACACAGCCATGACTTGGCGAAAGTGGCTCAAGTGTGAATACGGGTCCGTCTTCCCTTCATAGGTAGTGAATTTCGGCTGAAGGAAGCCTGATGGTAGGGGCGCGTTTTCGATCGCTGGAACAAACGGCGAAGTCTGTAGTCTTGCCAATGCTTTGTCCGTTGGTTCGTAGGCCGGTTGCGGTATTGGCATTCCAACCTCGACGCTTCCATGCGTCCGAGGAGCCAACCGTTGTAAGGCCGAGACTCGGTGTGGATCCCTTGCCCTGGCATCCTCCTTGCATCGTGCTTTTCCTTCGAGCACGGTTCGTAAGTCGGATGACCTAGGCAGCTCTGTTTGTCTAGATCTGGTTTGGTGTGAGTGCGAGGGCCAATATGTGCTTCCTTCAGTGTATGATCTTTCGGATCTCGTCCTCTCAGACCTGGAGTGACGAGTTCTGGAAGATAAGGAATGAGTGTCGCCTGTCCTGAGGCTTCTGCTCTCTCCTTGGGAGGGTGTAGTATTCCTACTACGATTCTCTGAGTGGCGAGGGGGCGTCTTGTGCTTGCGCCCCTCTCCTGTCGCCACATCTTTAGTCTTCATCTGGCGTTTTAATGCTTCCATGTCCGCCGCCATCTTCCGAATTAGTTCATCTTGCTCCTTCACGCGATCTTCCAGGGCTTGAGGATCAATCCTCCTCCTTTGCCTGTCAGGACTTTGAGAGTGACGAGGGCTGCTATTCCGCCTTCCCCTGCCACTCCTCCTGGAATTATGTTGTTGGGGCTCCAGATCTGCCATAGGAGGGACAGAAGGTAATCCTTCTCGCCTTGCGCCCCCGTCTGGAGTTAGCCCGTCGACGGCGGACTGTGGTAGTTCTTCAATGTGTGCCATTGATTTGAGGAAAAGGAGATGCTTAGTCAAGAGGTTTTTGTTCTTGTCTGTTCTTCCCACAGACGGCGCCAATTGTACGGGGAGGAAATAATTCTCCTCGTATAATCCTGTTGACCAAGTCCACGCTCCTCCGTACGACGTCGCTTTATCACCTGAAAACACAAACGTGAGCTAGCCGGCGGGTGTGTGCCGGAAACCTCTCCGATGCTTAAGTCAGTAAGCTTGACAAATAGACAAAGTTTTATGCTCTCAGAAAGAATTGTGTTCAATTACCTCCTCCAAGGTGATGTTTGTGAGCTTTTATAAGTTTCCCGTGGCACAATCTTAGTGGGACTTGTATTTCTCCATGCAGAGTCCTCCTAGGATTCATACTCCTAAGGATAATGCTTATCCTTTTACACCCTCCCCCACTACTTAAACCAAGTGGGATGGTTTTCTCCATGGCCGAATCACCATTTGACCGAAGTAACACTGGCTATGCTGAGCCACAGATAAGACCGAACTATCCTTAGCTCGGTATTCTCCTCCAACTCCTTATCTCGGCTTTCCCCCGTTCAACCATGATGCATTTAGACCAAGCTTCTGAGTAGCAAGCTCTGGCCGACCTAACCACAATACACCGCGACCGGATTAACCCCGAGACCGAACTAACATCAAGTTACCTCCAGACCGGAGTAGCTTTATACCATCTAGGGCCGAAGCAATTACTCCTCTCCTAAACCGGAGTAACCATACCTCTCCTGGGCCGGAGTAAATATGCTTCTTCTGGACCGGAATATCATTGCGGCCTTTTACTGAGTCCTTCACACTTTGGGCCTCAAAGCCCAATCACGCAGCTCGGCCCAATTCTTCCCAAAAATTATCCTCTCAATTTTAATCTCATTTTTTTTTTTAAAAAAAAAAAAAAAAAAAAAGTCTCAATTTGAAAGACTCAAACTGAATCAACAACACCGCACCGAACCAAACCTAACCGATGCTCAACGATTTTTAGGTGTAAGTTGATGTTCCTAAAGGCCTGCTTTGGTGAATGGAATTTGCAAATCAATAATAGGTTCGGTTTGATGCAGTGCTTCATACACTCAGGCCACAGCCCATCCTTTTGATGGGTTGGGCACTTTTTGAAGGCCCATATTTTATGCTCTTTAATCTTTGTCAATGGCCCATAAATTCTCTCTCCTCCCATTTAATAACGAATGAGTTCAAAAAGCTAAAAAGAGAAATATTCCTCATTATCCAAAGCTTACAAAAATAAAAAATTCTTTGTCCATGTATAGGTCTTACAAAATTTTAAAAAAACTTAGGTGTAGACTCTAATAATAAGATTTGAAAAAAAATTACTGAATTTTAAAAATTTAACAAAATTATATTGGGTTTTTTAAAAATTTTAATTCATATAATATGTATAGCCCACTTGTTGCTAGTAATTTATTAATTACATTGATAAAAATATTATGTTATCATAATTTTTATATAAAAATATATAGTTTATCTTAGTACCACTATATCTTCATATTTGTATTACTTTTAATTACTCTCTCCGTCTTAAAATATTAGTCTATTATTTAATTTTTTATTATCTCAAAATATTAGTCTATTTTCAAAAATTAAGAACTAAAATAATGTAAATTTTTTATTTTGTCTTTCTTTTAAATTCATTAATAACATAAAAGTACAATTATGATAATTAATATTTCAAAAAAAAATATTATTAAAGGATAATTTTGAAAAATTAGTTTTTTTAAAATGAAATAATTATACTATCAAAAAAGTTAAATTTTCGAAAAGAGACTATTATTTTAATATAAAAGGGAACACTTTAATTCGAAAGCGAAATTAATTATTTTGAACTTGCAAAATTTATTATATACATATTTTTTAAAATAAAAAAAATAATCATTGTTATTTATCAGTCCAACAAATCAAATATCAAAGTATAAAAAATAAAAAATAAAAAAAAAAGAATAATGTTAGAAATTCTAAAAATTTTACCAAATATCTCATATGGGTGTGGACTCATATCATGTGAGTCTTATATAGGTCTCACATCTATGTGAGATAATTGATATAATTTTTTTTGAAATTTCTAGTATTTTTGTAAAAAATAAAAATAAAAATAAAAATAAAAATAAAAATAAAAGATAAAAAAAACAATCATTGGGGGATGGACCCAAAGTGGGCCAAGCCTTCTTTCATGCTTTTGGGTCGTTAGGATAAGAAGAAGGCCTTGAGAGAGACCCCCAAAATCGAAATAAGTTTCCACGCTTCCCAATTCATTGCAGACTCAACAAGACACTCGCTCGCGTCATCTACACCAAGAAGGACGCGGGGTCCCTGCAGTAGGTTATCCCTGCTGTGCTTGCTGTCCCTAAAACAACATCGTTTAATCTTCTTTTTTTTTTTTTTTTTTTTTTTCATGTTCTGACTTTATTTTTTTGGCATGATAAATTACATTTTACTCTAAATCTTAAATCTTAAATCTTAAAATAAAAATAAATAAATTTTAAGAATTAAATCCAAACCCTAAACCCTAAAATAATTTTAAAAAAATTTATCCCTAAACCCTAAAATAAAAAATAATAATAAATTTTAAGAATTAAACCCTAAATCCTAAACCTTAAACCATAAAATAAAAATAAAAAAATTTAAGAATTAAATCCTAAACCATAGATCCTAAACCCTAAAATAAAAAATAAATTTTAAAAATTAAATCCTAAAACCTAAACTCTAAAATAAAATAAAAAATTATCCCTAAACCCTAAAATAAAAAAATAAATTTTATCCCTAAATCATAAAATAAAATAAAAATAAATTTTAAAAACTAAACCCTAAATTCTAAACTCTAAAATAAATAAATAAATAAATTTTAAGAATTAAAATAAAAAAGTGACCAACCAAGCAAAAAAAAAAGAAAAAAAAGAAGCAAATACACACAAAACGCCACCGTTTCATTCCACAGTAGGAATAGCAGTGAGGGGCTCACGGCGGTGACCCCTCATCACAAAGAAATATTAGAAATTTTAAATATTTTATCAATATTTTTATTAAATATTTTATATAATTTTATGTAAATCTCAAACCTATATTAGATATAAAAAAAAATTATGTAAATCTCAAATCTATATTAGATATTTAATAAAAATATTAATAGAATATATAAAATTCTGAACATTTTCCAATTCTGTTACGTGTAGTCCTAACCTAGCCAGCTCTATACAAATATATGGCTCTATTTGTTTTCAGAGGTAGGATGTAGGAGATTGATAGTGAAAAAATTAATAATGAGAGGATTATTAGTAAGAGGATTAAGTAAAATTATATTTATTTTGATGATAGTTGTTAATGTTGAGATTGTTAAATTATATTAATATAAAATAATAAAACAAATAAAAAAATACAAAAACATTAAACATTAATATTTTAAAAAAAATGTCCAACATGTAAAAAAATTAAAAAAATAAAAATAAAATAAAATAATTTCAAAAAAAAATAAAACAAATAAAATAATAATTTTTACTTAACAAAAAATATAAAAAATTAAACATTAATGTTAAAAAAAAAATGCCCGACATATAAAAATAAAATAAAAAATAAATAAATAAATAAATTTCTAATCCGTCAGATTATTTTTCTAATACTCAGTCCTGGAGACTCATCCGAATCCCCTTGACAAGGCCCATCCTAGTTCGGAGCTCACTATCAATTCCCTCTCCATCTCTCAAAACAAATACAATATTAATTCATCTCACCACCCTGCCAATCCCAATTCCCCTCCATCTCTCTAAACAAACTGTCAATCCCAATCCCCTCCATCTCTCTATACAGACGGGCCTAAATATACACAATAGATAAATATTTACACAAGCAAAGCCGTCCCCCAATTCTGTTTCCTCAGATCACAAAAAGACACCCAATACACAGTATAAAATTCAAATTCTTCAATCAAAAAACCCTACCACCCAAAGAAATGCAGCCCAGTGGAGATGTCAATCAACGCATTGCCAGAATTTCAGCTCACCTTAATCCTCCTAATCTCCAGGTCTTTATAGCTTTCTCTTTACCCTAATGTGTACTCTGTTTTTGTCTATATATACGCTGCTATCTGTTTGGTTGATGAGAAATTTAAGTAAGAAATGACAAACCCCAACTCAATTTTGCTGTAATTCTTTGATGTTTTTCCTTCTTCCCAACAACCAATTTGATATAAGTATCTGCCAATTGCTTCCTTTATTTAGATGGATTTGGCATGGTCTGTGTTGTTGGTTTGTTTAATAATCATGTAATTAATTAAATTCGGCTGTTAATTGCTTTGGAGGTTTTATGATTTTTTGTTAGTGGTGTAGCTAATTAGATTTATGTGATTCAATTTTGTTATCTCTCTTTTTGGATTAGAGCCTTTTTTTTCTATGACAGTTTCTTTTTTCGTTCTGGTATTATGCTAATTGTTTATAAATTACGGACTAAAAGATGGAGGAAAGTTCTGTATTGCGACAAGCAAATTGTAGGGCAAAAGGTGGATCGTCCGGATTTAAAGTTGCAATCTTGGGTGCTGCAGGAGGCATAGGGCAGCCTCTGGCTATGTTGATGAAGATGAATCCATTGGTTTCAGTTCTCCATCTCTATGATGTTGTCAATGCTCCTGGTGTCACAGCAGATATCAGTCACATGGATACCAGTGCAGTGGTAATTACACTATTTTCTTTCTCTCATTTTTACTGTCAAATATCGACTCATTGGTCATTCTAAAGTTAAATCTAGACTGCTCTCTCTTACTTTTGGTGCCATTACTTATTCTTAAGGTTTTGTCTTTGATTACTTGCCCAAAAAAAAAAAAAAAATCCTTAGTATTTTGGCATGCAATCATGTTTTAAGTCCTTGGCATGCAATCATGATTATTCCTTAATGTTTAGATGATAGTCATGTTATCTTAAGGTTCCACTTAACAGGTGACAAACTTTAGGCATAGAAAAGGAATGGAAATTTTGCATTTAAAATTTCCGTTCTTTGAGATGGAGGAAAACAATTATCACTGAACGTATTTAAATATTTTCCTTGGCTTAGTTTAGTTTTTTTTTGGTAACCATATTAACACGAAATTCATACAAGTTCTTGGGCTCTGATTCAAATAATGATCATGTTTCTATCTTGTGTTGGTCAGTATCTGAAAATGTAGAAAAGGGCTAGAAGCTTAATCTTTGAATTCTATAATTTTCATTATTTGTACCAAAAAAAAAAAAAAAAGTTCTTACTGTTGAATCTAATCTAACTATTTTTACTTATACAAGATTTCACACTTGTAAAGTCAGACAATGCAAAACATATGATTCAGGACTCGGTGCTTTTCCTCTGTAATTTTGACAATGAAAAGGAATGAAAATGCTTATCTCAAGCTCCAAATTAATTATGCTGTTCTTTGATTATGTCCCATAGAACTGAACTAAACCTTTTGATATCTAGGTGCGCGGTTTTCTAGGACAAAAGGAATTGGAGAATGCTCTTATTGGCATGGACCTTGTCATCATTCCTGCTGGTGTTCCAAGAAAACCGGGAATGACAAGGGATGATCTGTTCAACATCAATGCAGGCATTGTTAAAACCCTTTGTGAAGGAATTGCTAAGTGCTGCCCAAACGCCATAGTCAACGTGATCAGCAATCCTGTGAATTCTACTGTTCCAATTGCAGCAGAGGTTTTCAAGAAAGCTGGTACATATGATCCAAAGCGACTGTTGGGAGTCACTATGCTTGATGTTGTCAGAGCCAATACTTTTGTGGTATGCACTACTTACTAGCAATGCCATTAGCTCATGTTCTTTATGCAGAAGTGGGAGAGTAAATTTTGGTTTTCCATTCTTAGTTGATGTAACTAAGAGTTGCAATAACCACTTCTTGTCGTGCAATTTTGTGATCCAACTACCAGAAAATTGTTTGCCGAATCACCTTTGCTTTCGGTTGAAATCGTTTGCTGACAGAAAATTCATATTTTAGTTGGCTGCTAGATCCTTTGATTGTCACGTTTAATTTATATTACCTTTCTACCCTTGACTACTAAAACCCCAAAACACGAAGAAATGTATCTAGCATTAACTTGTGAGAAAATCCTATACTTGATTACATAAAGGATCCAATTATGCACCGTGAATATGCTTTGGTTTCTATTGCACATTAACTTATGCTTTCAATGCTTTGAAGGCTGAAGTTTTGGGAATTGATCCGAGGGAGGTTGACGTTCCAGTTGTAGGGGGTCATGCAGGGGTTACGATTTTACCTCTTCTCTCTCAGGTTTTGTGAACTTATTTCAATAGCTATATTTCTCATGTGTCCACGTGTAAAAGTCTTTTGAATATTGTTTTATGAGAGAATCTTCCCTCTCATTTTGGACAATTGTTCTTCTCTTATATAGGTTAAACCTCCATGCTCTTTTACCCCAGAAGAAACTGACTATCTTACAAATCGTATTCAGAATGGTGGAACTGAAGTTGTTGAGGTAAAAGAATTTGTTTAGTTTTGTTATGTTCTTGTTATGTAAGAATAAAGTTCACCACGTCAGAATTCTTTGGCTCAACATGGACCACGTAAATGACCCAGAAAAATGGTAATAAGACCCAAGTCAAAAAAAATTTAAAATTTCAAAAAATACCTTAACTAATAAAACATAATAAGACCAATAAAATGGACATACTTGACTTCTGCCAGACCAATTCCAGCTGCTTCATGTTTAAACAATTGTACTGTTGCTTTGGTCAAAGTTAAATCAGCCCCAGCAGTGACAGGATCTGGTAAAAGTAAAGCAACATTGAACTGACATATAAAATAAAATAAGACACAAATTAAACCAAAAAGTCATTACACAAGGTGCCAAATAGGCCCCGTGTGAAAATCCCAATTTTCCCATATGGTTCTTTACAGCCTGTACATCACCACTGATGCCTAGAGAGGCATGGGCTGAAAGAAAACCTAGAGACACAACTTTGGTTCAATCCTGAAATGCACATTAGTGATAAAGATTCTTCGATTGTAAATCCCTGCTTGAATTTTAAGTGATTACTCTTTACTTGTCATTATTTATTTTATTCACATACTCAGCCATGTTTTGTTGGATTTGCTGGCATGTTGATAGGCAAAAGCTGGTGCTGGATCTGCAACACTATCAATGGTTAGCCATTTTTATTCTTATCATATACTTTATTTTGCTTATTATTTTTTCTATACCAAGAATAATCTGTTGGTTTTCAATTCTTGATTTTCACATTATAAAAAAACAGGCATATGCCGCTGTTAAATTCGCCGATGCATGCTTGCGAGGCTTGAGAGGAGATGCCGGCGTCGTTGAATGCGCTTTTGTGGCTTCTCAGGTATGCTATCCAATCTCGTTTTGCACAGATCACTTATTCACTCTGCCTCTTTCCACATCTAATGATTTTGCATACTCTAGATGTTTGCATAATAGTTAGTGTGTTGTCATTGTAGGTGACTGAGCTTCCTTTCTTTGCATCCAGGGTACGGCTTGGCCGTACAGGAATTGAGGAGATATATCCACTTGGTCCCTTGAATGAGTCCGAGAGGTTGGAACTGAAAATTCTATAGCATCTTTGATGCTTGTGTTCTTGTCAAATGTTTCAATCGTAGTTCTGGTTTTCAGTCTCTCATATGTTCGCTCTGGTTCTTGACAGGGTTGGATTGGAGAAGGCGAAGAAAGAGTTAGCGGCAAGCATTGAAAAGGGTATTTCTTTTGTCAAGATATGAGTAAGCCCCCATTAGCATGGTTTTGAAGCTGGCATGTCTCACCTCTTGCTCTTTGTTCTCCCAAATTTCACAGTTCTTTGAAATAAGTGGTTGGGTCTTTGTTGTATCTAAACAAGATAGAAGTGAGTTCCATGATATGTGGTGATGTGTTTTATGATATTTTGTCAGTAGAAGCAAGAGAGGTTTCAATGCCATTTCAATTGCTTTGACAGGTTTAGGTGAAATCCATTAATAAAGAGATGGGTATTTTTTAGCTACAAAGTAGTTACTACTGTGATGTCATGTTTGAGTTCTAGATAGGATTAGGCGGGATTAACTTATTTTGTAATGAAAGTCTTATTTGGGAATAAGTTGTTCCATCTCTTCTAGGATAGAAATAATTACACATATGCTAGATAAAATAGTTGTTTACCAAACCATGCCATTTTGAAATAAATCTTCTTAGTACTATTCACTGTGTTTGGTTTGAGTTTTCTGGATTAAGTTTTTTAAAAATTAATTTTTTTGATTTTTGTGTTTTTTTTATTTTTAGTGAATATTTTGTAAATTTTAAATATTTTTTTTACTTTTGTAGATGCACCTTACTTAGATGTATTTAAAAAGTAAAAAATTTGTGAAAAAATATTTTTAAAAATTAATAAATATATAAAAATACAAAAAATGTATTGAATTTTTATATTTTTTTTGTATTTTTGGTATTTAGTGAATTTTTAAAAGATTTTTTTTACAATTTTTTTACTTTTTAGGTGTATTTATGTTAGGTGTGTTTAAAAAGTAAAAAAATTGCTTAAAATATTAAAAAAATTCAGTAAAAACAAAAAAATATGAAAAATAAGAAAGTAAAATTTTTTGAAAAGTGTTTTGAAAAACTGGAAATCAAGCAATGTGATTTGTTTTGAAACTTATTTTTCGAACATAAAATTGTTTTTTTAAAGTCGTGTTTTCAAATATAAGATAGTTATCACATATTACAAAATCTAATGATGAAAATAAAAATTCCATCCTGCCCCCTTACCCCTGGTTTTGTTTTCAAATTATGTTGTGGGTTTTTTCTAACTAATTTTTATTTTATTTATAAAAAATTAGAAAATAGAAATTAAATAGAGTGAAGTATTTGTGGAATCATTTCGGCCAGATCTATCATGGGCTCAACTCACGATGTTTGGGCTTCAGCTTATGAGGAATTGGCATTGGCCTTATTTATGCCAAACTGATTTAATTTGGACTGGCCCAACTTAAAGAGTCTTTTTTTATTGTCCTCTCCCTCCTCATCCCTTATTTCTTGGCCCGTAATGATCCATCATCATTTTTATAAATAGCACTTTTAGGTTCACCCGTGTGACAAAACTATAATAGTGGCATAGTAAAATATTGGTTTTTCATTTAGAATTGTTTTTTTAAAAAAAAATAATAATTTATTAATTAAGCAGTGATAGGCTACACAGATAGTCCATCAACGGTTATTTCTATTTACACACTTTTTCTTTTTTGCACTAAGATGTTAATGGATTAGTGAGTTAAGTTAGTACAATTAGAACAATCAATACTTATTCGAAAGATATTCTAAAAATATTATTTTCTAATGAAACAACGAAACATTGAGATACTATTTTTAACAATAACAACCCTTTTTCCCACAATGGGAGAACCTCTTTAACTTTCTCAGAGCACAGATATCTTGCTTTTTAAATGGGTGGGGTCAGTGCAAGAAAATGCAATTGCTATGTTGCATAAATAGACACAAGGCATGATGAGAAAACGTGTACTTAGTTTGTTAAAGCTTTGACCCATAATTGATGGAGGCTTTAACTACGGGGAAAAAAAATGATTGTATTTGTGTGTGTATACATTATACATGCATAGTTTTGGTTGAGCAATGATGAAGAAACAGAGCCCATTATATATTTACATGATTAAAGGCCCAACCAACCTTTCCTCACTCCCTGTCTCTGTTCTCAACTCCAAGCCTACCTCACTTCTATGTTGACCCCACAACTTTTGTATACATCTTTCTCTACTAAACACAAGTGTACGTAAAATTTTTACAAAATAAAACACACCAATCTCTCTCTATCTCATTAATAGACATATCCTCTTTTAATGTTGATAGATATATAACTAATTTGGCTGGCTTTGGGTTGGGCCCAATTTTATATGCACGACACATTGTCTGCCGTCTATCATAGTTAAGTGACTCGTATTAGAGATTCTATAAAAAAGACTAAGATACGACAAACACAAGGTATGCAATATTACTTAAAAATTATAAATCTCTCCTCGTAATTTTTCTCTCTATTCTTATTATGTTCCCATTGTATTCTACTCAATTAAAGGAGTGCTAATTGAATTATCCGAGGGTCTTTAGATGATACAACACTGATATCATTAAAGAGTCATCTGTTCTTTTATAGATCATTGAAAACCATACAAATTTGATCTTCATCAATTGTTTTAATTGAGATTATAAAATGAATCAAATTATTTGAGTTCGAAACCTGATGAGGCACTCCAATTATTAGTACCTATATTAGAGTTGAGTTGAGAGTGTAGTTTCACTTGATTTTCATGATAGAATTGAGCTAAAAAGCAAATTTTATCCGTGTGCATGCGTTTACATTGTATCTATTGTAGAATATATTATTAGCTTATTATTATTATATATATATATATATATATAATTAGACTCAATAATTTTATACATATTATAAAAAATTAAAAAAAAAAAAAAAAGTAACTCAAACGGATAAATAATAGGCTATTAGTTGACTCCAGTGAGTTTGCTTTTCAACCTCGCCGAGCAATAAAAAGTTGCAATGGATAAATTAAAAATGATGGTGTCAGCACTGCGGGTTTTAGGGTTTGCTTTGATGGATACGATGATGGAACCCATGTTCATCATATATTATTTTTTAGTGTATGTATGTAGTTAGGCCCCACATTTTCCATCTCATTACACATGTTCCACCTCTTTGCTAAAATTATTTAAAAACTAGTAAGTTAGTGGCAAACTCTCTTTTCATTTCCTTTACAGCTCTATCTCTTTCTTTTCCTCTGATTTGTGTCCTATCTCCACCACCTTTTTTTTTCCTCATGTTGATTTTTCAAAAGTTTTTAACATTGAAAAGGAGAGTCACTTCCCTCCTTTATTTTTTTGGCTTTTCCAACATCACCTCATATGTCTCCTTCCCCTCATTTTATTGTGTTTCAATCACAAATAAATAATAATAATAATAATTAATAAATAACATATAGTTTTGATACTTGATTATTGGGTGCATGTTGAGGGCACACACTCAACAATAATGTTTGACAAAGTGGAATACAAGAAATGTGTCGGCCAAAATCAGGGCTACAGTGTTATAGTTCTTTAGTTCAAAGTCTTTGTACAACGTTTCTTTGGGATTTAGTTAGTGGTGTGGCTTTGGATTAGAAAGCAACATTTGCAAATCTATAGATATGCTTCCTACTAAAGTTTTTATTTGCCTTGTTCTTGTACAAGAAGTGTGGAAATTTAGGCCAATCCTATGTTAAAATGTATGTATCATTATGTCTTTTTTTTGGCTATAGTAAAATGAAAAACAAAACAAAATCCCAATTCATCTAGCAAATTCATTTCTCGCTAAAATTCACTTTAGTCTCTCTTAAAAACAAAAAGGAAAAGAACTT
This sequence comes from Camellia sinensis, assembly GCF_055761805.1. NCBI lineage: Eukaryota > Viridiplantae > Streptophyta > Magnoliopsida > Ericales > Theaceae > Camellia > Camellia sinensis. Next base: position 209,544,850 of record NC_138961.1, on the reverse strand, counting down.
GTCAATGGAGGTTAGAGAAAAAAAATATATTAATAGTTAAAATCATAATTTTTTTTATTAATGTGTAATAATTTTTGAAGATTATCACTTATTGGTAATTTTCCTTAATAACAATTAGAATAATTTTAAAAATTATAAATATATCACACTAACTAATTCTTTTAAGCCTGTGTTTGGCAAGTGGGTTTGCAGGCTTTTTTGGCTATTTTAGCCACAAAAAACAAAATAGGCTATTTTAGCCATAACAAACAAAACATCACATCAAATCCATAATCATTACATTCTTCTCTCACAAAAAAATTCAAAAAAGTCAAAAAGCCAAAAAACCCTTCTCAAACCAAGCTTTTAAGCCCAGGCTAAAATAGCTAAAAAAACCAAAAAACTAAAAAGTCAACCCACTTCCCAAACGGAGGCTAAATTATTTTTTAAGAAAAAAAAAAAAAAAAAAAACCTTAAAGTGGTTTGGTTTAGAATCAAAGTGTACGTTGGCAATTTTGACATAGTAGTAGTCAAATCAAAATAATACCCACCTTTGTTATGAGACTAGATGATATTTGATTATTAAATAGAGTAAAGCTAGTTATAATGTAAATAGTGATTTTAGAGAAATATTAAATCAGTAATATTTATAAAAAAATAATTACAGTTTAGGAAATTTTTATAAATATTAATAATTAAAATTATAAACTTCTCTATGAATCTGTAATTATTTTTTAAAAAGTGGACTAAATTGTAATTTCCTCTTTTAATTATGACCAAAAGTAACCTTAATAATTACATAAGTAATATAGATTTTGAACTATATTAGTTATAATGATACATAAAATACAAATCTTTTGAGGGCATGATTGTAATCTTTCTAAAATTTTGAAATACTTTAATACGTTTCTTTATTTTTTTAGATACATTTCTCGTAACCTCTCAATGAAGCAGTGTATGGGTTGTGCGTACTAGTTGTCTAGTTGTTCTTTCTCACTTTTTTGACTTTATATCTTATCCATAACATTTGTTTTTTTTCTCCCAAATTCCTTTACTTTTTGTTATTTTCTTTTGGCAAATCTTTCTGATGATTTTAATATTGGAACACTTTTGGAAAAACGTCGCTCTTGCCTATAAGGCCACCATCTTGGTCATTAATTGGAGTTAGGTTAAAAGAAAGTAGAAATACCTTTCTTTCTTTTCTTCTCCAACTAATCTTTCAAGCTTTTCTGAAAGTTTTGTTTTTCAAGAACAGTTTCTCTTCGGTCTACAACGGATTTGACCACGCGGTTTGGCCCAATGCATCCATCATGAGCTCTACTTTCATGATTCGTGTTCATTTTATAAGCTTTAGTGTGTATAGATTATACATAAATAAAATCATACTAATCTGATAATTATAAAAACATAATTTTATCACATCTGTCTGAAAATAAAAAAAAAAATAGACAATTTATATTTTTTGAAGGCAAATATGATCAATAGTGTAGTTATAATTTTTTGATCAATTTTTTCATGCGTGATATATGTGTTTATGCCTATAAAATAAATGATTTGAATCATAAAAGTAGAACTTGTTATAGACGTAAAGGGCCGAACTACAAAGTTCAATCCACTACTGTTGTCAACTGGGGAGAAGTTGGTTTTTTTTTTTTTTCCTTCTTCCCTCATTGATCTACATAGAATCTCCTTGTGTATCATAGATTAATTGAGGACACTACGTGGACAATACCATAAAAAAATTATTCAATAATTACCCCTCTTATGATCACTATTTAGCAAGATTGTGTGAAGTTGAACTTGCTTTTGGGGCACGTGTTGGGTTTGGATCTCATGAAGTATTAAGGGGCCATCAACCATATTGGATACCATTTTTAATAGGACGAAGATTAAACTGAAGATGCTTAAAGCTAAGGCAATTTCGGCATTAAATTGATGCACTTTCTCATACTTTTCGTCAAATCAAGTCGTTAAAAAAGGTTCAAAGTAACTTTAACAAGCACATATTGATCCTATAATGGTTGCTAATCCTAAGTAAACCCAATTACTCTATACTTGATTGAGAAATTTGAAAAGAGATTTAGAAAGGGAAAGAAAAAAGATAAGTAAAATATGAATAAAATATATTTATATTTCACTTAATTTCATATACTTTTTCTCTTCTTTTTTTTCTTCTTCCATATCCTTCTCTAAATCTCCCAACTAAACACAACCTTAAAGATTGATAATGATAATTGGATTTGGATCCTCAACATTAGAGGTCCAGTTGAGCATGTTTGGTTGGCAAACAAGCTTTTATAATGTAAAAATATGATTACTAATTACATTTTTATGTAAAGGAATTTAACAATGTAATTATAAGGCTTATTTTTTACAACATAGTTAAAAGTCAGTTTTTTGACTTTTTAGGTTTTTTGGGTTATATTCACTGTGTTTGGTTTGAATTTTCTGGATTAAATTTTTTAAAAATTGAGTTTTTTGATTTTCGTATTTTTTTGTTTTTAGTGAATATTTTTAAAATTTTAAACATTTTTTTTACTTTTTTAGATGCACCTTACTTAGATGTGTCTAAAAAGTAAAAAAAATTGTGAAAAAATATTTAAAAAAATTAAGAAATACATAAAAATACAAAAAATGTACTAAATTCTTATATTTTTTTTGTATTTTTTGTATTTAGTGAATTTTTAAAAGATTTTTTTTACAATTTTTTTACTTTTTAGGTGTGTTTATGTTAGGTGTGTCTAAAAAGTAAAAAAAATGCATAAAATATTTTAAAAACTCAGTAAAAACAAAAAAATACGAAAAATAAGAGTGTAGAATTTTCTGAAAACTGTTTTTAAAAAATTGAAAACCAAGCAAAGTAATTATCTCTCTTATTTTTTTGCATTTTTTTTCACAACAAAAAAATAAAAAAAAAATAAAAAGATTATAAAAAAGTTTAAAAAAATTAACTTTTAACCTAATTTCCAAAATATGGTCATTAGTTAACCCAAAACTCACGGCTGGCCAATGCTGATCCTTAGTTCAACAAAATCGTAACTCCAAGTTCTTTTATTTAATTTGTAACTCCACATTCGTCGTATAAAATGATAAATTTAGAGAAATAATATACAAATATAATATTTATATATTAAAATTTAGAGTAATGATATTTCATTTCAAGCAAAAAAAACTCTACTCATCAAATGACTTATTATTTATATAAAAAAAATCATTGTCACATTATTTTGATATATTAAAATTTAGAGTAATGATATTACATTTCAAGCAAAAAAAACTCTGCTCATCAAATGACTTATTATTTATATAAAAAAAAAATTATTGTCACATTATTTTGATAAATTTTTTTGTATAATTATTTTATTTACAAATGATATTTTCAAGTGAATTTAAGTTCTTGAATATATGAAAGAGACATTATTTTTTAATTGATCTATTGAAGTTCCTTTTGTTTATTAAAAAAAAATGATCATCTCAAAGTCTCAGATAATTTATGGGTAGCTCTGTCCCCATTCTTTTTTTTCATTAACTGCGCTCAATGTTCTTATGTCATATAAGAATAATACTATATGTACTAATTAATATATTAATTAATATATCAATTAATAATGTGACATAATTTAAAAGAAATTTTTGATATTTGTAATGTAATTAATGAGTAGGGTCAATAATAATGTCATAACTAGTGTTGGTATACTAATTAGTATACTAATTGGTGCATATAACACCACCAATTATATAATAGTTGCACAAATAATAATAAAAAATCTATATCTATCTATCTATCTATCTATATCTATATATCTATTTATATCTATATCTATACTATATATTAAGCAAAAGGGGGTTTTTAACCCCAAGGCCTGTAGGAGTTTCAAAATCTCAATCTGAATTTTCTAAATTTTTTATTTAAAAAAAAAATTCAACATTTATTGATTTGGTTAAAATTTCCTGATCAGCATTTATTAACTTTTTTCAATCACATGTCTTTCCACATGCCTGCATTTATTGATTTGGTCAAAATTCTCTGATCAGCATTTAAAATCCCCTTATACAAATAATTATAGATACAATCCGTGTATAATTACTGCAGTACCCTTTTCAACTTCTCCCATACACTATGGTTAGTGATAAGATTGTTAAATTATTTTTATAAAAAATATTAAAAAAACATAATTTATATATTAAAAAAATCTAAAACAAATATAAATATCTATAATTATCCATGCATAACACGGGTGATATGCTAGTCTATACTATATATTAAGCAAAAAGGGGTTTTAACCCCAAGCCTTGTGGGAGCTCCAATCTCCCAATCTAAATTTCTTGATTTTTTGATTTAAAAAAAAATCTTAGCATTTATTAACTTCTCCCAACTCTTAAGTATTACCCTCATAATAACACTTTAATGCATTAAGAATAAGCATAAAAAAAATTCTTTGAAATCAACATATATGAATTCCTTAAAAAGTCCCAACACATATAATTATTATCTCTCATAATAACACTTTAATGTATTAAAAACAAGCATAAAAAAAATTCTTGAAAAGTCCAACACATATGATTATTATCAAAATATTAAACTTTAATATAATATAATAATAAAAAAAAGATATTTAATTCCTTGAAAAGTCCAACACATATAATTATTATCAAAATAATAAACTTTAATATAATATAAAAAAGGAAAAAAAATAAGACATTTAAAAAATTAAAAAATATATATTTAAAAATCACAATTCACATATATAGATAATTGTAAACACAATCCGTGCATAGCACGGGTGATATGCTATCTATCTATACTATATATTAAGCAAAATGGAGTTTTTAACCCCAAGCCTTGTGGGAGCTCTAATCTTCCAATCTAAATTTCTTGATTTTTTGATTTAAAAAAAAAAATCTTAGCATTTATTAATTCTAACAACTCCCAAGTCTTACCCTCATAATAACACTTTAATGCATTAAGAACAAATATAAAAAAAATTCTTTGAAATCCAACACATATGAATTCCTTGAAAAGTCCCAACACATATGATTATTATCTCCCATAATAACACTTTAATGTATTAAGAACAAGCATAAAAAAAATTCTTGAAAAGTCCAACACATATGATTATTATCAAAATATTAAACTTTAATATAATATAATAATAAAAAAAGACATTTAATTCCTTGAAAAATCCAACACATATAATTATTATTAAAATAATAAACTTTAATATAATATAAAAAAGGAAAAAAATAAGACATTTAAAAAATAAAAAATATATATTTAAAAATCACAATTCACATATATAGATAATTGTAAACACAATCCGTGCATAGCACGGGTGATATGCTAGTCTATACTATACATTAAGCAAAATGGGATTTTTAACCCCAAGCATTGTGGGAGCTCCAATCTCCCATTCTAAATTTCCTGATTTTTTTATTTAAAAAAAAAATTTTAACATTTATTAACATCTCCCAACTCCCAAGTCTTACCCCATAATAACACTTTAATACATTAAGAACAAGCATAAAAGAAATTCTTTAAAATCCAACACACATGAATTCCTTAAAAAGTCCCAACACATATGATTATTATCCCTCATAATAACACTTTAATGCATTAAGAACAAATATAAAAAAAATTTCTTGAAAAGTCTAACTCATATGATTATTATCAAAATATTAAATTTTAATATAATATAATTAAAAAAAAACACATTTAATTCCTTGAAAAGTCCAACACATATAATTACTATCAAAATATTAAACTTTAATATAATATAAAAAAAGAAAAAAATAAGACATTTAAAAAAAACATTTAAAATTCACAATTCACATATATAGATAATTGTAAACACAATAAAATAGAAGGCCATTCATGTCGACACGTTTTTTTTATAAGATCTCCTCCATTATAATAAGATAGCACTTTATTTCTCTCATCTTATAATCTATATATATATATATTATATTATATATTATATATTATATATTATCTATCTATACTATATATTAAGCAAAATGAGGTTTTTAATCCCAAGGCCTGTGGGAGTTTCAATATCCCAATCTGAATTTTTTAAATTTCTTATTAAAAAAAAACTCAGCATTTATTGATTTGGTCAAAATTCCCTGATCATCATTTATTAACTTTTTTCAATCCATATGTCTTTCCATATGCCTGCATTTAATTATATATTTTTTACAAAAAATTATAGATCAAAAAGAACGTAAAATCAAAATGGCTAATTTTTGTAATTTTAAAAATATTTAAAAATAGTATTATAGGCTAACAAAGTAATTATAGATTATAAAAAAAAATTAAAAAAATAAATAAATAACAAAGTAATTATACATTAAAAAAAAACCTCATTTCATAACAAATTAAAAAAATAATAATTGAATTATAAGTTCCTAAAATCTCTCTCCTAATATTTATCTCTTTCCTAATTCTCATAATCTATCTATCTATCTATACTATATATTAAGCAAAATGGGGTTTTTAATCCCAAGGCCTGTGGGAGATTCAATATCCCAATCTGAATTTTTTAAATTTCTTATTAAAAAAAAAACTCAGCATTTATTGATTTGGCCAAAATCCGTTGATCATCATTTATTAACTTTTTTCAATCCATATGTCTTTCCATATGCCTGCATTTATTAATTTGGTCAAAATCTCCTAATCAGCATGTAAAATCCCCTCATACAAATAATTATAGATACAATACATGTATAGTTACTACAGTATCTTTTTCAACTTCTCCCATACACTATGGTTAGTGATAAGATTGTTAAATTATTTTTATAAAAAATCTTAAAAAACATAATTTATATATTAAAAAAAATCTAAAACAAATATAAATATCAATAATTATCACGTGCATAGCACAATATTATGATGTCTGCGTGTATTCCACATGTAAAATATATATATATATATATATGTCTTGGCCCATTAAATTGTAGTTTTCATTAATTAAATTTTTTATTTTAGCTTAGCATTTATTAAAGGAAAATGGTAGAGGTCCCAAAATTTCTACCAAATAAATGACCAAATGTCTCACATGGGTGTGGGGCCCACAAAATTGTGGACCCCACACCCATGTGAGACATTTGGTCATTTGTTTGGTAGAAAATTTGGTGTCCCTAACATTACCCATATTTCATAATCTCTCCCTCGTAATTTCTCTCATCGATTTCCAAAAAAATATATTAAAACTTGCCTTCCTTTTCTCTCCCTCAAAAAATCAGATAATATTTTTCGTGAGAATTGTGATTATCTATCTATCTATATCTTATATATAATATTATAACATAACCTTAAAAAAAAAAATTTAATCAGATATTCAACCAGATAAAATTAATAAATATAATTTTTATTTATTCAGTTAAAATCTTTTTTTTTTTTTGCCTCTCAATATCCAATTATAAATTTTAAAAATCTTTAAAGTCTATCTAAACAAATCTAAGTTGAAAATATCTCGCACCATCATATTTTAAATCAATAAAACTCACATGTCTATCACATATCTAACTCACATCATGACCTACCTAAATAATAATAATTAAAAATAAATAGAAATCATAGATAAATTAAATTAAAAAAAAAAATAGAAATCTACAATTCCATCTTAAATAAATTGAAAAAAATATAAATAGAAACCACACAAAAATAAATGAGATACAAATTTAGATGTAAATCTCAAAAAGATATGACAATATCTAAATTTGAGTTATGATTTAATAATATAATTATCTATTTTTTTATGTATATCTATTAAAATTTTAAATCACTTAATGGGACAAATTAATTAACTTTTAAGTCTTATTTAAAGAATAATCTGATTAGTCATCCCAACTCCTAAACTTCGCTGGCACTAGCGGAGGAGCTGACAGATTAGGCGGGAAGAGGTTTAAGTTATTGGGGGGTAATATCCTACCACTCTATAAATTTATTTGTTTTTTAATTTCTTTTTTTTTCTATGTGATTCTCTTTCTCTGTTGTTGGTTTGGTTTTGATTTCGGTTTCGGTTTTAGTGAGATTTATGTGTCTGTTTACAGGTTTACATTGTGGAGAAGAATTATGGATGATGATGGTTACAATTAAAATATCCATACCCATTATGTGCCAAGGATTTTGGTTGGAGTTTTATTTTTTCAATGAAAACCATAAAATTGAAGTAAAAAAATGGGTATCGAATTGTTTATTTTTTATGATCATTTTATTTTATAGAAAATATGAAAAATTATTGGGAATTCAAGATTGTACTATAACATTAAATTTTTGTATAACTAGGTAAATTTAAAACTTTTAAATATCATTGTGTTTTTTATTTTTATCCTTTTTCTATCCTATTATACAATTGCTGCTATTTGTTAGTTTGTTAATCATAATTCAATTAATTGAAAATGAAAGCTTAGTATAATTTTTCAAATATATTAATTAATTTGTTACCACTATATTTGTATATAATAGTATAATATATAGGAATAATCTCTAAATATAATTTCTATTTTTTTATGTGATTACACAGTCCATTTTAAAATAGTATATAGAGGAGTTAGACGGCTTCTTGTATTCCCAAAAAATCTAATCTTTTTTTTTAATACTTTTTAATTTTTTAAATTGAAACATATCAGTTGTTTATGTCTACAAAACAAAATTGATAAACACATATCCAAAAAATACACATTTTTTTTCTTTTTCTTTTCTTTTTTCTTTTTTTTTAATAGGTATGACATTTCTAAATGAAAAATGTTTAACACCTCAAATTTTTTTCCATAATCTAACTTATAATGATGTGGTCATAAGTGTCAATATAATTCCAATTAAGAGAATTTTCAACCCTTAATATTTTTTTTATTGAATTATAATTTGATAAAAATTTAAAAAGATGAAGCATTGGAAATTATTATTATTTTCATCAAAATTGATGAAAAGAAAAAAAAATGGGATAAGAATGAAAATTCTTTTAAAAATTGATAAAAATTTAATGAAAACGTTAAAGTAATTCATATCAAATCAAATTTTTTATTCAAATTTCAAATCAAATTAGATAAAAAAAAAACTTAAAAGAAAATGATGAAAGGTTGGAAATATTCTAAAACCATTTTATTCTTAAAGACCTGAAATTTGTGTGCGTGTTATATCCATATTATATTTTTAGTTATGAAATTAAAACCAAAAAAAATGTAACTTAAATTATTGGATTAATAATAGAAACATCATATCAATTATTGTTAAATATCACTTCACTTCACATTTAATAATAAAATTTTATATTTATCTTAATTATAATTTTTTAATTTGTCTATTTTCATAACAAGAAGAGATATATCATAACTTATGTAATCTCATTTAATTAGGTTTAACTTTTTTTATTACAAATTATCAAAATTGCACTAAATATATATATATATATATTTAATTTTTTTAAACTAATAATTTAAAAAGTTATAAACATAAAAATTAACTTATAAATTTCATGTATACCACAAGACAAAATATTAAATTATTTCAATATATTTATAATATTTTTTTAAAAAAAATTTATAAAACCCTGTGCATAGCACGAGTTACCACTAGTAAAAATAAAAAACAAAAAGAAAAAAGAGGAGTGTATTTGGTTCAAATGGTTTTGAGAATAACACCATACTAAATTTTTCTACAAAAATTAATAAATAAATAAATAAATAAATGTTAATTGAAAAGCAATAATAAAGATGAAAAACACTTAAAAAAAACTGATTTCCAATGCTGTTGCAAGTTGTATGAATCAATAATATTTCATTAAATGTTAAGGGTTGTTTTGAGTGATTGGTAGGTATGTTCTCCACACAATTATTCGGAGTTCAACTCTTGGGATCAGGCCATAAGAAAGAAATTTTTTATGAATTTTTTAATCTTGACGTGGATGGCCTACCTTTGACTGGTTGAAAGAAAGGATTAGTCACGTTATGCGTAAGCTGACCCATACACCTTTACGATTGAACAAAAAAAAATATATATATATCATTAGAGATTTGTTGGAATGTAAATGGATAGGCAAAAGAGACATTGCGGTATAACCAATGGTCTAATAACAATATTTTAGGATGTCATGAGCAAAGGGAGATCAAAGATTTAGGTTGATTGAATAGTGATGAACTCTTCAACTATAATCTAATTATATTAACGTACTAATATTATATTTGACCCAAAAAAATTGAGAGGAAAAAAGGGATGGGATGGGGACCTCAGACCCTGTTTGGGGTTACATTAAAAGGAAGGGGACTTTATAGCTGTGGCTGATTGCTATTTTCAAGTAATTCTACTATTATAATTTATATGCTCAATCCTTTGTCCTATTATGGATAAAAGACTAACATAAAGACAGAAATCAATTTAACTGTACAGCAAAAAAAAAAAAAAAATGTGAGACGACAAGCACATGCTATTTGGAAAAGAGTAAGGTTTTTTCTCCCTCTATGAAAATAGATTGGACAGTATAATTTATATTTTGAGTATAATTTATATTTTATGGGTTTACCTCGAGTCTGCCTTATTGACAGAAAATTATTCATTTTTGAAAGATTCATCTAAAAAATTATCAATATAAAATTTAAAATTAATTAGATATCAATATTTATATAATCAAATTACAAAATTATACATATATATAGTTTTTCTTATTTAAAAAAGAAGTTATTTGATACTATTTAGGGGCATTGCTCAAAACATTTTTGGTAGTCACAAATCATGTTTAACCCATTTCTAAATCCAATGGCAATGCTCAATCACATCAAATAATTTTTTTAATTTTTTTTTCTTTTCAAGTCTTTTATTGCTCTCTGAGTCCACAACCCCTAGTGTCTAATAGTACAATTTTGAAAAGTTGTTTGTCATTTTCGTCGCTTTAAAATCTCCACCTGCTTCGATTTGTATCCTTTTGGTTTCTCTCTTTCGGCTAATTTCTTTTTTTTTCTTTTTTTTTGCTAATTTCTTTGAAACTAAAATTTAAAATAAGGCCCCGTTTGGGAACAAGTTAATTTAGTAATTTTTTGGCTATTTGGCTAAAAAGGTAGGTAAAAAAAACTTGTATGTTTGGGATGACTTTTTGGCTAATTACGAAAAGATGTGCAAAAAGTAGAGAGAAAAGAGAATCTTTGCCTTTTTGGTATGGATTGTTGGCTTTTTGGCTAATTTAGTAACTTTTTGACTAATTGATTAAAATAGCCTCTTGCCAAACGATGCCTAAGAGTACATTCAATTAAAACTACAGTAAAAAAACACAACGAAATGATTTTTTAATATAATTTTTATAACTCATTTATTTCCCTATATCTTCTCTTTAAGATATTTTTTTGCCCAATCAATCATTGATCAATGATTTATCTAACTATCAAGTTTGGATACTAACTTTATGTGCTTTTTTTTTTAACCTTTATATTTTTCTATAATTTACTCTTTACGGTTTATGCTGAAGGGTGTTTATAAAAAATAAATAAACAAACAAAAATGAGATTTTTAGTTTTAGATTTCTTGATATTAAGATTTTATAAAATAAAAGACATATAATATTTTCATAATAGTTGGAGTCTCTCAATATTTTCACAGAAAAATTTCTTTTCAATTTTTCACAAAAAAATTTCTTTGACAAGTTAAAATTTCTCTAATAATATTATTAAGGGATCTTAACTAATAAGAAAAAAAAAATATTGGATTTCTCTTACTATACAAAATTGGAAAGGGATGTTTCACTAATTTTCTCAACAAAAATTAAGATAAATTAAACTGGTCTCCTTTAAAGTTTTACTAATTTAGACAATAATTGGCTTTTCATCGATAATTAGTTAGTTATATGAATGGAAAATTTATGTTGTCATATCTTTTATAGTAATATATATATATTGATAAGTACTAAAATATTATTTTACGTCATTTATCTTTATATCTTTATATATTTTTATAACTATCGATCCATTTAACCTTATTAAAAAGAAAATTGATATAACAATGCAAACACTAGAAGAAAATGGGGTAAAAGTATTAGCGACGGCGCTTGTCCCGTCGCAAAAAATGGTTTTTTGCGATGGCAGATTAAACCGTCGCAAATGAAAGATTTAGCGACGGCGTTGTCCCCGTCGGTAATAAAAAATGCGCGGATAGGGGAATAAATGCATCAGTATTAGCGACGGATGTTTTTACCGTCGCTAAAAAAATGTTTTGAGACGGCATACGTTTGTTGTCGCAAATAGTTTACATATTGCGACGGCAATTGTCCGTCGCAAAAAAGTCTAATTTAAATGGCATCGTTTTATGAACAAAATACTTGCCATTTGCGACGGTGTAAAACTTACCGTCGTAAAAAGTGAAATTTTTTTTGCCCCCGCTCTTCCCTATTCATCTTGCCGCTCGATCAAAACATAATCCAAATCCCTAAATGTTTGAAACCAATTTCTTTCCCCCAAATCCCTACGAAGCCGAACGGCTGTATTGATCATTTCAACCAAATCCCTACGAACGGCGAACGGTGGTGCGGTGGTGCGGTGGTGCTGCGGCGAGGACGACAGGTATGCTCTCTCTCTCTCTCTCTGTATATATATATATATATATACAGATCTGTATCATCTATATATATATATTGTTGTATCAATATATATATATTGATAAATCTGTATCATCTATATATATATATTGATATATATATATATATAAATATATATATACATTATAATTCTAATTACATTGATATTATTCCCAACTTAAAACTAAAATCTGTTTTCATTGTTTTCCAATCATTTTATTTTTTTGAAAATAAATAATAACACTTAATTTGTATATTTAAATAAATAATAATAACATTTATGGAAACACTCATTATTTCCAATCATTTTATTTTTTTGAAAAATAATAAACTTTTAAAAATTCACAACCTATGTTTATATATTTAAAAAAAAAAATTGTTAACGGGTCTCTTATTTGTGGCCACTTGCTAAAAATGTTGGAAATGAAAATATATATGACTTATAAAAGTGAATGATGTATAATCATTTTTAGCCTGATTAATCAATTGTTTTAGTAGGGGTGTTTACATACTAGTTTAATTTGTTTATGAGATGATCCAAGTACTAAACCTATCCTTAGAGAAATTTTGGAATTATAAATTGTGAAATTTTAGAAATCGAACCAAAACCAAACTGCAAAATTTGTTCAAATCCAGTTTAGTTCCACGATTAAAGAGTTTCAAAAAACTTCATTGGTATACTTCAAATTTCATAATATAACCCAACAAATTTCTCATATTATATACACTACTTAATCACTAAAGTAATGCAATTCTCAATAATATAAGAAGTGTCCAATAAAAAATAATATGAAAAATTACAAAAAAAAAAAAAAAAAAAAACTCAAAGTTTAAGTCTTATAATAAAATAAATCATGAGTTTAATTTTGCTGATACTGTTATTGATGTACCTATCATTTGTTCTGTTTTTTTTTCCAGGCAACTATATCGAAAAGTAGTCTTTTTGATCATTTGATAAACTTTTGGGAATTTAGGCCGGGACTTGATCTAGGAACTTGAAACCTTTATTTTTTGGTGGATTTTAAGTTCCAGTCACCACTCTATCGACAGGTAATGGTTCTGTGCTTAATTTGGTTATACTGTACATCTATCTAGTCTGTGAACTTCATAACCATAGCTAATGCAGTTCTGCTATCATTTCATTATATGTAGTTTTTGCATTTTCTTTCAAGGAGAGCATATCTTACAATGTTCCCAACATGTAGCGTGCGAGACATTTAAGTATTTACGTTACCTGGTTGATCTTTGCTGGTGTGTTTGTAGAAGTAATTTGTAGTATGGAAAGTAATTGGGCCTCCATATATATAGATAGAAAAGAAACTTGGACTGGGCTTTCTTATTCTACTTTGTTACATAAGATTATGTATGTGATGTTCAAAATTATAATATACAGAATAATGATCCATCTTTATTAAATAATTTTTGAGACAATATACTTAATTAGTGTGTTTTTGTATAACTCATCTATCAAGTTTATAAATAATGCCGCATAGTATTATGGAATACTAATAATTTGGAGAATTCTACCATACACATCCATTTATCATATGCATCATTAGTTATGTCATTTTTTTTTCTTTAGTTATGATGAATTATCTTCGTTAATTATGATATTATTTTAGTTAAGACTTATAAGATCTTTGGTTGTGCCTCATGTGGTGTTTGGTTATGATTTATTTATTTTTTAAGTTATGACTCAGAAAGTATGAAATTATATCATTTTTTTCTTCAATTAATTGATCTCACGTGTTGTTATATAAGTATTTCATTTTTTATGTTATCCTATTAAATCGGTAAATAACTAACTAGGATAAGACTACCTACCTATTTGAGAGAAATTGGATGGATAGGTATCATGGTACATGAATACGTAGGTATTATATTTAGAGTTACTTTGATGAGATATTTTTGTGGATGTGTACAGATGATGGATAAAAGTTGGATCGATTTTCCAAATAGGATGTCGAGCGAATACATTAATGGGATTGATGAATTCCTTGTGTTTGCCTACACCAATAGGGTTGAAGGTTCGATGATCAGTTGTTCGTGTAGGAAGTGTGAGAATCGATACTATTTTGTACGAGAGGGTGTACGGGAGCATCTGATTTTGAATGGTTTTTTTAAAAAATACAAACATTGGATTAATCATAAGGAATCTTACGTATCTCTGCATGGTAATCGAGAGAATGAAACATTAGCTAATTCAGACATTAGGGATGATATGATTGGAATGATACAAGGGGCTATGGGAAATCCACATGCCGATACAAGTGTCGAGGGTGATGAACCACAGGGGCCTGATCCCCATACATTTGAACCCCAGCTCAGTCCAAATGCAGAGACTGCAAAGTATTTCAAACTTCTTCAAGATGCACAAAGTGAATTGTATCCTGGTTGTCAGAAGTTAACATCTTTGTCATTCATTGTTCGCCTTTTACATTTGAAGGTGCTTAATCAATGGACAGACAAGTCTGTTGACATGCTGCTTGAGTTATTGAATGAGGCATTCCCATTGGGTGTGAAACTCCCGGACTCATATTATAAAGCTCAAAAGGTCACAACAGATTTGGGCTTCACGTATAAGACGTGGGATGCATGTCCCAACAGTTGCATGTTGTTTCGAAACGAGGACGCCAATCTTGATAAATGTGTCATATGCAACAGTTGTAGATGAAAATCAAATGGTGATGGTGGTTCAAATGGTCCTAACAAATGTGGCAAATGAATAGCTGCAAAACAGATGAGGTATTTTCCTTTAAAGCCAAGGTTGCAGAGGTTGTTTATGTCATCCAAAACGGCCAAGTTAATGAGATGGCATGCAGAGGAACGAACTGATGATGGTGTCTTCAGGCATCCTGCTGACTCCCTTGCATGGAAAGATTTTGACCGTCGGAATATTGACTTTAGTAATGATTGCCGAAGTGTAAGGCTTGGCTTAGCATCTGATGGTTTTAACCCATTCAGAACGATGAACATAGTTCATAGCACTTGGCCTGTTGTGCTCGTTCCATACAACTTGCCGCCATGGATGTGCATAAAGCAACCATTTCTAATTTTAGCCGTGCTTATTGACGGCCCAAAAGGACCTGGTGACAAGATTGATGTGTACATGCAACCGTTGATTGAGGAGTTGAAAGAACTATGGAATGAGGGTGTGTCAACATTTTATGCATCATGACGAACATGGATATTGTCGCACATACGGGAGAATTGTGCCTCGAAGAGCGGTGTATAAAGATGGTGCTGGGCCATCACAATCAACACCCCAGCCATCGACTATTGATCAGATCACGCAGAAGGTTCGTGCAGAGTTGAGGGAGGAGCTGCGAGCAGAGTTCTCTACACATTTACAGCAGATGAGAGCTGAGATGATGGCCTTAGTGTCACAGGGGGCAAGTGTGGATCCCAACAGACAGGTTCGATATAAATTAAATTGTTTGATAGTTCAATTTTCACACAAGATTATGTATAAAATTCGAATATGATTAACACATTATGTATTGACTATCATAGGTTTCTGATGCATCGAGTGGCCACCGGGCATTTAGGGAATCTGCAGAAGACGAGAATCCATATACACGACCACCAGAAGACCAGGTATAAAATGTATCTTTGCATTCTAAGCTAAAATGTATCTTTGCATAATTTAGACATTCTAAGTTAAAGCGAGACTTGTGGGAGAAAACGGGGCTCGAATCGGGTTCCCAGTTTGGGAGTTAGAGCCGGATTTCACTTTAGGCAAACTAGTTCCTTAAGAAACTTGAATTCGAGGAATTAACGCCCCAAAATCACCAAACAGCGTCGGTTTAGCACGAAACTTGGCACACACGACCGCCTAGGCACAAGAGACTTGTGGGAGAAGACGGGGCTCGAATCGGGTTCCCGGTTTGGGAGTTAGAGCCGGATTTCACTTTAGGCAAACTAGTTCCTCAAGAAACTTGAATTCGAGGAGTTGACGCCCCAAAATCACCAAACGGTGTCGGTTTAGCACGAAACTTGGCATACACGACCGCCTAGGCACGCGAGACTTGTGGGAGAAGACGGGGCTCGAATTGGGTTCCCGGTTTGGGAGTTAGAGTCGGATTTCACTTTAGGCAAACTAGTTCCTTAAGAAACTTGAATTCGAGGAGTTAACGGCCTCAAATCACCAAACGGCGTCGGTTTAGCACAAAACTTGGCACACACGACCGCCTAGGCACGAGAGACTTGTGGGAGAAGACGGGGCTCGAATCGGGTTCCCGGTTTGGGAGTTTGAGTCGGATTTCACTTTAGGCAAACTAGTTCCTTAAGAAACTTGAATTCGAGAAGTTAACGCCCCAAAATCACCAAACGACGTCGGTTTAGCACGAAACCTGGCACACACGACCGCCTAAGCACGAGAGACTTGTGGGAGAAGACGGGGCTCGAATCAGGTTCCTGGTTTGGGAGTTTGAGCCGGATTTCACTTTAGGCAAACTAGTTCCTCTAGTCAAAATTATTTACTAAACTATCTTTCTAATTATATGGTAGTTAATTTTTTTATATTTTTCTGTAATTAAAATATTACCACCATTATATTGTTATTAATTATTTTTATTTTGTTTTTTTTAGATATTTCCTGAGTAGCAGTTTGCTTCGTGTGGAATGTGGGCGCGTAAAGATTATGACCAACTTCTGTTTTTGTAACTCACGAAAGAATCAGGATGAAAACTTTTGGTTTTGATTTTGATTTATGTTATTTAAATTTGTGACCAACATTAGGTATGTATTATGTTACCAACATTAGGAATTTTTATCATTTGTCAACTTTTGTTTATGTATGGATTTATATTATTATGTCATTTTTTGATTTTTTTTTAGCTATTTTTCACTTGCCAACATTAGTTATTTTATTTATGTATTTATATTATTATATCATTTGCCAACATTACAGGTTATTTTTATATTTTAAATAATTGTAAAACAGGGGTTTTTTTTTTTTAATTTTTTTTGAGACGGCAGAACACCCTGTCGCAAAAAAAAAAAAAAAAAAAAAAAGCTGTGCTAGGCTTTTTTGCGACGGTAGCCATACCGTCGCAAAAGGTGTGGAATTTATTTGAGAAATAAGGCTTTAGCGACAGTGAAATTGCTATCGCCAATAGTCATTAACGCCACATTTTTTGTGACGACATTTTTTGCGACGAAATTTTGCCGTCGGCAAAATCTATTTAGTGACGGAAAGCTTGTGTCGTCACAAAAAAGCCCAGATCTTCATCCACTATCGGCGACAAAAATTTGCCGTCGCAAAAAAGAAATATTCTCGTCGCAAAAACAATGGCGACGGCTGCCGTCGCTAAATGTCTTTTGCAACCCCCTTGTTGCGACCC
Organism: Camellia sinensis; assembly: GCF_055761805.1. Lineage (NCBI taxonomy): Eukaryota > Viridiplantae > Streptophyta > Magnoliopsida > Ericales > Theaceae > Camellia > Camellia sinensis. The sequence goes on along the minus strand of NC_138961.1, from coordinate 209,526,969 downwards.
CTACTTGCCGTCGCAAAAAAAAAAATTTACCGTCGCAAATAGCTTTTGAGACGGCGTTTAGATTATTTGCGACGGCGTTTTGCCGTCGAAAAAAACCATTTTTTTTTGTAGTGAAAATTACAAACCGGTTGATTTTCTCTCAATTTCAAGGATATAATTTACGGGGTTGGCTTTCTCTCAATTTCAAGGATATAATTTACGGGGTTGGCTTCCCTCCCGTCCTATCACGGATTGGAGTGTACTGTTGGGCCTGTAGGGCCCACAACGGGTCTCTTTTCGATAATCTAAATTGTTAAATGCATAGAACTCATTGAGTACTATATGCTTGTAAAAAATCACATAGATTGGATATCAATAATTACATGATCAAATCAGTTTTTGTATATATATAAAAAAATAAACGGTTGACAGAAATCTGAGCCGATGAGATAATAATTGATATCCAATCAACGTGATTTTTTACAAGCATATAGTACTCTACGAGTTCTACACATTGAACAGTTTGAATTATCGAAATGAGACCTATAATAAACCTCCACAGATCTAACAATACTCTCTAATCCAATCACGAACTAGAAGAAAACGCAGCCCATAATTTACCTCAAAAAAATAATAATAAGGAAAAATTATACAAATAGTCCCTGTACTTTACACGATGTGTCAATTTGGTCTATGTAGTTTCAATTTGTTCGACTTTGTCTCTTAATTTAACGGATTGTATCATTTTAGTCCAATAAATAACGATTAAGTTAATTTAACGGAAAATCAAACAATGTGTAAATTTGGTCAATGCATTTTTTACAATGTGTCAATTTAATCCATGTCAAATTGCGAAAATTGAAATTATAGGGATTAAATTGACACATTGTATAAAATACAAGGACCAAATTGATACATTGTTTGACTTTCAGTTAAATTAACTTAACAACCGTTATTTATTGGACCAAAATGACATAATCCGTTAAATTAAGAGATAAAATTAAACAAATTAAAATTATAAGGATCAAATTAACACATTGTGGCTCCGTTTGGCAAAAGCTAAAAGGGACTTTTATGGCTATTTTAGCCACAAAAGACAAAATAGGCTATTTTAGTCACAAAAAATAAAATATCACATCAAACCCATACTCATTACATTCTTCTCTCACAAAAAAAGTCAAAAAAGTCAAAAAGTCCTTCCCAAACTAAACTTTTTAGCCCAAGTTAAAATAACCAAAAAATCAAAAAATTAAAAAGTCAACCTATTTTTCAAGTATAAACTTCAAGAACTATTTACATAATCAACCGTGATTTATACACCCAGTGGGGGTCGACCTCCAGTGAGGTGGCGACCCCCTATTCGTTGAAAACACACAAAAAAAAAAAAAAAAAAAATTGTTTTTTTGGGCCAATCCGTCAGTGATACCTCACTAGGGGTCGACCCCAGTGGGTAGGAAGCATTTCTGTTACATAATTTATCCTAATAATAATGTACTAACAAAATGACAATCACGTACAATCTATCATAATCAGTTCGCATTAAATGATGTTAGGGCAGGCATTCCTTGGTCTGCCTAAGATAGGATTCGATAACAATCTTCTTCAGATATGTCAACAATAAAAATAATATTAAGAATTATAAAAAAAATATCATAAAATATTTTATAAGGGTTTTTCATTTCTTGATTAGTGTGTAATATTTTTTTGTATGTATAATTTAATGTTAAAGAATTTTTTATGATCATTTTTATGATATTTTTTTCGTAATACATAAAATTATCAAAATGAAAGTATAATATTTTTCATCGAGTGATGCGTAGGTGGGCAGGGTTAGGTTTTAAGCATATAATTCTATAATTAATTCACCAGTGTTTTGTGTTGGGTTAAAACCAGAATGTTTATATATTGCTATTGATAAAAATAACTATCACCAAAATAATTGAAGAAGCTTCCTGTCTTCTTGTGGTTGTACTCATGTGTGCTTTTAACTTTTTTTATAACATTAAACTGATGGAGGTAATATGAAAGCATATCATGTCATGTAAAGAAAGAAAGAAAAAGAATGAGAATCTAACATTGTCAAACACAAATCTATATTACTAGTGAAAAGAGGAAAGAGACAAAAAAGAAAAAAATATATATTATTACAATTCCACACCTTTTGTAAAAAGACTTTTAAATTTGCCTTCTTGTGTGCATTGATGTCACTGTAATTTTGTAAAAAGATAATGTTTATGTTGTCTTATCTTATGATTGAGATGAGTGTAATTTAGATGACATTATTTTATCCTTAATTTTTTTTAATACAAAATTTTTATCCTATTCCATTTTATTCCATTGAAATTCCCCTACCACCCTGGCCACCTTCATACCAACCCCACTTCACCACCCACAAAACTCTCTTCCCTCCCCAGCCACCTCTATCACCCTTGCCACTCAATTTTTTCAGGAAGACTCACGGTTACTCTATGATCGAAGCGACTATGTAGTGTATATATATGTATATTTGGTGACAAAAATTAGAATAAATTATTAACAGGTCATAATAAATTAGACTTAATTCTCATTACATCTTATTGAAAATTAGTCCTAATAAAATTGTCGCTAAAAATAATTTTTTGTGCCATTTTTTGTATGCCACTAAAAATTGACGATTAGTGACTTTTTTTGTCACAATTTTTTTAAATTGTCGCTAAAACTTACAATTAGTAACGTTTTTTTTATGACGAATTTTTTAAATTATCGCTGAAAGGTAAAAATTAGTGACATTTTTTATGACGATTTTATTAAACTGTCGCTAAAATTTATAATTAGTGATATTTTTTATGACAATTTTCAAATTGTCGTTGGAATTTAACAATTATTGACTTTTTTTTTTAATAATGTTTGATGAAAAATATCATTAATTATTACAAAACTCAATGTATAATAAGTCTACCTATTAGGAACCTATATGTAAATCTCCCAGCAATTAAGAGAATCTGAGTTAATATATGGTTTAATTGAATTGATATCTAACAAGTTAAAGAACATTAAAGTTCTATTTTACCTTGACACTTTAATTCAAAATGACAGAGTTGATTGCTTTGGTTTAATGTTTGAGGTAAAGTATACGAATTTTGCATAAAAAATTATTTGTGGGACAGAAGTTCCATGATAGCTTTTGGGTGCAAACAAAGTTACATTTTTATTTCAAAGGCTTATTCTTTTACATCGGCAATGTTGATATTCTTTTCACTTTATCCAGACAACAATGGTGCAATTCGAAAAACGACAATAAAGGTACAGAAATTTGAAAATCTAACCTAAAGACCCCAGAATCACTGAAAAGTGGAACATACATACATTCATACATAAGCATGACAAGTTTGAATATTTTGAAAGCGCACACAGAGAGAGAGAGAGAGAGAGAGAGAGAGAGAGGCATGTTTTCAATGATCCAAATCGAAGCTCTTTTTAAGAGTTCGAGCAAATCATACTTTGCGGACTTACCAGTTGTCTCTGCATCCTCATATTTTGGGCATCTCTGTGTATGCACGCAATTTCTGTGTTTGTTTATATAAAGAGTATGAGTAATTTTGGAGGTGACATTATTAACGTGATGTTAGACTTGCAAAATTCACTATTTGAGTTATTTTATAGTAATGAGATATAAAATTAATTTATCAAATTTTTTACTAAACATGTTATATGTTTGTGAGACTCACGTTCATGTGAATTTTTAGTAAAAAATTTGATAAAAAAATTTAGAATCTCATTTCTCATTTTATTTATTTCTTAATTACTTAATAAATATGGACTTGCTATTAGTTACTCTTATGTTATTAGACATCATTGTTCTGCTCATAATATTTTTTTTTAATTTAAAAAATGTCATTCACATATCATTTTAGACCTATTTTTTGTATAAACAATATAAAAATGCTATGAATCTACTTTTATTAATCCATAATTTATTCCGAATATATTTATACGATAAAGATTAAATTGATAAATTTTAAGATCTATGAATAAAATGAGTTTGATAAATCTGAATTTATAGTATTGTTATATGTCTTGGTTTGGTATGTGGGTTAGGGATGAATTAGGATTAAAATAGTCATAAAAAAACAAAATAGACTTGTTTAGTCTCAAATTAAAAATTATTATATTTAAATTATAATTATTTTATTTTTTCTCACATAAAAATTTGAAGAAAATAAAAAAATTCATTTCAAAACGATTAAAAAAAAATAAAAAAATCAAACCTATATGCAAACAAATCCCATGTCCACATCTACCCATTTCTGTGTGTGACTCAAAGAGAGACTAGTGTGTTAAAAACAAACACCATTGAGCTGTGAAGTTAAAAAAAAAAAAAAAAAAAAAAATGTTGGGCCTTGTTTGTGTTTCTCAAAAAATTTTCTACAAATAAATTTTTAAAAGTAATTAAACTAAACAAATTTTTCCAAATTTTTTTTCCAAAACTTGTTTAGTTTACAAATTTTTTAAATAAATCTCTCTCTCATACACATCAAATCAATCACTTTTTTTAAAACTCTCTCTCAAAATAATTTTTTAAAACATTATTTGAAAAAAGACCAAACTAAATAAATTTTCATACTTTTAATTTCAAAATATGTTTCTTAAATAGAAACTCGTTTGGGAACAGGCTAATTTAGTAACTTTTTGGCTATTTGGCTAAAAAGGTAGGTAAAAAAAACTTGTATGTTTGGGATGACTTTTTGGCTAATTACGAAAAGATGTGCAAAAAGTAGAGAGAAAAGAGAATCTTTGACTTTTTTGTATAGGTTGTTGACTTTTTGGCTAATTTAATAACTTTTTAGCTAATTGACTAAAATAACCTCTTGCCAAACGAGGCTTAAACAAGTCCTTGAGCTTTCTGAGACTCGACGTGAGGCACTAATGATGATTTCAATTCCAAGTCAGACGCATGGAGTATTATAACAGAGCAAAAGCAAGCGGTAACTTTTTACTGTTTTTTCATGTGAATAAAAAAGAAAAGTGAATAAAGCAATGGTTTATTCTTCCGTCAAAAAAAAAAATCATAGAAAAAAGATAAAATGTCAATCGAAACCACATTATAGCTGAGAATACGTTTGGGATTTTACAAGTGGCAGGGGAAGTACCTCAGGTGTCCCCCTGCTTTAGGAAACGGTTTATTCAATATGGCTCTCTTCAGGCTTCCGGAAGGGATAAAGTATGAACGTGTTGGATCCACATTTTAGACCGGTTCAATCTATTAAGTCCAAACTTAAGTGGGCTAGGCGAACGTATGGGCCAACCAGCTAAGTTCATCTCTATGAAGAATGATCATTTCAAGTCCTCAAGAACTTAGGCCGAATACGTAGTGGAAAGGCCAGTCCAGCCGTAATGTTGGGTTGAGCCAAGTTGCCAGACTTGATCCATAGACCGAACTGATGGGTTGATCTCTTTGTTAGAACCAAAGTGGGTCGAGCCCACACAAAGGTATCCAAATGGCCCATCCCATTTCAGCAGATAATCTTACAAAAGGTCGAGCCGAGACATATCAATATCGAACTGAGGAAGTCTCTCAAATAAACGTGAAAGCTGTAAATACATGCAAGAGCAGGTTGCCACCTCAACTGGTCCACCCTTTTTAGAATTACAGAAGCAGTTAACAAATGGAGATTGAAATTGTGTTACGTTAACAGGGCGGGATCTTAGCCGCCATTTCTGCTCACTTTTTACCCGTCAAATTTTTGTATAATGCAGATAAGTTGGCTAATTTGTATGTTAATGAGATTGTGAAATTACATAGAGTTTCAGTGTCCATAGTATCTGTACGGGGAGGAAATAATTCTCCTCGTATAATCCTGTTGACCAAGTCCACGCTCCTCCGTACGACGTCGCTTTACCACCTGAAAACACAAACGTGAGCTAGCCGGCGGGTGTGTGCCGGAAACCCCTCCGATGCCTAAGTCAGTAAGCTTGACAAATAGACAAAGCTCTATGTTCTCAGAAAGAATTGTGTTCAATTACCTCCTCCAAGGTGATGTTTATGGGCTTTTATAAGTTTCCCGTGGCACAATCCTGGTAGGACTTGTATTTCTCCATGCAGAGTCCTCCTAGGATTCATACTCCAAAGGATAATGCTTATCCTTTTACACCCTCCCCCACTGCTTAAACCAAGTGGGATGGTTTTCTCCATGGCCGAACTACCATTTGACCGAAGTAAAGTAGGCCGAACTATCCTAAGTTCAGCCCTTCCCTTTACTCTCCCTTATATCGGTTTCTCACCTGTTCAACCTATGGTGTGTTTGGACCGAACCAACGACTCTCGACCGGTATAACTCCCAAACCGGTATACCTTTAAGGTCGATATAACTTCAAGGTCGGTCTAACTTCAAGTTGCTCCCAGACCGAAGTACATTTACAATCCTCTAACCGAAGTAACTTTATCATTTGTGAGCCGAAGTAATTTCACCCCCTTGGGCCGGAGTAACTTTGTCTCCCCAAGGCCGGAGTAACCTTGCTCTCCTGGGCCGGAGTATCCTTTACGGCCTTTTTACTTAGTCCTTCGCGTTTTGGGCCTCAAAGCCCAACTCGCAGCTCGGCCCAACTTTTCCCAAAAATTACCCTCTCAATTGCCCCTTAATTCCATCTGCGCAACATGATTGGGATTATCAGTCTACTGGCCGAGCTAGAGTTTATTAAGCCTTTCCAGCCGAGCTAAAAACCCTTTAGCCTCTCCGGCCGAGCGAAAAACCCTCGGGCTCTCCAACCGAGCTAATTTTACTTCGGGCTTCACTATGTCCGGTCAAAACGTCTCTTTAATCACAGCGACTGTAACGCTTCCCCTTCCAATGACACGTGGCAGATTCTGATGGGCTGAGGACGGCTGTCACGCCGTCTTTCGTACTTCGTGAATTTTGAACAGTCCCACCCAAATTTTGGACAAAAACCATCCCTGAGGCTAGGTCTTTTCACTTTTGCCATTTCTTCATTTTCTCTCTGTGTTCTTGCTGTGTTCGTGCCTCCATTGCTGCCATTGCCTCCATCTCTAGCTTCTCTTTTATACGGGTAAGCAAGCCTATCCTTCTTGCTTTTTCGCCTGATTTATCATCTGTTTTTGTTTTGTATGCTTTTGAAAACACTTTTCTCCATTTGTTGCTTTGCTTTCGTACTTTCATGAAAAAACCAGTAGAGCTTCATGTGTGCATGAACTATTTATGAAGAAAACCAGTTTTAGATCCAAAATCACATAGCAACCGAACTAGGATCCTGTTTGCCCCAGATAGGTAGATCACTGTAGTCAATAACCGAACTAGAACTTGAAAGGCTCAAAGAGTCATTAACGTCTCACTTCACTCTAGCCGAAATAAGATCACCGAGTTTTGAACATATCAAACTAGGAACCTTGGTTTTCAACCGAACTAAGCTTTTGGGGCCAAGCCGGCTTTCTTGGTTCCTAAACCGATCTCAGAAAGCCACCCCTAGAGGCTTAACTGAAGTAACTATACTCACACTACAACCGATTTAGGCCTTGGGGCTAAACCAGCTTTCTTAGTTGTTTAGACCGAACTCAGAAAGCTGCCCCTAGACGATAAACCGGTCTAACGAGCAATCTGCTCAAGCCGAGCTACCAACCCCTTTTGATGAACCGAGATAGAACTAGTCTTTTGAGGCCGAAGTAGGGCTTTTATACCTTGCTTTTTAGATTGTAGCACGGTCTGTTGATCAGTGCTTTAACCCTCCTCTGTTTTTTTACTTTGCAGACTTAGGTTACCCAAGCACTCCTGTGTGCGCTCAACCGAGCTACTGAGCACAATTTTTGCACCGATATAACTTATAAGTAAATTATACATCAGATGGGTAAGTATAGGTATCTAGTTGAGACCCCGGGCGGCCTAGCCGAATTCAGGAAAGATTACCAAATACCTGACGACGTCCAGCTGGTTTTGGCCGAAAAAGACATCACACCCTGGGATAATGAAGGCTTCGTCCCCTTTACTCTTCAATCCATAATAGAAACCGGACTACGGTTTCCTGTCCAACCATTGATCTGTGAGTTCCTTAGGCAGACTAGGTTATGCCCCACCCAACTGTCCACCAATACATACCGTATTATTATGGGAATAGCCGCACTAAACCACCAAACCGGTTTAAACCTTGGCCTTGCCGAAATATTCCATCAGTATTCCATCGGCTCGAAAGATGCTGGGTGGGTCTATTACCTTAGGATCCGCCGCCGCCGAGAGAAGATAATTAAGCACACACCGGACAAAGACCTTAATGATGATGACTTCTTCTGGGTCTTTGGGAATTTTGAGGATTTTCAAGCCCAAATTCCTGGCCGACCTATAAATTGGAAGAAGGGAGAGCCTGGTAATTTAACTTCGGTCTTCTTCCTTGTATTTTATTTCGGTTTTAGGTTAGTCTATTAACCGAACTAACACTTCTCTTTTTTGCAGATTTCGCCCATCTTCATTCCTTATATAGTTATCCAAACCTTGCAATTTTGCGAGCCGCACTACGGATTAAAGAAAGAAGTTGGGCAAAGCTTCTGAACTTTGAGCCGACCTACCGGTACAGCGGTCGCCGAAAAGCAAGAGTAACTGACTTTCTCCTTGAAGAAGCCCCAGAGCCGGACCCAACTTTGCCCGAAATAAGACTTGTCCCACTAACCGCTGAAGAAGAGATGGCGAAGAGGAGCAGAGTTAGGGCCCTTCTCACCGAAACAACTAGGCCCGAAGTAACGCCTCCCAGTCAATCGCAGCCTGCTGTTGTGGCCCTCCCTTCTCAACAGCCATCCTCTTCCCGCCGAACCAAACGTGCCCGAACTGCCGAAACCGAACAAGTTTTGGTTGATGAAGAACCTGCTATTCAGCCGAGCTTACCGCCAAGCCCCCAACCGGAGTCTTCCGACCGAACCATCGGCAGCTGGGCACCAAAACTTACTTTCAACGACCGAGACATTCTAGATACAGACTCGGTTGTTGCTGAGAAAGACCACCTGTTGGCCATCAATCTGGCCAAGAGTGTGTGTCTGCCCAAAGACATGGAGCATCACCAAAAACAGTTAACCACCGAGCTGAAGTCCATCCGGTCTGCGACTAAATCCATGATTCTGGTTAGTAACTTCGGTCGCTTTTCTGTTTATTTTTCCTCTTCTTTTCAACTTTTTCTTCGACTAAAGGGAAGTTGTTGCTTTGTCAGGCCATTCAGAAAAACCAAATCACCCATAGGAAAGTACTGGAGCTGAGGAAAGTGACTAGGCAAGCAGCGGCAGAAGCAGAGGCGAAATCGGCCGAACTGGAAGAGGCCAGAAAGGAACTGGCCGAACTCCGAGGCGAGGTCGGCCGACTGACCGGAATGGTTAGTTCGGCCGAAGCTAAAAAACAAAAGACTGCCATTGCTCTGAAAGACAAGTACTTGCGCGAGCTGGTGAAGCTCGAAAGAAAGAAAGATGCCGAAATAAAGGAGAAGGTAAAGGAAGCTGACAAACAAGGCTTCAAGAGGGTAGAGGATGCTTATGCCCAACAATGCAGTGCTGCCAAGGAGCTGTTCTTTAAGTGCGGCTGGAGGGGAGCCGTTGAGAAGCTCGGTCATGATCCTCAGACCGAGGTTTTTAACCCTCCAGCCTACTTTATACCGAACTCCCTGATGGAATATGCCAAAGCCATGCAACAGCAGTTCCTTGAGGGCTCAGACGATGAAGACTCTGATGAAGACTCTGCCCCTGAGGATACTTCGATTGTGAATGCAGATCAGGTAGTTCGGTCGGAGCCCATGGTGGAAGATCTAACTATTGATCAACCAAGTGAAACCGTGGCTCCGGCCGAAACCATTCTTCCTTCTGAAAACGTCCTTGCGCCCGAAACCGGTCTTCGGGTTGACGCCGATGCTGCCTTCGACGCCGAGATCGAAGATCTTTTTTCTTGACTTTGGACTTTTTGTTTTCTTTGTAACCGAACTAAGCCCCCTTGTAATGACTTTTCTCTGAATGAAAATTTTACGCAACTCTTACTCCGGTTTTGATGTGTATGTTTGCACTTGTAATGTCTTTTATTATACCAACTGTTATTTCGGTTTTGGCTGGTTAAAATATGCTTACTAGCCAACCACTCTTTAGCCGATATAATCACTTCGGCTGAGGAGTACAAAGTGTTTAATCTAGCCAGTCCAGTTCCAGCCATACCCTTACTTAGGCTGAAGAGTAACAAGAGTTGGTTCATTCCAGCCAACCACTCTTCAGCCTTGCACTTACTTCGGCTGAAGAGTAACAAGTGTTGGTTTATTCCAGCCAACCACTCTTCAGCCATGCACTTATTTCGGCTGAAGAGTAACAAGTGTTGGTTTATTCCAGCCAACCACTCTTCAGCCATACACTTACTTCGGCTGAAGAGTGACAAGAGTTGGTTTATTCCAGCCAACCACTCTTTAGCCTTGCACTTACTTCGGCTGAAGAGTAACAAGAGTTGGTTTATTCCAGCCAACCACTCTTCAGCCATACACTTACTTTGGCTGAAGAGTAACAAGTGTTGGTTTATTCCAGCCAACCACTCTTCAGCCATGCACTTACTTCGGCTGAAGAGTAACAAGTGTTGGTTTATTCCAGCCAACCACTCTTCAGCCATGCACTTACTTCGGCTGAAGAGTAACGAGAGTTGGTTTATTCCAGCCAACCACTCTTCAGCCATGCACTTACTTCGGCTGAAGAGTAACAAGAGTTGGTTTATTCCAGCCAACCTCTAAGTTAGTTTTTCCGGCTAACTTAGAATGAAAAAAAAATGCTTGCAATGCGCCTAATCTTTACTAAAGCTAACTTTTACAAGGAACAACTTCAAGGTTCTGGCAGAGTTTGAAACAAGCTTTATGGACTGAGCTGAGATTAAGCAGTGCTTATCATCCGCAGACATATAGTCAATCTGAACGGACCACTTAAACATTGAAGGACATGTTACGGATGTGTGTGGTAGACTTTCAAGGCAATTGGGAGACTTACCTTCCTCTAGTCGAATTTGTGTATAACAACAACTATTATTCAAGCATTGGAATAGCTCCTTACAAATCTTTGTATGGTAGAAAATGCCGATCTCCGATATGTTGGGCTGAGGTAGGTGATAGACCTTTGTTGGGACCAGAACTGGTGCAAGAAACGATTGAAAATGTGAAATTGATTCAACAAAGATTGAAAACTGCACAAAACCGCCAAAGGAGTTATGCTGATGTCCGAAAAAGAGACAGAGAATATGAAGTCAGGGATTACATGTTTATCAAAGTAACTACGATGAAGGGCCAAACGCGGTTTAGAGTGAAAGGCAAGTTAGCACCGAGATATGTTGGACCGTATGAGATCCTTGAGAAAATTAACCCAATAACGTATCGGGTGGTCTTACCTACAGTTGTGGAAAATATGCACAACGTTTTTCATGTTTCAATGCTTCGGGATTATTTGAGAGATCCGTTACATGTTATTAAGCTGAAACAAGTACTTTTGAAAGATAACAACACTTAGGAGGAGAGGCCAATTCAGATCGTGAACCGTAGAATCAAAAGATTGAGGAATAAGGAAATTCCATTGGGAAAAGTTGATTGGCAAAATCATGGAGAGACTTATGCTACATAGGAAACAGAAGAAAATATGATGAAGAGATATCCAGATTTGTTGTTGTTGGACCCGACATTCTTCCAAAACGAAGGTAACTCAAGTTTGGAGGACCAAACTCTTTTAGGGGGGAAGACTGTAATAACCCCGACCTTTAATTAATGTTAATTCATGATTAAGTATGCTTAATAAGTAATTAAGGTGAAATTCTGAAAAAAATTGCATATGTGTTACATTATTTGTGCTCATATCTGTCTAATATAGAAATATCTGTTTGAATTCCTATTTTGTTTTATGAATTGAAGGCCTTATCGGCATCTGATCACGGAATTAACTTGATTTATGTGTTAGTTGAAATTTTTAGAACATTATGGTAAGTTTAATTATAATTCGATTCAGAATGATTAAATTAAAATAATTTAATGTCTATTTGATTAATTTGATCAATAATTTAATCACACTATTATCCAAGCCTATATAAGGCACCATCGGTACCTCTACTCATCCTTTTTCCTTAATTTTAATACACTTTGAGCTTACACAAGTAAACAAACGTGAGAGAGGGAGAGAAATGAGAGATTTGAGCTCAACCAAAGAACTTTCTAGGAATTGAAGGATTGGACACAGAAACACAAGGATCAAGCTTCTAAGTCTCTCATTGACAAGCCTAGGTAAGAATTCAACCCTTAGATTGTACAATTATAGTGTGTAGGACATAAACTCTAGAGAATTAAGTTGGTTAATGCAAGAATTGAGTTAGAATTGAAAAGAATTGAACCATATCATGCATGCATGATCATTTCATCACAATTTGAAGTTATTTTCAAAGAATTTCCTCTTGCATGTCCTCATTTTGGCCTTGATCATGTTTTGAAAGCTTTGAACTTGCACTTTTACATGCATAATGTGTAACGATATGTTTTAACAATTTCAAGTTGGAGTTTTGATCAATTTGCACACATTTGGGCCTTGATTTAATGAAATGATCTTCAAACCATGGTATTTTACAAGTTTTTAAGTGTTTTCTGGAGTTTTGGCTCAAAAAGTTGAGTTTCGAAGTGTGTAATTTGAGTTTGGAGCTTGGGAGTACAATTTGAAAATTTCAGATTCTGCACTTCCGCTCGAGTGGCAGAATCTGCGCTCGAGCGACCACTTTGTGGTCTTATACTTCCGCTCGAGCGACCTGAAGTCCGCTCGAGCGTGAAATGCGAGCTCCTAGAATTTTCATGTTTTTACAGACCGCTCGAGCGACAAAAGTTGCGCTCGAATGACTATCGAGCGTTCGTCGAGCGTGAAAATCACACAACCAGTACTTTTTCAAAGTTTGCAGACCGCTCGAGCGAAGTAAGTTGCGCTTAAGCGTCCCCTCATATGTTTGCATGCCCGCTCAAGCGAGGGAAGTTGCGCTCGAACGTGACCCCTGTTTTTAGTAAGTTTGGTTAAGAGTCCTAAAGTGCATTTTGACATTCACATTGCATCCTAGGCATTCCTAGACCATGTTTAACTCAATAAGAGGTTAAGACTTCGAAAAAAAACACTAAGAATGAAACGAAAGAAGTTAAGTATCAACCGAGTGTGTGTTTCATTATGTATGTATGTTTTGTATTGATGTAGGTCACGCATGTAAACCGTTTGATTAGTCTGCTCTGTCTGTCTGCACCTGGAGCCATCTGTAAGTAATAACTTAGTAAAACTATGTTCAACTTTATTTATTTTCTGTATGATGAAATGAGATCGGTCTTCTGAAATGTTATGTTCTATACAATAAATGATCGTCTAATTTCTGATATATATTCGTGGCATCCTTAGCATCACGTAATATCTGTTAGTTGTTACCCGGTATTAGAGGTTCCATTATGGAACTTAATATGTCTGTAATCTGTTACCCGTACCGGAGGCTCAATCATAGAGCTCAGCATATATGTTATCTGTTACCCAGATCCGGAGGTTCCTTTAAGAAACTGGTTATACATAACCACAATCTGTTCTGTATCTGTTTGTATCTAATATGTTAGCACTAACGGATGTACCACGTATGATTAAGTATGAACTATGATTTTTGTATATGATTTTAAACAAGAATATGAATATGAATATGAATTCTGATTTCTAAATCTGATATGGACATCATTCATTAAAACCCTTTACTCTGTTATTATTCACTAGGCTTCTACTTACTATTTATATTATGTTTGTAGGTGAGCAAGCGCGTGACTAGGCCTAAGTTGCTGCCTGGAAAGTTTTGGTATCAACCAGCCACCATGCCTGTCGAGGAGGTTCCTGTGTCTAGAAGTTGAATTTTGTGGGCCATGTCAAGAGTTATTTTGTGTTTTGTGTTAAGAACGTTATGTTTTGTCTTATTTTAATATATGTACACTGGGCTAAGTCCCTTTTGATAACGCTTGCGCGATGTTGTAAGACTTATATAGATGTGACATCTTACGTGTATATTTTATAAGGTTTCAAATTTCCGTCCCATATATGTCTGCACAGCTCTATGGACTACGTATATTTTGTATAATTGCTTCCGCAACCCCTAATTATATGTCATTCTGTTAAGAGGTCTTTGGTAATCTAAGGATTACTGGCTAGTTATGGCACTAAACCTATAGGGGCAGGTTTGGGTCGTGATAATGTCATTTGGTCTAATACCAAAAAAGGTTAGAACAGAACCTAAATCTCCTTTATGTATTGTTTTGTTTACTAAGAAAGATTTAGAAGGAATTCAACATCTTGACACTAATGCATAGATTATAACTGTTGGGATTGGAAAATGATTTGATGTGAAACAAGTCCTAGTGGATCAGGGTAGTGTTGTGGATATCTCGTACAATGATTTGCTTAGAAAGCTCGGTCTTACTGATCAGAATCTCACCTTAACTATGGCGTCGTTGGTTGGCTTCAATTTCCAACCTGAATGGTCGCTCAGTAGGATAACATTACTTGTGACAGTTGGAATGAGGACTCTCCAAATTGAATTTTTGGTTGTAAACACTCCATCCCCTTACAACGCCATCTTCGATCGACCCTGCATGCATCGGATGGAAGTAGTTTCCTCAACCTACCACTAGCTCATATGTTTCCCGTTGAAGCATGGAGTAGAGTAGATCACGGGGGACCAAGTTACGGCAAAGCACTATTTTATGGTTGCCATGAAGTCCAAACAACTCTGTAATTGGGTTTAGACAGTTAAGGTAGCAGATTAACCTGTAATAGAGAATATTTAAGGGACTCCAGCCAAAAAGATGGTAAAAGACTGGGAGAAAGTTTTGGTGGAGGAAGGTTACCCTGAGAAATACTTCTTTATTGGTACCTTGCTGGGCGCTGATGAGAAACTTCAGTTGCTAGATTTGCTGAGGAAAAATATAGAAGTATTCGCATGGTCAGCCTATGACACTCTTGGCCTGGATTTTGAATTTGTCTGCCACAGATTCAATGTCAATCCTTCAGCTCTTCCCGTTGTGCAGAAGAGTAAAAGATCCTCAGTTGAGCATACCGAAATAGTAATTGAGGAAGTAGATAAGCTCCTACCAGCGGGGGCACTTCGGGAGGTCCAGTACCTACAATGGTTGTCTAATACAGTCGTAGTTAAGAAGAAAAATGGCAAATGAAGAGTCTGTGTTGATTTCACCTACCTCAACAAAACATGTCCAAAAGACAACTTTCTTTTGCCACGTATAGATCAGCTCATCGATTCAACGACTGGACAAGAGCGGATGAACTTCCTAGACGCTTATACTGGCTACCCATCAAATACCTCTGTTCAGCCCAAACTAAGAGAAAACAATGTTAATCACCCCTAGAGGCACCTACTGCTACAAGGTAATGTCGTTCGGTCTTAAAAATGCCGGAGCGACTTACCAACGAATGGTGACTCGGATGTTCAAGGATCAGCTCGAATGAACTATGGAAGTATATAATATATAGATGACATGGTGGTCAAAAGTAGGTATGTAACCAACCACCTTGCCAATCTAAAGGAACATTTGAGCATTTTGAAAAATCATCAACTTTGCCTTAATGTCTCAAAATGTGTTTTCGGGGTAAGAACATGGAAGTTCTTAGGTTACATGGTTACTCAAAAAGGAATTGAAGTGAACTCAGACTAGATTAAAGCAATACAAGAAATAGAAATATCGAAGAATGCCAAAGAACTTCAGAAATTGATTGGAATAGCAGCAGCGCTGTCACGACCCAAACCCGCCCCTATGGATTTAGCATCGTAACCGGCTAGTAATCCGTGATTACCAAAGGCCTGCTTAACAGTAGTGATAGTAATACAGAGTAAAGGGGCCGGCAGAAGCCAAAACAGTAAATAAAAATGTCCAATGAGCTGTGACATTCTGTATGCAAAAAGACTTTTATGAACAAGTCACATTCGTAACAAAAACACATTTACATATCAGATATACATACATACATTTACATATTAGATATACATACATACAAGTTAGGGATTCAATCCCTATGTCATAACTGTACAGTAGGAGTTTATAACATCTATTACAAAACAGAAACAGAAGGGTGAATCCGAACACCCCAAAACAGCCGTAGCTTGAACAGACTTGGAACCTCGAGGTGAGGCACAAAGGTTAGGTTGACAAAACAAGAGCTAACCCGACGCTCCTAGCTCCGGTTCGGTGCCTGGACACCTACAGATATATATATATATATATAAACAGTGAGCTAAAGCTCAGTGAACAACAATTATGTAAAGAGGTTAAGAATGAATGTCCTTTCAGTAATTAAACAGTCATATCAGTCATTTAGAAACCATAGCAGTAATATGTGGTGCATTCCATAACAAAACAGTACAGTAGGTCTTAACAGACCGAACAGTCAGTCGATGGTCATCATAACAGTAACAGTAATGGTTCCAAACATGGGAACCGACCGAGATCTCTGTGTCAGTAGCAGTAACATACAGTAACAGTAAATTGCTATGGATGCCACAAATGCAGTTTACAAATAGGACAGACATTCATTCATTAAACAATAACGTTTCAGTAAGCAGAACAGTTGATCATTCAGTAAATAATCATAATTGAACATATCTTTACAATATTGTTACTCATAGAGCACTGGGCTATAAGCAGCTAGTGGGCGTCCTCGGGTGCCAACCCTACACAGTTACAGAACGAACACACACTAAGTTACACACTCGGGAATCAACAACATAGTCCCTATCTTGACTCGGTGTGGTTCTACATCAATATCCTCATTAAGATGCCTTAGACATGGCCTAGGAATGCCTAGGATGGAAAGAGGATGCAAGGATGCACTTTAAAACACTTTTCAAAATTTGCTGAAACAGGAGTCCACGCTCGAGTGTGGCTTCTACGCTCGAGCGGACATGCAGCCAAAGGAGCTCCGGTCGAGCGTGACTTCATACGCTCGAGCGGACTACAAACTTCATGAAAAGTGCTGTATGCATGCAATTCACGCTCGACGAACGCTCGACCCCCGCTCTAGCGTGAGACTCAGGTCCTCGCTCGAGCGTGAACTTTCTCGCTTGAGCAAACTGTAAAACACATGAACTTCTGGGCATATGCATTTCACGCTCGAGCGTGACTTTCCACGCTCAAGCAGAGGCGCATGTACTCAGAGTGCACACTCCAGCGTGAAGTCCTACGTTCGAGCGTGGGTCCAAAATCTGGAATTTCCAGATTGAACCTCAAGCATGAAATTCAACTTTTAAAGCTTCAAATTCGATCCCCATGGGCTAATTTTCTAGAAAACTCTTGAAAACCCATCATACAACATGTTTTGAAGATCAATTTGAAGAATCAAAGATCAAAGGTAAGTCAATTAAACACAAATTTCAAATAAACTTCAAGAACAAGATGTACATTTAACATGCAAGAACTCTTATGAACTCTAGAGCTCTAAAACTTGATCAAATGCAAGATTAAGCTCAAAACCATGGTGAATTCATGGACTATAACATAAACATGAACAGGCATGTGGAAATTCATGAAGAACAACCTCAAAATTCAAGAATATGTACATGCATGCAAGGATTAACTCTCAATTCAACATTTTAAACCAATTCTTGACTTAGATCACTAATTTACCATGAACCATGCAAGAACAATTTAACTACATAAACCAAAGGATGAATTCTCTACCTTAGGTCTTGAATTCAAGATGTGGAAGCTCAAATATGCAAATTCCCTTCAATGCCTCTAAGTTTCAAGCCAATCTAGGTGAACTTAACTCCTTTCCTCTCACTCTCCTCTCACCCATGGTTTGGTCTTCAAAAGATGAGCAAATGATATGAAACTAAGCTCTAAACAATGTTTAACAAAGAGGCCCACCATAATAGCAAGATGGTAATAAACTCAAACTATTGTAATTTAACATCATTTAATCTAATTTAGTCATTCTAAATCAAATTTTAATTAAATCTACCATAAAATCACATAAATTCTAATTAGCATAAAACACTAATCAATTTCTGATTCGGCCGCCGATAAGGCCTTCAATTCGCAATTCGAAATTCGAAACTTAAAACATGAACAGATCGATCAAATGACAAACAGATAGAAATGCAAGTAAAGCAATATACTCTTGCAATCAATTCAAAATTTCAGTCAAATCAGTTACTTATCATTCTCAGTTACAGTTTAGCCTTAATCAGAAGTGAGGGTTGTCGTAAGCGCTGAACCGGTTCATCAGTAAGTCCTTAGACCGAATGAAGCTTTTCTTCTAACTCCTAAGAAAAAAGACAGCATTCGAATTGGGGCCCGAGTACACCGAGGCGTTGCAGAACTTGAAGAAGTACCTCAACTCACCACCTATCATTTCTACTCCAGAACTAGGGGAAGAATTATACCTATATTTGGCAGTTTTAAACCATGCTATAATCGTTCTGATTCGCGAAATAGAAAAAGAGCAAAGGTTGGTGTACTACATTAGCAAAACTCACTTGGATGCCAAGATACGGTATCTACCATTGAAAAAATTGGCTTACGCTCCACTCATTGCCTCAAGGAAACTGCAACATTACTTCCAAGGCCATACCATCAATGTCTTTACCGAGTTCCCACTCAGATATATCTTTTGCCAAGCTGATTTCTCGGGCCGAGTGGCAAAATGGGCAGTTGAGCTTGGTGAGTTTGACATTTGATATCAGCCTTGAATAACAATTAAGGCTCAGGTCTTGGCGGATTTTGTCACTGAATTCGCTCCCGTCCCAAGCATCGTACATCCGAACACTAGCGCGGTACTGGTGCCACGCATCATTGAACTGGGAAAATAATGTGCTTCAGAAGCATAGAAACTCTTCGTTGGAGACATTTAACAATGCTACGTTAACAGATCATCCAATAACCGAGGCTTGGAGGCAAGGGTGATACTCATCTCTCTAAAGGGATTCATCTGGAAACAAGCTCTGAAGCTTAGATGGAAAGCCTCTAATAACGAAGCAGAATACGAAGCACTACTGGCTGGTTTGTGCAGTACCAAACATTTTAATACAGACTAGCTCCTGGTTTTCAGTGATTCTCAGTTGGTTGTTAGCTAACTCACTGGGATCTACGACGCAAAAGATGAAATAATGGTCATGTATGCAGACAAGGCCAGAGATCTAATCAAGAAATTTCAGTCCATATGAGTGGAACAGATCAAGCTAAACAAGAACAGCCATGCTGATGCTCTAGCCTACCTCAGCTCATCAGTAGGTACTAAAGATGCTAGAAAGATTTGAGTTGAGTTTATACTAGCACTGAGCATTGTATCTCCGAATTCGGTCCTTTGTACGAACTTAGGACCAAGCTGGATGGACCCAATACTTGTTTTTCTAAGATCTAGCACTCTCTCCGAAGACAAGAAAGAAGCTAAGTTCGACATCAATCAGCTTGGTTTTGGATCTCATCATCTGGAAAACTGTACCGACACTCTTATCTTGGCCCCTATCTACTATGTGTGCATCCAAATCTAGTTGAGAATGTTCTCTATATGAAATTCACGACGGGATTTGTAGAAGCCACGTTGGTGGAAGGTCATTGGCGCACCGTGCTCTAACTCATGGGTACTAGTGGCCACAAATATAGAGAGATGAACAACAGTATTTCAGAAATGTAAAAAATGCCAGAGGTTTGCTCCTCTAATTCATTAGCTAGCCAAAGCTCTCACTCCGCTCACCAACCCTTGGCCCTTCACTCAGTGGGTTTTAGACATCGTTGGACATTTGGCACGGGGGACCAGGAACAAAAGATTCTTCATTACTGCAATTGACTATTGTACTAAGTGGGTGGAAGTTGAAGCATTGGCAAGTATCAAGGAAATAGACACAAAGCAATTCGTTATGAGGAATGTCGTGGTCCGTTTCGGCATCCTAAGGGTACTAATTGTAAACAATGGAATGCAGTTTGACAGGAAAATTTTCAGAAAGTTATGTGCTGACCTCAGGATTGAATATCGGAACTCCTCTACGGGATACCCACAGAACAATGGGCAGACAGAGTCGTCAAACAAGACCATCATTAATAGCGTAAAGAAGCTGCTTGAGAGTGTAAAAGAAAAATGGGTTGAAGAGTTACCCCATGTGTCGTGGGCTTACCGAATAATGGCACAGTGCTCAACCAGGAAGACTCTTTATTCCCTAACCAATAAAATGGAGGCTATTATTCCACTAGAGTCGGTCTCCCAACCATACATTCAAAACTGTTTGAAGATGCAAGTAATTGTAGACACCGCATTTTGACCACCCTAAGATTTGAGTGCTTTCTTTTGATCACCCGATGATTAAAATTAGAATATACTAATGAATTTCTTAGTAGAAAAGTAAAATTTAAACTTTAATTCCAACCTTACACCCGTTTTGGCCAAATTATTCTAGACCTATTCAAAAATCTTTTTTTGCATTTTTTTCTTATCCGAAAAATTTAGAAATTTTGGGAAAATTAGCTCTTTAAAAAAAAATGGGGCAAACTTCACTTTACCCCCCTGTGGTTTAGGCCAGGTGTAGTTTACCCCGCTGACATTTGAAAATCACCACATAACCTCCCTATGGTTGATGGACTAAAACGCACAGTTAGCTTTTCTATCTAAGATAACAGAATGTGAAAGTCACGCGTCTCTATAAAGAATGAGTTCGTTTTTATGACAAAAATACCCTTTTTACCTCTTCAAATTAACAAAAGATGCCATTCTATTTTTCATCATTCTTTTTCTTCACCTCTTCTCTCTCTCTCTCTCTCTCTCACAAACCACCACCCATATCCATCCTCTCTCACAGGATGAACAAACACATCTTTGATCATGTGTACATACATATATACATACATATATATATATTTTTCTTGATCATGTGCATATACATATACAAATCCAAATCCAAACCCATTTTCATTTATTTATTTATTTATTTTTTGATTGAAGAGAATTGAAATTCCTCCCATACATATACATACATACATACATATATATATATATATATTTGTATACTATACAAATCCAAACCCATTTTAATTTTTTATTTTATTTTTTATTGAAGAGAATTGAAATTCCTCCCATACATATACATATGTATATATATATATATATATATTTGTATACATATACAAATCCAAACCCATTTTAATTTTTTTTTTTGGTTGATCTCCAACAAAGTGGAGAACTTCATCTATAACTCCAGCCACTTCAAAGCCATCTATTCTTGTATATGTATGTACACATATAAAGTTTGAGAGAGAGAGAGAGAGAGAGAGAGAGAGAAGAAGAAGAAGAAGAAGAAGAAGAAGAAGAAGATGATGAAGATGGAGAGACAAAGAGAAGACCAAGATGAAGATGAGAGTATAATTGGCAATTTACAACTTCTGTTAACAGAAGTTAGTGTGCGTTTTAGTCCATCAACCATAGGGGGTTATGTGGTGATATTCGAACGTCAGGGGGTAATCCGTAAATGGCCAAAACCATAGGGAGGTAAAGTGAAGTTTGCCCCCCTCCCCCCAAAAAAAAGGGTCTTGGCTCTTCAAAATTGGCTTTTCAAAAAATGAATGGGTTTTGGCTCTTCAAAATTGGCTCTTCAAAAGATGAAAAGGTTTTGGTTTTTCAAAATTAACTCTTCAAAAATTGAAGGAGGTGGGCCTACATATAGAAGACCATTAGAGCTATGAAAAAAGAGAGGTGGAAAAATTATGATTTGAGAGAGGTCTAAGTTTTGATCAAAGAAAAGTTTGTTTTATCAAAATTGAAAGAAGATATAAAGTGAGATATAAACCTCCATCTTTTTACCTTTCACTAATATCCATTGATATACCACCTAAAATTTCACTAAAGATAAAAATTTGAATTTATTGTTGAGCTTTCAAAAATATATTCCATAACCTTGAGGGTGATCAAGGGGAAGTTTGGAAATCAAGAAGTTCAATCTTTCTTTGGAAAGTGAAATTTCAATTCTTTCATTTTCTTGTTGTTGTTTCAAATTATTTTATTATAATCTAACTGGAAGCGATTAGTTGTCAATTCTTTTATTTTCTTGCACTTTTTGTCTTATAGTTATTTTCTTGTTTTAAGTTGTATGTTGGTTTTATTGTAATCTAACCGGAAGTGGTTAGTTGAGCCACCTACATATTCCTTATTTGTTCTTTTCTTGGTGTTGCAACAATACAGGTTTTGCTAGGCTGAGTTAGCTGGATGGCCTATTTGGCCGGCTGGTTAGCTGCTTTTAGACGAAACGAAGTAATCTTCTGATGTTCAGCATACCAATTTTAGGTGGTCCCCAAGGCACATGAAGTTTCTATTTTGTTTTCATTTGAGTGTTTTTTTGTGAGGTTTTTTCTTTTGTTGTAATATTGTCTTCCTCCTTCTTTCATTCGGTTTGTAATTATTTATTCAAAGTGTTGTAATAATTCTCTGCCCGCTTCTTTCTATCCCATTCTTTACTTGCTTTCCTTATTTGTACATAAACATCATATTTTGTTTTTAATCCTATTAATGCTTTGCATCCATGTTTCATGCATCTTGATTTGGCTAAGTTTGCATTTGTGGATTTAATCAATTCTTATGTGATGTTGTGCGCTACCTCATGTTCTTGAGATGATTCACATATCATATATTAAAAGTCGAATCTTTAGTTACATCTTATGAGTGAATCACATTAGGATTTTGTATATAAGATCATGCATATTTTACTAACTTTGTTTTATAGTTGTTCATGAGACGTCAGTAAACATGTAAGTTTTTAGGCTTTAGCATCCCGCTTGTGTGTGTTTTTCTTGTTATGTTTAACATTCCACCATGATGCTACTTGCTTACTTGATATAACTGTATGAATGCCAGTGGATGGAGATCGTGTCACTTAATTTAGAATGATGTTGATTTTCATGTTCGTAAACTCAATTTTTTTGAGGTGTACATCTTCAAAACTCTTTCAAAATACATGAAATCAGATTGTTCTAAAATGAATGGCATATTCTATACTTGTTTTCTTTACGTAGTAAATTTTAGGATTTATTAAATAATCAGAATATGAATATGTGCAATAAATAAAACTTATATCATAGTTTAGTAGAGACTGATCTTTTGATCGGGTGAGCGGGGATGCTCAATTAATGACCTTCTCCTTTCATACCTAAAGTTCTAAGCCAAACATCCTTGGTTACAACGAAAAATGGCCTTGGCACGAGTCATAGGATTTCCTAATTCGTTTTTAAATATTAGGTGGTAACTCTAAGATCTGATGATGTAGTTCATTTTTTGCAAAGATTTTGTAATAAAATGGACTTTCTATAAAAGCTGCCAAATCTGGACTCTCATTTATGTTTCATATTGCACTCATGAGACTAGATCAAAGAAGTCGAGGGTTTGAACTGCTTAATGCACACAAGTACCTTCTGAGCATATTATAGTAACGAGAAAGCCACTGCCCAAGCACTAAACATGGCAGAAGGCCAAAGAGAAACAACACTGATTAGACTTGCAACCTATTAGCAGCAGCTCATCAAGAGTTTTAACAAGAAGGTTCTCCCAAGATGGTTTACACCTGGTGAACTAGTTCTGAGAAAACTTATGGATCATAAAAAGGTACCTGGTAAAGGAAAGTTAAGTCCTAATTGGGAAGGGGGCCCTACAAGGTTACAGTTGTTACTAGAAATGGCGCATACTATTTGGAAGATCTCAAGGGCAACTATCAGTAGTCTGTCTTCCTAAACATTTATCAAAGTAATGGCATATTTTTGTTTTTTGATTTATGGGAAAGGTCTCTCTCTGTTTCTTTGAACTTTTATTTCCAACACCTATACAGCCTTAAGACCAGAACCGATTACTAATTAACACAGCCCCTAAAGATCTAAGTTCTGGGGGCACAATTCAAACTAAAGAAGGTTTGTACTAAAGTAGAGTTAGCAATAGCTTTCAAAATTTATTGGAAATGAACGGATTTTAGCAAAGTCCATGAGCGCCTTTCAAAATTAGCTTCAATTTCAACCGAACATAATTAGCTTTGGTTTCAACTGAACGAAATTAGCTTTAGGATGATTGAAAAAAATTAGCTTCAGTTTCAACCGAACGGAATTATCTTTGGGACTACCGAACAGAATTAGCTTTTATTTCAACCGAACGGAATTAGCTTCGAGACGACCGAACAGAATTAGCTTTGATTTTTACCGAACGAAACTAGCTTTGGGACGATCGAACAGAATTTGAGCATGGTTTGCGCTCAAACATGCCAAGTGGAATTTCTTAGTGGACTTATGTATAGCAGCCAAATGGAAATTAGCCAAGTGGATTTGTTTGGTGGAAACCGCACTAACGAATCTTTTAACATGATTATTTTTTCAAAAATCACAGGATTTTCAAAGTCATGTGCTGTTTCATGCAAACAAACTCAGAATAGACTTGGATAATTCTCTCATAAACAAACCTCCAGCACTAGTCTTACTCAACTCCAGGTGAGGACAAACAATTGTTTTTTCAAACCAACCTAGACCTGAGTAAGATACTTTTCCATACCTCTATTTTATTCAAAGTGCACTCATGCTATCAAAGTTGGAATAGACTTAAGCAGCTCTCTCACAAAGCATGACCCTCAGTGCAAGTCTTACTTAGCTCTAGGTGGGGCAAACAATTTTTTCTTATGAACCAACCTAGACCTAAGTAAGACACTTTTCTTCAACTATAAACAAGTGACCATACAGCATAACAAAAAACCAGACCGAGTAGATATTTAGCCCAGAGGTCCTAATAGTGCTCGGCCAAAGGCAAACAGTACAAATAATACTCATACATACAAGCAAAACGCACCAGATTGCAAAATCAAAAGAAAAATATCATCATCTAACAAAGGCACAGCTGGCCTCAAAAAAAAAAAAAAACAAAGTGAAGAAAAATTGTCTCAACAATCATAATGGGGCAACTCGTCAGGAAGACCGAGTTCCAATGTAGCAGAAAGCAAAAAAGAAGGAAAAAAAAAAGATGTAAAAAACTTAAATTGTTTCAAAAACCACTTCAACTTTTATCACAAGGGGGAACTTTAAGGGCAGGGTTTAGAATCTTGTCCGAATCATCTTTGAGGGGAGAAGCAGAGGCAGCTCCAACATCCTGGGGAATATAAACTTCCTTAGCCATCTATTTTGAAACTTCAACCTCTGGGTTCTCACCTTCTCCAACATTCAACAGCTTAGCAGGATCACTGTCTAGGATCTTGTTGGCAGAACCGGTGCTTGGAGAGATCTTTGACTGAGGAGTAACAAGTGTTGTAGTAGCTTTCAGGCTTAAGGATTTGAAAGGAACAAGGACATCCTGGAACAAAGGGGGCCTCTCAGGAACTTGAGCAACAATTAAGGCACTCGTCCATCCTTTAAGGAAAAGTTTGTCACGCAAAACTAGTTCGTCTTTCTTATAAGTAGCATCGGCCTCGTCCCAACCTTGTTTCCAATACTTAGTTTCCAAAGTTGAGTGCTCGGCAACCGTCACAGCAATAACAGCCTCCAATTCGGCAACCTTTCCTTCAAGCTTGGCCTAGGTATCAACAACGACCTCCTTAGATTTCTCAGTAGCAGTAACAACCTTGTTCAATCAAAAGACCTCCCTCTCTGCAGCTCTACGGCCCTCTTTCTCGGCCTTTAGACTCGCTGTCAACCTTTCAGAACTTAGTGCAGCTTCCAGTACAGCCTTCTTTATGCCTCAATGCGGGTAATCAATAGCTGCATCCTCTGAATACACTACAACAATAAGGGAAGTTAGGAAATGGAAATGGTGCAGACAAGAAAGATCAAAATTACTAAGGTACTTACAGCAATCATCATTTGCAACATCCCCTTTAAAATAGGAATATCATGAGGTCCATTGTGGTCTGTCATGTCTATTGGCAATGGCAAAGTTTTGGTTAAGTCAAAAATAAGTTCTCTGGATACAACAACGGAGTCAGAAGTCGAGATAGGCCTATTCTGGTATAGCATGGGCGGTTTCCACTATTCAAAGGATTCATCAACAATATGCTTCTTGGAATCCTCACCAACCTTAGCCTTACCAGCTTCTCTTTTTTCTCTTCTTTGTCCTTTCAGCAGTTAGGGCGTCAAATTCAGAAACGATAACAGAAGGGCTAGCAACCTCCATCTCCAATTTCACCGCCATTTGGCTCGGCCTTGACTACCGAAGTCCCCAAAGCCAAAAATGAGCCAAAGACCTCCGCTTCTAGGTCCACGAGCACCTTTCTTTTTGACATTGATCCACCTCTTATAAAACTTGGGACAAGAGAAGGGGTACTCTCAGGAGATAAACTATGGCCATGGTCACAGTTGGTAATCAAGAGGACATAAGGTGTGTCAATTTCAGTGTCAGAATCAAGCAAAGACGCAGCAAGTTTCAGCTTTTTGGGGATAGTGGTTCGGTAGGTAGATTGGTAATCCAACAACACAGGAGCATATCTCTTCTTATACTGCAACGCGGCTCTGATGGCTTCAATATTTTCATGAGCCAATCTCATTTGGTAGTGAGAAGATTCTGCAAAAACAAGAAACAACATTAACATGACATTCAAATAGAACATAAGTTAAAAGTGGAAGGAGCGAAACACAGAGACAGAGGATTCAAACCTGGATAACCGTCTTTTGGGGGCATCCTTTCAGACTGGATCTTTGTCCTGGAGGGGAACTCTCAGTTCTCACCGACTTGTAGGAAGTTGTCATTATGCTTGTCGGAATCAGGCAAACTAGTGACAATGTGGGAGTCAATAAAACAAACACGAAGGTAATAAGTGCTATGGTCTTTGTTATGAGAGATGGTATAGCAGCCTAAGATGTCCTAGACATCTAGGTTCAAGCCTAATTGCCTGTTGTAGACACCCTATTTTTGACTGTCCTCAAGACTTGGACGTCATCGTTTGTGCACTCGGTGATTGTGCTTGTTTGTGTTCATTTGAGCACCCGAAGTCCTCGGTGGAACGCCCTGACTTTGAGCCTTGAACCTTAACTGTTTTGTGCTTATTTTTGGACCAAGAGCTTGTTGCCTCTTGCCTAGAAGAGAAGGTGACCTATCGGCCAACCATAGACCTTGTCGGCCACAAGTTGTGCCTGTTGGCCACTAATGGTGGCCGACAGCCATTTATCTCCTTTTTCAGATATTTGTTTGCCAGCTGTGCCAGCTGTTGCTCATTGAACTGTATCTCCATACACGTGTATGGAGGGATGAATTCAAGCTTAAGCCTTGATTTTCTATATATAGGGGGTGCTCTCCCCCATTTGAAGGGGTTAGATTTTTTTCACCAAAATTCTTTCTTTCTCTAGAATTCTCTCTCTCTCTCTTCTTATTTTATGCCTCATAGTTAGTTTTCTCTACACTTTTGCAAACCAACCCTTAACCAAACACTCTCACCTTTGAGCTGAGGTCCCTTGGAGCTTTCTTTAAGCCTTGGAAGGGGATTTGAATTTGAGTTTGTGGCTGAATTGCACTTTGCTTCAAAGGTATTGCACTAACCTCATTTAAGCTTATTGTGCATACTTGATTTACCATCCTTTTCAACTGTTTTAAGGCTATGAAGTGTGAAAAACTCTATTTTTGAGGCATAAAAATGGTACTTTGAGTCTTTGTGAGTTAAGGGGTTGTTCCCTCTTTTGGTTCCTTAGTTTGTGAAGCCTTTTGTGCCATCTTTCATCACCTTTAAATCAAAATTTTTGGGCCTCTTAACCACTGAAAGTCAGAGTTATTTCAGTGACAAAAATGTTCCTTTGAAGTCCAAAATTGGAGGGGTTAGCCTCCCCTCCTTGTTGTCTTGCTTGCATGTCTAGTTGCCTCATAAGTTAGCATGTTTTTGTAGCTTATCTTAGCCTATTTCCAGCATGTTTTTGTCTTTGATTTGGGCTGCTTTGGCTCTATTTTGGGCTGTTTGTGTTGTATGAGTGGTCTTTTACATAGTTGTAGTGTAAAGGGCTTCACTAGTTTTGGTGTTTTAGGCTTTTAAACAAGAATTGCTTGAGTTGCTTGCATGTTGTGGTGCTATTTTGCATGTAATTTCAGTATCATAAACTCTGTCACATACTCCTTTGTTTCACTCTTTCATTTATTTTGAAAGTGGCTTTCACATACTTCTTTGTAATTTCAGCAGTAGCTGACCGGCCACTAATGGTAGCCGACCGGCTATCAATGAAAGAGGTTGCTTTGTGTTCTCCTGAAGGGGATCAGAAGTGTTCTGGGAGTTGGCACAATTTTTAGTGGTAAAAAATGTGCAAACAGAGGCTGCAATGGCAAGGCAGTGGCATTTTTTAGAGGAGAATCCGAGCATGCATGCATGCATCCCTCGCCCCTCGAGGCCGTTTAATTACTTTATTAGTTAGTGGTAGCTAATTAATTAATTTACTTGCTTTGTAATTTAGTTAGTTAAAATGTTTAGCTAATTCATTCATTTTGTAATATTTAATTAGCTTAGTATAGTTAGTTAAATATCATGTTTGTAATATTGATTAGCTGGAATAGTTAATTAATTTGTTTTATAATAGTTAGCTTAATTAGCGTAGCTAGTTAGCTTATTCATTCAGATCCTCCTTCGCGAGGGCATAATGTTGTAATAAGTGTGCGTGCGTGTGTGTATATCTTCCAACCCCACGTCTTTCTCCCTTTTATTTAATCGTTTTTGATGGTTAGATTAGGGATCATATTTTAATTAGCATACCTTATGCTTACATGTTTGCATCCATTCATTTGTTTTGCATGCACCGAGGCTCGGCGCATCATTCGAACTACATTGCAATTTCAATACTTATTTGAATACGTGTTTAATCGCTTGTTGTTCAAATCAATCATATGCCATATTAGTAGTCGAGCCTATTAATTGCATTCTTTGCATGTGTTGCATTAAACACTTAACATAGTTAGGGATCATGCATTTTTCTAATTAGTTTTTTTTTTTGCTTGGAGTACTTGGTGAGTTTTATGCTTAAGCATACTTGCATGAGTGTGATTGCCATGTTGTCATGTTTCGCATGCTTGCCATGAGTCTATGTGCTTAACTGCTAAACTGCATGAATGCATGTGGATGAAGGCTTGATTGTTTGAATTGAAACGATTCAACGAATGCACGTTTTAAGCCCACTTTGTTGTGGCAAATCATGTGTTAAGCCCACTTGAGATGGCAAATCCGCATCTTTTAAAGCCCACTTGAGGGTGACAAATTCAAACCATTTTCACAAACAAACATGAGTTGAATTGTTCCAAGTCTTGCGACTAGTCTATACTTGCTTGTGTGCGTCACATAGCAAAGATAGTTTAATAACCGGAATAAGAGCGCATAATGTTTATAAAATGACATAGCATGATTAGTAGAGGCCGATCTTTGATCGGGAGAGCGGGGTGCTCATTCCATGACCTTTCCCCCTCGTACCTAAGTTCCCGAGCCGAGACAACTTTGGTGATGACGGACATGTGGCCTTTAACATGAGTCAGGGTTTCCAAAATTTTTCCAAAAATAAAATATTTAGGTGGCAACTCTGTAATCTGGAAAAGTAGTCCAATTTTGGGATTATTTGATTGAAAATTGATTTTCCAAAACGATTTGTCAGATTTGTACTCTTTGGTGATTATTAGTTTCACATTGCAATTGTGGGACTAGATTCAGAACCGCGAGAATCCGAACTGTGAGGCCTTCTTTTCAAACCCTTTTCGAAAGGCTGGGGGCGTGGAAAAAGGCGAGTCCACACCTGTTCAAAGCGGAGACACTGCAGACAATGCAGAATAGATTTACAAAGACTTGCATTGGGAAAAGCTGAACTTGGTGCAGAAAATGGCAAATCAATGGGTCCAAGGAGAACCGAAGCCCTCTTTCAACGATGGCAGCAACCGAAAACGCAGCAATGTTCTTTGTACCCATACACTTGGCATTAACCTTTGCCAGTGTCAGAGTAACGCCGTTTGGAATGCCATAATCTTGACAGAACAGAACTATCACCTTAGGGGTATCAACTGAAGCACGGAATTCACCCATAATCTAGACAAAGACAAAACTATACTAAGGGAATGGTAAAAAAATAGCAAGAATCATCAGAAACAGTGGCACGAGGGCTAGTAATGGCAATAGATATCGAAAAATGAAAGACAAGAAGAGGTTTAGAAGAACTTACAGTGGTTTGATGAGAGAATGACGAAGAACAAAAGAGTTGGAGACTGAAATCGAAGGAAAACGACAGTATTTGGAACCAACAACAATGGTGCTAGACGTCGAAGTGAAGCACTAACGAAACCAAAGGAGAGGAATGAAAAGATTTTTTTGAATTTCAAAAAACTTGGAAGTAGATGAAGAGGGTGAGAAGACAGCCCAAGGGTGTTTATGACCCTCGACTGACGTGATGGTACAAATCACGTCATTCTGCAAGGAAATGGCGCATGATCTTTGCACACTAACACCATACTGCCACGTGTCATTATGAAAGGATGCACGCAAAGCGTGTGAGTCAGGACTTGAACCCCACCAAGGCCGAATTGGAGCAGAACGAAAATGGCGCGACCGATGGAATAATGGGTAATAGCTCCTCTCCAAGGGGAACCTTAGTGGGAGCTAGGGGCAAATGATGGGGCAGAGTATCAGCAAGTCGAATCCAAGCCTTGGGCCGGTCCAATCCACTAAGCCCAAACCCAAATGGGCTAGCTGAACGTATGGGCCAACTAGCTAAGCCCATCTCCATGAAGTATGATCCTCCCAAGTCCTCAAGCACTTAGGCCCAATACGCAGTAAAAAGGATAATCCAGCCGTGATGCTGGGCCGAGCCGAGTCGAGCTGCCAAACATGATCCATAGACTGAACTAATGGGTCAAACTCATTGTTAGAACCAAAGTGGGCTGAGCCCATACAAAGATATCCAAATAGGCTAGCCCATCTTAGCAGATAATCTTATAAAAGGCCGAGCCGAGGCACATCGGCATCTGTAACACGTCCGTGAGGGACCCCGCTACAGTTCAGACTCGATTTGTGTCACGGTTCTTAATCTTGAACCAAAGAGTCCAAATCTGGCAAATCGTTTTGAGAAACAGATTTTTTGAAAAGAAGTGCCAAACATGGACTGCTTTGCCAGATACAGAGTCGCCACCTAAATATTTTTTTTATGAGGGAATTTAGGAAACCCTGACTCGGTGCTGAAGGCCACATGTCCGTCATCACCGGAGTTGTCTCGGCTCGGGAGCTAGGGTACGATTGGGGAAGGTCAGCTGTGAGCACCCCCTCTCGCCCGATCCAAAGATCGGCCTCTACTAACCGTGATATCCATTTTTGAAAGCGTTATGTGTTCTTTAAACCAATTATTAGCCTAGAATTACTATGTTATGCGCGCAACAAACAAGTATAGACTAGATTGCCTAATTTGGAGATAAACATTGCATATCCGTTTGTTTTGGAAAATGTTTTGGAATTTGCTACTCGTAAGTAGGCTAAAATACGGATTGCAACGAGTTTTTCCAACTCAAACAATCCAACATTCACCCACGGGCATTCAAATAGTTTATCTCATATAAGCACTTACCCACATGGTAAGCATGCTATCATGTTAACATTCATACGCATGCGAGATGCTAAAGCATAAATACTTACGTCGTACTTCGTGCCAAAACAATAAACTAGTTAGCAAACATGCGTGATCCTAGTTCATGTCAAGTTGACTAATGCAACACATGCAAGATGCAATTAGAGTAGGCTCGGCTAACCTAAACATGGCATGTGAAATGCGACCAATTAATGCGCGTATTCAATTTGGAATTGAAATACAAATGCAGTTAGCATGATGCACCGAGCCCGGTGCATGCAAGACAAATGTATGGATGCACGCATGCATAACATAAGGTATGCTAATTTAAACATGCCCTAATCTACCATCATAAGCAGGTAAATAAAAGGGAAGAAAGAAGTGGGGGTTGGAAGACATTCACACACTCACCCACACTTATTACAGATTTGCCCTCGCCCGGAGGGACCAAATAAATAATACAAATCAATTAACTATGCAAGCTAATTAAATATTACAAATTGCCTAATCAGCTAACAAACTAATTAAGCTAGGACAAGCAGTAAACCGCCTCGGGAGGAGAGCCAGATGCAGCGCACGCTCGGGTCCCGCTCGGAAGTGCACGGCCATGCATAGTCTGCCTCTGTTTTCCCTGCTTTGCTCCTCTGGAGGCTACCAAAACCTCAGGGATGCCTCTCTGGATACTAGGAATCACCATTGGCTGGGTAGAATGCCCACCGGCAGTGTCATGTGATCACCGGCACAAAATGAATCCATCGGCTGGTGATTTACTGCCGGTCGGCAATGTATACTGCCGGTCGGCAAAGAATGCCTGCAGAACCTGCAACTCACAGCAGCAGAGGACAGAACTTACATGGCAATACAATTCAAGCAATGTATGCACCAATCATGTCCCCTATCATGTTTGTGACTCAAAGGGACATGTGTCTTGATTCTCGGACCGCCAATCACGCATTTCCATACATGACGGCCCAAAGAATCAAGTGTGCAACTTTCATGTCAAATGAAATGCAAACCAAACAAACAAACCAAGGCCCAATTCCTATCACCAAGTCAAGGAACAAGGCATGCATGCAAGATGCAATGCAACCTAGGCATGCAAGCTAAGGATGCAACATGGCATGGCAAGACATTTATGCAAGCATACAAGCAAACATGAGGCAATGCAAACTAATGAAAAGGTGGACTTATACATGATTTAGGCAACTCTAAATATGCCTAAAACGGTGGCCATAGTGACCAAAATAAAGGACCAAACACATACACACATGCACGTGTTGAAGGAGCCAACACTTAGGCACAAATGGGACAACTCTCAAACACATTTGAAAGAAGGTAATCATGGACATATAACATGCAAGGTAAGCATTGAAAATCACGTTAATGTGATGCCAAACTAACCTACCAATGCAAGCTATGTATGCAACAAATGGTCCAAGCATTCAAAGTAAACCAATGGAGTATTGAACTACACTTAACAAGATCAAACATGGCATGAACTTATTGACCAAAAACAGAGTTTTAGCACATTAAGACAAGGCCTAAAGATCACTTAGATGGCATCCAAATGACCTAAATTCAAAGGCATGCATAAATGGCCAAAACATGGAACATGCTACACAAGCTTTCAAAGCATTAAGGAGACATCCAAGACAAACATATAGGCATGCAAAGGGGACTGAAATGACATGGTGGATAGTTCCAAACCACTAAATTAATGCAAGAATGTCATGCTATACATTCATACACTTAAGGCCAACAAGCCGGAATACAAAGGGGCTATACTAAGCATGCCAAATCCGACCCAAACAACCTAGGACAGACCTTAAACATGGCAAAATGAGCACAAAACCTTCACAAGGCTAAGCCTAAAACATGCTAGAACAAAGGCTAACAACCTAAGGCATATTAAGGCAATAACATGGCATTACATGGTAGGTATGCTAAGCATGCATGGTGTACCAAAACCAACACACAACAAGGTTATATCATGGTATAATAAGCATGGAAAACAACCAAGACATGATCAATACACACTCTAACATGATGCTCTCTCAAGAGGCCAAAAAGGGTCCCTTTCAAGGACAATAAGGAGAGGGGGTGGCCCTCCCCTTTTGGAGACTTCAAGGCACCATCTCCGCCACTGAAATCCCTCAAGATTTCAGTGGTGAAGAGGCCCAAACACCAAAGTCTCGAAGCTTGCTCAAAATAGCACAAAATGGGGCCTTTCATGGCCTAAGAGGGGTCAAACACCTCCAAACCACAAAACACTCTTAATAAGAAATCAAGAGGGCTAAAAAACAGAACTTTTTTGTATTATACACTAAGCTCAAAAACGATTTTAAGATAGGTAGAAAAGCAATGCTAAAATGGGGAATAAAAGGGAAGTTTCTCACCCTTGTAGACCACCTTCACAAATGATGCTCCAACAGCTCCTTTTAGGCTAAAAACAGCTCCAAAACTTCAAAACCAACCTCTTAGAACCTCAGTAGCTAAGTGAAGGTGAAACACTATGTGTTTGTGTGCAATAGTAGGACACAAACACAATTTAACACACACAAGAGGGAGATATAGAGATAGAAAGTGTATGGATTCTAACCCTAGAACTCAAAACCCTAAAAATGGCTGTCTAAAAATATCTAAGGTGTTTCAAGTGTCTCACCCTCAAGCCAAGAGAGAAGGCTCTCTCTTATAGAGCCTTTTGTCTTGTAAAGCTTACAAGACAAGCTTCTAAAGAGAGAGATCCCTCCATACACGTGTATCGAGGGGAGCCAAAAGCAAGACAGCTGTGACAAAATATCTGCAAAAGCAGATGCACAGTAGTCGGCCGGCCAAAGATGCCATTTTGGCAAAAGTGAGTGCCGACCGGCAACAAATAGTGCCGACCGGCAACAAAAAGTGCCGATGGCAGCAAAAACCAGCCAGTGACCTCTAGCCATGGCCGGTGGTGTGTGGGGATGTCTCACAAAGCATTCCCTGCCCCTCCAAGGCAAAACACAAGTGTTTGGTACAAAACCAGACACAAAACGGTCGAGTTCTGAGATCCTGAGGCAAGGCACGTAGTCGAGACCTCCGGGAACTCCAAACGAACACAAACAAGGGTAATCACCAAGTGTTCCAATGGTGACGTCCAAGTCTTGAGGACGGTCAAAAATGGGGTGTCTACAGTTGCCCTTCTTTGACAGAACTCGAAAGTCATAACAATGACGGGAGTGAATGTCAAAGCCCAGAGACGACCCATTTTTGACAAGGCCGAAGACTTAGACAAACATGCAAGACAAACAAGATATGCGCCCGAAGACAGGGGCAAAATCCAAGACAATGCACAGAGCCGTACACAACTTATGATCATGCAATATATACAAAACAATGTATAAATAATGCAAATGAAGATGCAATGCAATTGAAACAATGCAAACTATATGCAAAGCAATTGAATTACGATCCAATCACGAGTGGTTTGAAACCACACCTATGTCAAATAGATTGATGGAGGTAACAAGTCTGTCTACCATAGAACGGTCTACTGAACTATGAGTATCGTAGACAGACACAAGAACGAGTATTGGGGGGGGGGATTGACACGAGTGGGGAAACGACCCGCTGGAGAAAGGACAATGATCCTAATGCCGGATGCAAAAATTACACTACAATGCAATATATATATATATGGATATGCTGGGGAGGTGGCAATGGATATGGCACGCGGGCCAAACCAAATCTTGCCTAGGTAAGGCATGTACACATACAAGCCACGTCTAGCATAAAACGGTCCACTGAACTATGCTTCGACACAAGAAGTATGGGCACATACCAGACTAGGCTCAACATGGAAAGGCGCAAGCCATAAAGCTACAATGCAATGAATGCATGTAATTTAAAGTGCAGCATCTACAAATATGCGATGGAATGGAAATGCAATATAATGGATATGGCCTGCAGGCCAAACCAAATCTTGCCTAGGAAAGGCATGTACGCATACAAGCCGCGTCTAACATAGAACGGTCCACTGAACTATGTTTCGACACGAGAAGTATGGGCACATACCAGACCAAGCTCAATCATAGAAAGGCGCAAGCCGTAGATGGGAGTGATGCAATGAATGCATGCGATCTACAATGCACTGGAAATGGATATTTACAATGGATAGGGCCTGCGGGCCAAACCAAATCTTGCCTAGGAAGGGCATGTACACGTACAAGCCGTGTCTAACATAGAACGGTCCATTGAACTATGCTTCGACACGAGAAGTATGGGCACATACCAGACCAAGCTCAATCATGGACAGGCGCAAGCCATAAATGGAAAGTGATGCAATAAATGCATGCAAACTACAATGCAATATCTACAAATATGCAATGATGCATGATAATGCAACTATTTACGATGATGCATGACAATGCAACTATATTTTTGTTTTGTTTTTGTTTTTGAAATGCAAATGATGTATAAAATGCATGTTGCATGAAATGCGCGACAACACGCGGCTTAAGATATGCATGACAATGCCAAAAAGTCGTTCGGGCACGACAAACACCGAAGGACTTGCACCTTCAGAGGATTTAGGGTCTTCTAGACCGTGGATATACCTGTGGCTTAAGACAAGCCTGGCAATACAACCGAATTGCACACATCAATGTGTCGAATGTTGTGCACCTTCCAAGGATTTAAGGTCTCCTAGACCATGTAGATTGCACGAGGAATGTATAACAATGCAAGTGAACTGCGCACATCAATATGCTGAAGGTTTCGCACCTTCAAAGGATTTAAGGTCTCCTAGACCGTGTAGATACCTGTGCGGTTCGTTTGGTCGCTCCAGCCTCAAATGAACCGTACATACAATATCGTGCTTGAAAAGAAAACAAACTTAACAAGTACAATGTCGTTAGCAACATGCATGACAATGCAAATGAAAGTAAGACAACGCAGGTCGCAAGGAATGTAAGACAATGTAAATGAGGCACGCATGCTAGTGCAAATGACAACACACATGCCGACGAAAATGTGACACGCATGCCAATGGAAATGAGGCACGCATGCCGATGAGAATGAGGCACGCGTGCCGATGCAAATGAGACACACATGCCAATACAAATGAGGCACACGTGCCAATGGAAATGAGGCACACGTGCCAATGGAAATGAGACACGCATGCCGATGAAGATGGGGCACGCATGCTAATGCAAATGAGGCACACGTGCCGATGCAAAATAATACAAATGAGACACGCATGCCTCATGGAATGCAAAATGATACAAATGAGACACGCATGCCTCATAAGATGCAAAATGAAACAAATGAGACACGCATGCCTCATAGGAAATGCAAAATGATGCAAGTGTGGCACGCATGCCACACGGAAAGTAAAATGATGCCAAGTGTGACACGTATGCCACACGGAAAGTAAAATGATACAAATGAGACACACATGCCTCATAAGATGCAAAATGAAACAAATGAGACACGCATGCCTCATAGGAAATGCAAAATGATGCAAGTGTGACACGCATGCCACACGGAAAGTATAATGATGCAAATGAGACACGTATGCCTCATAAGATGCAAAATGATGCAAGTGTGACACGCATGCCACACGGAAAGTAAAATGATACAAATGAGACACACATACCTCATAAGATGCAAAATGATGCAAGTGTGACACGCATGCCACACGGAATGTAAAATGATACAAATGAGACATGCATGCCTCATAAGATGCAAAATGATGCAAGTGTGACACGCATGCCACACGAAATGTAAAATGAAACAAATGAGACACGCGTGCCTCATAAGATGCAAAATGATGCAAGTGTGACACGCATGCCACACGAAATATAAAATGAAACAAATGAGACACGTGTGCCTCATAAGATGCAAAATGATGCGAGTGTGACACGCATGCCACACGGAATGTAAAATGAAACAAATGAGACACGCATGCCTCATAAGATGCAAAATGATACAAATGAAGATTTTGACAATCGGACTTATACGCTACGCGAAGCCGGTTTGTATTCAAAACAATGCAATGTACTAACAAGTACAAGTGAGGTGCGCAGGATAGCGCGAAAGGATGTATGCAAAATGCAAGTAAGGTGCACAAAACAGTGCGATGCGCAAGAAAGCGCGAGTGATTTGAAATGTACAAGACAGTGCGATGGTTTGAAATGCACAAGACAGTGCAATGCGCAAAATAGCGCGAATGATTTTGAAATGCACAATACAGTGCGATGGTTTGAAATGCACAAGACAGTGCAATGCGCAAAATAGCGCGAATGTAAACTGCACAAAACAGTGCGATACGCTAAACAGCGCGAATGATTTTGAGATGCACAAGACAGTGCGATGGTTTGAAATGCACAAGACAGTGCGATGCGCAAAATAGCGCGAATGTAAACTGCACAAAACAGTGCGATACGCTAAACAGCGCGAGTGATTTTGAAATGCACAAGACAGTGCGATGCGCAAAATAGCGCAAATGTAAACTGCACAAAATAGTGCGATGCGCAAAATAGCGCGAGTGATAAACTGCACAAGACAGTGCGATGCGTAAAATAGCGCGAATGATTTTGAAATGCACAAGACAGCGCGATACGCTAAACAGCGCGATTGGTTTTGAAATGCACAAGACAGTGCGATACGCTAAACAGCGCGATTGAAATGCAATGCACAAAACAGTGCGATGAATGTGCTAAACAGCGCGAGTGATTTTGAAATGCACAAGACAGTGCAATACGCTAAACAGCGCGATTGGAATGCAATGCACAAAACAGTGCGATGAATGCGTGTAACGCACACGGGGTAACTTTTGGATTTTGTAAAAGGCAAAAAGGATACCAAAGGATACAGCATTGTATGAGTTGGAGTGCTACGCACAGAAGACGCGGTCCAAGGTCAAAACGGAGGCCGGTTGAGCGTCGGAGATACACTTTCTTGCACTTTCTTGAGCTATGAAGACCAAAAACTACTCATATGGCCTAAACAAGGTTGTGGGAACACCACCGGCCGGGAGGGGAAGCCACCGGCTGTCTACCGGCTGAAAAATAATTCCATCGGCACAATATTTTGCCGGTCGGCACAAAATGTTGCCGACCGGCAAAAAGTTCCTGAGTCGGGGCAGATTCGACATTTCACCATGGGTGTTTTAAAATAGGGTTTCTAAACCCTATTTCTCACTTCCTCCTTCGCCGAAAATCCACACCCTCTCTCTCTAGAGTGTTTTCCTCTCCTCTTTTCTCCGTTTCCTCGCGTTCTACGCCCGTTTCGTCGTCGGATTCGCGATTTTCTTCGCGTTTCGAACATTTTCAACCGAACAAATCTTTGTTTCGGTGCCTCTTTTGCCGTTCCCACTTTTTTGGGGTTTGTTCCCCTCGCTTTCCTCTTGATTTCCGTACCCTTTTCACATCCCGGCCTTTTTGGCCATTTTCGACCTTCCCGGGAGTTGACTTTTCGGTTGACTTTCCATATTCTAGCCCGGTTTTCCTCCCTCCGGCTATTTTCTCACCATTCTTGACATGGCGGATGACATTCCACGCGGTGGGACTCCCCTGGATCACGAGATGGATCCCGGGGTCGAGCTCTTACCTTTGAGCGAGCGCCCGTTCGACCCGGCGACCTACTGGCCGGCGATTCATGTGCTACCACCTGACGGACTGCGCCAGTTTCGGAGCTTCGAGAGGCACGTGCCACCCGAGCTATTACTGCGTGAGCCTACCTCCCACCTGTCCTTCGACGCTTCCGAGGTAACTCTCTTTTCTCTGCTTTACTTTCTGCAATGTAGGATACAAAACTGCCATAGCTAGTTGTGCTCTTTAACTCAGATACCCTGTATACTGTAGTTGATTGTAAACATACGTGCAACTGATATCTGCTTGAGACTGACACATGCACACACACTGCACTAGCCCTGAATCACCCAAACACACGGCGCTCACTGTATTTCACTGCATACACACTGGTACCCAGTATTTGCTTAAGTCTGAAAACATGCACACATGCTATACTGTATTGAACCACCCGAACACGCTGACGCATCACACGTTGTAGTTCACTGTAAGCACACCGGCACCCGGTATTTGTTTAAATCTGTCAAACCTGCACACATGCTATATCTATATGCTTCTTAGAACTGCATTTTGAATGTTGCCTTGCGATTGTTGTTTTCTGTTTACAGGGAGATTCCCATACCATTCGTGGGTATGAGAACACCGGCGCCCGGGACTGGTATGCCGAGCTTTCCGATGCAGTCCGTCACATAGTGGACCAGGCAGGTTTCGGCGCATTCTGCAGAGGCCTCTCCAGGCTCACTACATGCAGACCTCTCCTCGCCGCTCTGATGGAGAGGTGGTGGGACACCACCGATTCATTCCATTTCTCCGCGGCAAGGGACATGACGATGACCCCTTACAATTTCTCGATGCTCACAGGCATCGGGGTAGGGGGTGATCCGATCTCCTTTGATACTGACATGGATGAGTGGACTGCCGCTCAGATCCATCGTCTTGGTGAGGTGCCCCCTCTCGCTCGTCCAGGCTACGTCCGATATTCCTGGTTCGAGGTGCAGTTCCGGGTCCAGCCCACCCTTGTTGATGCAGCCCCGATGACTCCGGAGGCCGTGGAGAGATACGTACGCGGCTTCCTCATGTTCTTGTTTGGGACGACCATTTTCGCCGACCGGGCGAACATAGTGCCTCTCTGCCTGCTCAGCGCACTGGTGGACGTCAGGCGGATCTTGCATTACGATTGGGGTGGCGCCGCTCTGGCCATTCTCTATGGGTATATGAGCTCAGCTTCCCGCGGCAACGGACAGTTGCTCGGAGGCTACTGGCGGGCTTGGGAGGTACATTTCTTTTTCGCTTTTCATTTCCGTCCTATATTTTCTGTACTCTGTACACTGCACACACTGTAGTCTGCTTTATACTTGCTGTATACTGTACACACGGCACATTCATACACTCTGCTTTACACTAACTGTACACTGCTCACACTGCGCACTCTGCACAATACACTGCACAACACGTGGCTCTGCTATTCCTGTTTTTATTCTATATTCTGCTTTATCTGATAAATGCACTGGTTTTTACCTTGCAGTTGTGGGTTTATGCCTACTTTCCTAGGCTTGCACCCATGCCAGTCACGGAGACCCCTCTGGTCGTCCCCTTTTCGCGTCGCTTTGACGGGAGATGCACCCGGAGGCCGCGAGAGACTTTCGGCTTCTTCCGCCGTTTCTTCGACACCATCACCCCCGCAGAGGTATGTTTTACTTGTAGTTCATTTAAGCTTCGCCTTTCCACTGCATATTTCAATAACAGTAGATAACAAACTGTACTGCATTTTCAAATCACCTGGCAGCCTTGGGCTCCTTTGCCAGCCATGACGCGGGATCGGTTTTCCGGTGCCGATGAGACCTCGCGTTTCTGGATCTTGCTGGAGGGCCCGGTCTGTCGGGCTTGGTACCTAGGTGAGCGTTTCTTATGCCAGACCCTAGGGTTACCGGAGCAGATAGTCCCGGTTCACCCTCCTGAGGATATGAGGGAGACCGAGAGGCTCACCACCGAGCAGATGGCTGATTATACCATCGGTTGGGAGGCGACCCACTTCAAAGGCATCGGCGACTACCGAGAGTACGTACAGACGTACATTATGCGGTCTCTGAGCGGCGGTCGTCGGGTTGAGGGAGCTAGGCCCGTGGCGCCAGCGGCTAGGACAGGAGCGGGAGCTGGAGCTGGAGCTTCGAGGAGGGCCCGAGTCCGTGGCAGGAGCGGAGTTCAAGGAAGACGGGGGACTGGTTGGCCTGTTCTACCCACTTCATTGACCTATCAAATCCCCTTCGCCCCTCCGCCAGCTGATCACGAGTTTGTCGGTGTCCCCGACTTGCCTCCGGTATGTATTACTGCATTTTTGTACAGTCATTTCATTTCAGTTTATTTGATATTCCACAGAATATTGATGCATCTGATACTTTTGCAGGCTTCTTCTGAGTACACCCGGCAGTCATTGGAGATGAATGCCTCCATGATGGGGATGCTACAGCGGACCTTTGATCTCCTGGCCCTCTACAGCATTCCGGTATGTTCTTCTGATCACGGCCTTAAATCACTCACAAGCTGATTCACGTAATCTGATGCACGGCACAACACCTGATACACTGATCTCACAGCGTCTGATACACTGCATACACTGCATTCTGCATTGTACTCTACACTGATAAACTGCTCACGGCATTCATACATTGTATACTGCATTTTGCACTGATAAACTGCTCACGGCATTCACATACTATACTCATACACCGTATTCTGCACTGTTATACTGCCTTCGGCATTCTCATACTGTATATTACATTGATACACTGCTCACATTATTCTGATGTATTTGCCCTTTGTGATTTTTCAGCCTCCCTTCCAGATTCCCGGGGTAGGAGGTGCTCCAGCTGGACCTTCCGTCCCCGCCCGAGGGAGAGATGAGGAGGGCAGAGTATTCCCCCGCTCCAAGGCGGGGCGCACTCATGTCGGGAGCAGTTCGCGGGCTCCCGTCCCTGATGATGACGATGACGATGACGAGTCGGAGGCGGACGCAGAGTCGGAGGCGGAGTCATTGGAGGAGGAGACCGGAGGCGGCACTAGCTCGGGCTCTGATGACGATGCTGATGATGCTCCTGGACCTTCGTCCAGGAAGAGGACTAGGACAGACTGATAGCCCTCGGAGTCGCTTGACATAGATTTTTTTTATTTTTCTTCTCTTTCTTGTACTTTTCCTTTTTGTTGGTAGTTAGATTACCTTGTACTGCCGCCGGCAGATTTTTTATTTTCCTCAAAACTTTGTACTTGAAAAGATGATGAAATGAACAAAAATTTTGCTTAAAAAGTGTTACATTTACATATCTCATGTATTGCATCGCATCCCATCATGTTACACTTCAATGTAAATGGAATTGATCTATGGTCTGAATGTTGAACACTTGTACTGTGGTAATCAGATAATTAAACAGCCAACAGCAAAATAAACCCAAGCAACCCACTGCCTGATTCTAGACACACAGCCCTTACTCTACTGGGGATTAATATGCATACAGCCCATAACACAGCATTTGGTTCATTTTGCGCATAGCAAACTTTAAACAAAACAGCCCAATCTGACAAGACGGCCTTCAAAGGCGAAACCGGCTAGGGTTGAAACATGCTCGGATGCCCCAAATTTTCCCTTCCTTCTTTTGGTTTGGCCAAATATAGAGAATGGCATAGCATTCTGAGCATAAACGATTTTTAAAACTAAATGAGGGTTTTTCAAACCGGGGTATCGAGCCTACAACTGAACACAGCGGGGAGGACTCAACAATGGTACACAACCTAAACATAACGAGACACGCTCGGAAAAGACCTAAAACAAAGGTTGAGGTAAACAAAACAAAAGACACGACATACAGACACGTTAATGAAGACGGGGAACCTCTGATCACGAGGAACTAGTTTCTTTGGGTATTGTTTCCCACCCTTTTCTCATTTGTGATTCTCACATCACTCTGGCACTTACGCTCGGATTTTCTCTCAAA
Source organism: Camellia sinensis (assembly GCF_055761805.1). NCBI lineage: Eukaryota > Viridiplantae > Streptophyta > Magnoliopsida > Ericales > Theaceae > Camellia > Camellia sinensis. Next base: position 209,483,918 of record NC_138961.1, on the reverse strand, counting down.
ACCCTTTTCCTCACTTTTCTCTCAACTCACACCTCTCTATTCTTCATTCTCTCATTTTCCGTCCCTCCCCAAGGTGATCAATGAATGAATAGAAAGTTGCGGGTTCATGCCTGTAGACACTCCATTTTTGACAGACCTTAAGACTCAGACGTCACCAGTTGAGCGCTCGGTGATACTACATATTATGCTCGTTTAGAAGTCTCAGAGTCGCGGTCGTGAGCCCTGCCTCCGGATTTCCGAACCCTCTTCTGTGCCTTGCCTCGGTTTGCGAACCAGACTCGATTTTCTCTGTTTCTTTTCCTGAGGGGAGGGAGAAGTCCCGTAGACCATCTCTCAGTGGCTGTGGGCTACATTTTGTGGCTGTAGGCCACTTTGCCCATTTCGGAGCCCGGTTCTCGATTTTCGGAGCCATTGGCCGTGTGCCTCGGTTCGGGACCGCTTTACCACCTCCATTTGCCCCAGTTCTTGGCATGCGTCCTATTTACTCCCTTTTGAGGGACACTGACGTCTGAGAGACCCACTTCGTGGTCGAATGCCACTTTCAATGCTCAACAGGCAGTTTTCGGGGCCCCGAACTGTGCGTTTTTGCCCCCGAACATTCGTTTTGCATCGGTTTTCGTTCATTTTTGGCAAGTACCTCTGTTTCATCACCAGGAAGGCCGTAGAAGGGTGGGAGGCCAGCAATTATTTCAGTAACCAGTTATATATCCTCCGGCGCCCTCCGACGCCCGTTTTTCTCACTTCCGAGCCAATGTTGACCACCCTTGGACTATCTTCTTGAACTTCTAACCACATATTTGTGTTGTACACACATGGGAGGACCCTAAAAGTTGGTGGCCGGCCACTAATGTTGCTTGACCTTTTGAACCCCTCTTAAAAATGGCCTATTCTCTCTCCTGTTTTACAGTTTGCAATTTTGAACCATAGGGTTGTGTTAAGGGCACCTGGGAGGACACCAATGTGAAGTGGCCGGCCACTAATTCAACTTGGCCCTTTTGACCCTTGGCCGGCCGGCCATGGGGGTGGCCGGCCGGCCACCTGAAACTGAGATAACTGGCCGGCCTTGATCCTTGCCCCCTGCTTAGTTCAGAACTGACCTCTTTGACCCCCCAGATTCTATATTCGAAGGGCCAAATTTTTTGGGGAAAACTTGATCCATTTTCCCCCCCAATTTTCCCCCTCTTTTTCCCCTCCTTTTGCCTATATAACAGAGCCTCCAGCTCTGGTTTCGAGGTTGGAAAAAATTGCCTTAGGCTCTTGCATGCATATCTCCCTCCATCTCATCCATTTCCTTCAAAAAAACACCCAAACCCTACCCCATTTTCACACCACTATCTAGCATCACCACCACTACTCCATTTCCAGCAACTTGGGGAGCTTTCCAGCAGCTAGGAAGCATCACTTCTCAAGCCAAGAAGCAATCAAGGGTTGGTCTTCAAGGGTAAACATCAATTCCCTCTTTTTGAGCTTAATTTTGTAACTTTTTTTTAGCTATTTTGCTTGTTGTTTTGAGCTCCGAACAAAACTGAAAGTACCCTTTATTTGAGCTCCATTTCATGTTTCATTAAGGGAATTTTGGCATTTGAGGTCCCTATCTTTCACTTGCTTCATTATCCTTCTTATATACCGTTATCTTGCATAGTATTTTTAGCCTATGTGTGATCTGTTTTGGAGCATGATGTAAACTATAGATAGGCTTATTTTGAGCCCCTATTCAACATTGAAGAAGGGCTCATTACTGTTTGGGACCTCCATGTGCCACTTGTCATTATATCCCTCTTTGGTCCCCATTTTTGCATGATTTATTAGCCCATCATGCTTCTATTTTTGGTCTTTTTACAGAACTGAAAACAGTCTTATTTTGACCCATTCTTCATGTTTCATTAAGGATCTTTGGCTTTTTGATGAATTTTTTGTATACTTTGTGTTTTGACCTCTTTTGGGCCCTACCTTGCATAGCATGTTGAGCATACTTGTATATTGTTTTGGGGGTTGCCATAAACTGTAAGTAGTCATATTTTTGGTCCCTCTTCAGTGTTGTAGAAGATCCTTTTTCTGTTTGGGCTTTGCATCTACCACTTGCTTCATTATCTCACATTTAGGGCCATTTTTGCATGCTAGTTTTTCCATCCTTTTGTTTGCTTTTTGGCCATGCTTTGAACTGTAAAAATGCTTGTCTAGGGGCTTCCTTGCTTCTGTATTTTCATTCCATGTACCAATTATGCATGCTTTGTATAGCTGTAAGCCATTTCATGTACCTAGTTTTGCATTTCGGGAGAAATTCCATGCATCGGGTGTCATTTCGCCTCGTTTCGGGGCTGTTTTACCCCTCATTTTGCTACTGAAAATTGCATGTTTGCATATCATTTTCCATGTCTTTGCCATGTCTCATTAGAGTGGCATTTCGGTGCCTGAGGGTCGGTCCTCGGTTTGCGTGCACGCGTGCACGCATTTCGAGTTGTCTTGTTTTCATCTGATGGCCTCCTATGTGAGTGTGGCTGAGGCTCTCTCATGTTGGTGTAAGCCCATTATTGCATTGCGTATGCCATTTCATCCATACCATTGTGTATGCTCGGTTGTGTATTACCTTATTGCATTGTGTATGCCATTCCATAACATTGTGTATGTTAGGATTGTATCTTAGTTGCATTTCATGCATGTCATGCATATTGCATCGTGTTCGGGATAGGAGTTAGCTCGGGCACGGGAAACGAGGTACGTTTCGTACTCCGAGTGACGGAACGTGTCTCAATTCCCAGTCACCGACACTCTGGATTATTCATGATGGAGTTAGGTTCTTGTTGTGTTTATATGTGCATTCATTCTACATTGAATTGCACAATTCGACCCCTCGGCCATCATGCATCGATATGCGTGATTGGTGGCACGAGGATCGAGGCATGTATATATCTGTGAAAATACATTGCCATGCCCCTTTCCTGCTCTCTGTTGCAGCAAAATGAAGAATCAGCAACTTTTCGAAGCTTGGAACGCATTTCAAGAATAGGTGCAAGCAGAGGCTAATTGAGGCATCGTCATGGATTTCCGCGTAAAAGCAACCCGGGCATGCATCATTCATCATCCAGAATGGAATCAAGGCAGTCTCTGGCTTGCATGTCAGTTTATTTATTTTCTTGGTTAATTTGTTAATTAATTAGGAATTTGTACATTATTTGGACTGTATTATTTGAACTGTAATATTCTTTTATTCGGGACTGTATATTTATTCGGACCCTCTGTGCGAGGGCATAATTGTAATAAGTGTGTGTGAGTGTGATGTATGTCTTCCAACCCCACGTCTTTCTTCCCTTTTATTTACCTGCTTATGATGGTTAGATTAGGGCATATTTCAATTAGCATACAGTATGACAACATGTTTGCATCATTCATCTGTTTTGCATGCACCGGGCTCGGCGCATCATACTAACTGCATTTGTATTTTAATTCCAAATTGAATACATGTTAGCTGTAGCATTCCATATGCCATGTTTAGAATAGCCGAGCCTGCTATAGTTTGCATTTTTGCATGTGTTGCATTAGGCATTTCTGTATACTTAGGATCATGCATGATTTCTAATGTAGTTTCTGTTTTGGCTCGGAGTACTCGGTGAGTTTTTATGCTTTAGCATCCTTGCATGCGTGTGAGTGACTGCCATGAATAGCATGCTTACCATGAGGCTATTTGCTTATGTGATATAACTGCCTGAATGCCTGTGGGTGAAGGTTGGGTTACTTAGATTGAAATAAATCATCAACTGTTTGTTTTAAGCCCACTAGATAGTGGCAAAACCATCTTTTTCTAAGCCCACCTGCGGGTGGCAAAATCTGCATTTTAAGCCTACTTGCGAGTAGCAAACCATCTTTCAAATAAACAAGCATGAAATGTTTTGTTCCAATTCAGGCGACCCAGTCTATACTTATATGCTGTGTGTATCACATAGTAACCTAGGCTAATAACCGGAATAAGGATACACAAAGTTTTCAAAAATAGATATCATGGTTAGTAGAGGCCGATCTTTGATCGGGCGAGCGGGGGTGCTCACGAAGTGACCTTCCCCAATCGTACCCAAGTTCCCGAGCCGAGGCAACTTTGGTGATGACGGACACGTGGCCTTTGGCACCGAGTCAGGGTTTCCTAAATTTCCCATTAAAAAATATTTAGGTGGCGACTCTGTATCTGGCAAAGCAGTCCATGTTTGGAACTTCTTTCAAAATCTGTTTTCTCAAAACGATTTGCCGGATTTGGACTCTTTGGTTCAGACTTAGAACCGTGACAATTTGAGAGTCCTGAGCTGTAGTGACCCCAATATGAACAGAACGGGAGCTCGTTCCTCCCGGGGCGTTCGGGGACGTCTACAGTTTCTGGAGACTCCGCTGGGGATTTAGAAAACTTGACTCGAACTCATGATATCTGTTTTTAACTACACTTGTGTGATTCTTTGCATTGCATTTGCATTGGTGCGCCTAGGACACCGTGTTTGCCATCTGCTATTCCTGAACGGTTTGCCGGAGGCTTGTCTTGTCAAGGCATGACCATAAGGCTGACCGGTTGTGGGCTCTGCCAGTATGGGAACACAAACCCCGGTTTTACCGGGGCACCCTCTTTGGCCATTCGACCTAGTACATATTCGAATCCATAGTGACCATTCCAAACTAGGACAGGTTGCTTACCCGTTTATAGGTTGTTTTGAAAACCGCTGTGTGCGTAATGAAACCCTAGCTCCTAACAAAATAGGACAAGGAAACCCTACCCCAACATAGGGGTGTTTTGGCTCTCACTTATCTGTTATGTGCTTTTAGGGGTGTGTCCCTACAGGAATGCATGTATCAGTTTGCAAGTCTGGGCATCAGGCCTGCGGGCATTACTATCAGTATTTGGGAGTCAGCTTTACCTGTGGGTATCAGACTCAGATTTGGGGCAGAATTTTGGGACAGAATTCAGTAGGGGGCACACTCATTCAACTATGCTCGTATCTGTTCAGATGGAATCAGGCTGAGATGCTGTCTGTTTTCTCTTTTGCTAGGTAGTCTGGGAACCATAGCTTCAGAAGGCTCCGATATCCCTCGAGGTTCATCGAACTTGTGCTGATAGACTTTGTTAGGTCAGAGATTCAGTTCAAGGGCAATCAGTGTTCCTCCGCCAGAGGCAGGGTAAAGAGGGCCAGTCGGGCACAAATCACCGGTTCAGCAGTTACCAGATCAGTGGCCCTTATCTACCCCACCAGTGAACAGTCAGGCTGAGGTCTCAGTTTCTACTGCAGGGATAGATACCAATCAGTCAGATGGATCAGCAGAACACGTCAGGGATGGAGGCAATGATGCGCCAGATGCAAGAAAGTATGAAACTCATGCAGCAGGATGCTGCCCGTCAGGAGGAATTTGCCAAACAGCAGGCTGCGATCATGGCTCAGCAGGCCGAGCTCATCATCAAGCTGCAATAGCAAAGCAGCGCGTCCGCTTCACAACAAGTTCCTCCCCCAGCAGGAGCTCCAGCACCTGGGGAGACGCCAAATGTCCAGGGAGGTACGGACATTCGGGTAGGGCCGGCTCCGCCCCCAATTCTACCCCAACTATCCAAAATACCTACCAATCTACCGAACTCTCCCTTCGAGTTCGAGGTCGACCCCACAGCGTTGAAGTTGAGCAAGCTTGAAAAGTTGTTCAAGAAATCCGAGGGGGTAAAGTCCATCCCGGGCATTGAGGACGGGTACACCGACGCAGCTGTAACTCTGCCAGACAGGTTCAAGATGCCTCACATCGACCGTTTTGATGGGTCAGGAGATCCCATGGTCCACCTGAGCTTGTTTTCAGATGTTTTGCGCCCGATGGGCTTGACAAGATTACAGAAGCTCTCCCTTTTTGGCAGGACCCTGTCGGGTATTGCGGTCACCTGGTATGCCAAATTGGAGGATTCAGTGAAACGAAGCTGGGAGGAGATAGCCGAGGGCTTCGTCGCACAATATTCATATAATACCCAAATCGAGATTACGACCCGTGATCTTGAGACGATGAGGCAGGAGCCGAAGGAGAGCTTCTCAGAATTCGTAGCCCGCTGGAGGGCCAAGGCTTCAATGATGACCCTTAGGCCCACTGACAAAGATCAAATTCGGATGATTGTGCGCAATCTCCAGCCCAAGCTAATGCAGAAAATGATCGTGATCCCCTTCCCTACCTTTCCAGACTTGCATGAGATGGGAGTGCAGATCGAGGATGCTATGAAGCAGGGCCTCTTTGACCAGGAGAAGGAACAGCCCAGGAGGGCGTTTACCCGCAGTTCGAATGCGACCACCAGCGGTGACGCAGCTGCAAGATCTTCCGAAGTGGGCATGGTCGCCACCACCACACCAAGAGCAGCCACCCCCTTTGTTGGTGCATCTACTTCAAACCCCCGAACTTCAGACTATCTACCCCAAGGCAAGAGGGTTTTCACCCCACTCTATATGTCTTTGTCTAAAGCCCTGGGGGTCCTACTCAGGAAAGGACATCTGAAACCGTTAGAGCAACGGCCTCTACCTGATCCTCTACCTGCAAAGCATGACCCGACTAAGTACTGTGCTTTCCATCAACAAACCGGTCATGACACCGACTATTGCGTCCGTCTCCGCCACGAGATACAAAATTTGATTGACAACAGGGTCATCCCCGCACCAGGTCCTGCAAAGTCTATCGGCACTTGATAAGTGAACTTGTGGGGGGGGATAATGTGATCTGATCAGAGATTGAACCAGCTGCGGGTGGCACTCAATTTACTCCAGACGTGGGAATGGCACGCACTGTTCTGAGCAATGTGCAAATACCAGTTTTTTTTTTTTTTTTTTTTGTGTGTGTGTGTGCTTTCTAACTTGGGTATTGGGTCAGTTTTGTTGTTTTGTTTTGAGTCTGTCTTTTTGTTTTGAGTCAGTCTCTTTTGTTTCGGGTCTATCTTATCGTATCGAGTCAGTCCTGTTGTATAGGAGTCGGGTGATTCCGGGGGGTGTTACCTCGGGCGTCACCATTTTGTTTTATGCTTGTCTTTTCGTTTTGTTTTGAGTCTGTTTCTGCCAGGGAGCCAGTTGTGCCGACAGATTTGAATGAAACAGCAGTGGTTTTTCACGCTCTTGTGTTTGCCTCGGCCGTGTGCCAATTGTGCCAGAAAGTTTGAATGAAACGACAGTACTTTTCGCTTACTCCTCCGCACCCCAAAATCATTGCATTGACCTAAGTTTTTCAAAACTCTTTTAAACACTGCGGTGAAAACGAAGAGGAAGGAATTCCTCGGGATTTGCAAAACTTTGATCATTTGAGAGAAAGAGAGGCGTGCCAAGCCTTTAATGATTGAAATCATGCCTGTCGACATGAGTACTGAGAAGGACCCTGGCTTGATCCAGACTGGTTCCACACTATCTTCAGCGCGAGCGATTTGTCGCTTTCTTAAAAAAATTTCAAAAACAAAATGTTTTGCGCGATCCTGCGAAGACCTGTGTGGAATCGCTCCTGAGATTGTGCAACCTAGGATCGCTCTCAGCCTCGAGACTCAACCCCTTCGCTTCCAAACCTTGAACTTGAATTCAGAAGGTTCAACGGTCAACTACGATGCGAGGCCTGTGTGGCCAGATTTGAAGCAGCCCTCGAACAAGAGGCCAGGAAAGTCAGATAAAAAAGATCAGATCTCATCAAGAGAAGCTTACGAAGCTAGAACAGGAGCCATTCTCCTGGATTCAGATAATTTCAGAATCTCAAAACCATTTGGCATGGACTCACTACACTTTTACCCTTGAAAGGCTCGCTGGGCCGAAAACCTGGAAGGGCGACCTAGGCAAAAGTTAGAGCAAGAGAAAAATACAAAAAAAAAGAAGCAAAAAAAATGCAAAAGAAAAGAAAAAAAGAGAACAAAAAAGAAAGATGCAAAGAAAAGAAAAAAAGAAAAAAAAATGCAAAAAAAAGAAGAAAAAAGGAAATGAAAAAGAAAGAAGAACAAAGCTCGCAAGGTCGAAAACCCGCGACGGGGGCCTTGGCAAAAGTTAGAGCATAAAAATGAGAGGTTAAATACCCAAGCGTACCTTAACCCCGGAACTACGTATGGCTTGATTCCCATCTTTGGGATACGTAGGCAACTTCATTCTGAAGTCCAGCCGTAAAATACTTCAAATTCAACTGTGTCCATGTGATGGTTCTAGTTATCTTTGTCTTTTCTGTATCCGGGAGTTCGGTTGCAATCATCGCTCTGAGGACTGATTACAATACACTATGGTGCCATTCAGACAAGGGGCAACTTTCCGTTGCCATTCAAATGCACCGCGGTGTCATTCAAACAAGGGGCAACTTTCCGATGCGGGTTTTCGACCTTGCGAGCTTCTTTTATTCATTTTCTTTTCTTTTCTTTTCTTTTCTTTTCTGCTTCTTTTCTTCTTTGCTTCTTTTTGTATTTTTCTCTTGCTCTAACTTTTGCCTGGGTCGCCCTTCCGAGTTTTCGGCCCAGCGAGCCTCTCAAAGGGTAAAAGTGTAACAAGTCCATGCCAAATGGTTTTTGGAGTTGCAGCCTCTCTGTGTCTAGGAGAACGGCTGTTGCAATGATTTGTAGGAGACTCCGTCATGGCCGCTCCACGAGCTCCTTTGGGTGAGATCTACTCTTTGATTTGACTTTGTTGCCTCTTGTTCGAGGGCTGTTTCTGATCTGGCCATACAGGCCTTGCATGACGTTTGACCGTTGGGCTTTCTAAACAGGTTCGGGGTTTCGAAGTGAGGGGTTGAATCTTGAGGTTGAGAGCGATCCTAGGCTGCACAATCTCAAGAGCGGTTCCACACAAGTCTTCACAGGGCCGTGTAAAACATTTGTTTTTGAAAGTTTTTAAGAAAGCGACAAATCGCTCGTGCCGAAGATAGTGTGGAACCAATTTGGATCAAGCCAGGGTCCTTCTCAGTACTCACGCTAACAAGCATGGTTTCATTCATTTAAAGGCTTAGCATGCCTCTCTTTTTCTCTCAAAATGATCAAAATTTTGCAAAACCCGAGGAATTTCTTCCTCTTCGTTTTTATCACCGCAGTGCTCGAAAGAGGTTTTTGAAAAACTTAGTTTAGTGCGATGAACTTGGCGCACAGGAGAGCAAGCGAGATGTATTGTCAGCCCGATCAAATTCTTTGGCACTTAAACTGAAAGCAAGCATGAAAGTGAGATAGCAACAGCTGTTTCATTCAGATTTGTTGGTATAAGTGGCCCCTCGGCAGAAAAAGACTCAAAAACAAAAATGGGTAATTACAAGACACAACAGTGTTCGAGGCGACAACCCCAGAATCACCTGGTATTCTATACAAAGGGGACTGACTCGCTACAATAAGACAGACCCTTAAGCAAAAAGACTGACTCAAGACAAAGAGGCAGACTCAAAACAAAAGACTGACTCGATACCCAAGCCAGAATTTACAAAGCTAGCATTCACAAACGCTCAAAAATGCGTGCCAGACGCCACATCCAAAATATACCAGATGCCGCCCGCAGGTGGTTCACTTTCTGATTACATACTTGCAGTATCTGTGTCCTTAAAATCCAATAACTGGGTGGTAACGGACTTGGCTGAGGTAGGCGGGAGGATAACCTCGTTGTCAATCAAATCTTGCACCTCATGGCGGAGGCGGAAGCAATTGTCGGTGGCATGGCCTGTCTGCTGATGGTACGCGCAGTACTGAGTAGCATCATGCGTAGCGGGGAGATTCTTCGGGAGAGGACGAGGCTCCAAGGGTTTAAGGTGCCCCCTCTCGGCAAGGATCTGAAGTGCCTTGGACAGAGGCATGTAGAGAGCATGAAAGGTCCTGCGCCCCCAGGGCAGGTACTTTGGAGTCTGAGCGCTCTTACTAGCCGCACAAGCGAAAGGGTCGGCAGGCGCCACCTTAGCTTTCTGATCTTTCCCGGGTGTAGGGGCGGGAATAGGAGGAACTGTTCTGGCATAACGGGGCCTATCCCCATTTTCTGACTGGCTTGAACTACCCTCAGGTGGAGTGGGGAAAGCATCCTCCACAGTCTTTGCCACAACTGCGGATATCTGTTGCTTGTTCATCCCCCCGGCTTTCAAAGCCTCGACTGCCCACAGCAGTTGTTCACTAGGATCGGCATCTGCCTTCACTTTGTCTTTTCCTCTGGCCTCAGCCTGATCGAGGGTTTGGGTTGATGTTGATATGTCATTGCCATAGCTGGAGGCCATCTCCGGTTGGCTTAGTTCGATCACAATTCGCCCCAACAGCGGGGGCTCCTGGGGTACAAAACTCCCGGCATATGGTGCAGCTGGCGATGAAGCTGACATTCCGTAGGCGAGATCCGCCACAGACCTCTGGAGATCACCTATCATCCCCATCAGTTCAAATGTAGTAGGCTCGCGAGCCTGGTATAGCTGGGGGGCCCAGACCGGGTGCGCAACAGGCGACCTGGGTGGATGTGACACATCAATGTTGGCCTCACTTTGCAGAGTGATCCCTTGCTCTAATGCAGCTGTCATAACCACGATCTCTTCTGAATTCCGCGTCATCACAAGTCCTGCCTCGGCAAGGGGAGCACTAGCTATTCTGTACCAGCTGTCCGAACCTTGAAAGAGACAACAAACAGCATTTCAGCTCAAACAGATCAAACACGGGTGTAACTGAACAACTGTACTCTACTGCTGATCACTGTTCCCAGAAATCACTGTCCCCAAAACTGAACCTGATACCCGCAGATAACTGATTCTCTTCAACACTGATACTCTCAGGTCCGATACTCGAACTTGCAAACTGATATGTACTTTCCTGTAGAAATACATTCTAAAAGCACAGAGCAAGTAAAGAGAGCCAAAACACCCCTATGTTGGGGTAGGGTTTCCCTGTCCTATTTTGTCAGGAGCTAGGGTTCCACTATGCACGCAGAAGTTTTCAAACAACCTAACATCGGGTAAGCAGCCTGTCCTAACTTGGAATGGTCACTATGGATCCAAATATGCACTAGGTCGAATGGTCGAAAAGGGTGACCCGGAAAAACCGGGGTTTGTGTTCCCATACTGTCAGAGCCCATAACCGGTCAGCCTTATGGTCATGCCTTGACAAGACAAGCCTCTAGCAAACCGTTCAGGAATGGCAGATGGCAAACACTGTGTTCCTAGGCGCACTAATGCACATGCAATGCAAAGAGACACATAAATGAAATCAAAAATAGGATATCACGAGTTCGAGTCAAGCTCTCTAAATCCCCAGCAAAGTCGCCAGAAACTGTAACACGTCCGCGAGGGACCCCGCTACAGTTCGGACTCGATTTGTGTCACGGTTCTTAATCTTGAACCAAAGAGTCCAAATCTGGCAAATCGTTTTGAGAAACAAATTTTTTGAAAAGAAGTGCCAAACATGGACTGCTTTGCCAGATACAGAGTCGCCACCTAAATATTTTTTTTATGAGGGAATTTAGGAAACCCTGACTCGGTGCCGAAGGCCACATGTCCGTCATCACCGGAGTTGTCTCGGCTCGGGAGCTAGGGTATGATTGGGGAAGGTCAGCTATGAGCACCCCCTCTCGCCCGATCCGAAGATCGGCCTCTACTAACCGTGATATCCATTTTTGAAAGCGTTATGTGTTCTTTAAACCAATTATTAGCCTAGAATTACTATGTTATGCGCGCAGCAAACAAGTATAGACTAGATTGCCTAATTTGGAGATAAACATTGCATATCCGTTTGTTTTGGAAAATGTTTTGGAATTTGCTACTCGTAAGTAGGCTAAAATACGGATTGCAACGAGTTTTTCCAACTCAAACAATCCAACCTTCACCCACGGGCATTCAAATAATTTATCTCATATAAGCACTTAGCCACATGGTAAGCATGCTATCATGTTAACATTCACACGCATGCGAGATGCTAAAGTATAAATACTTACGTCGTACTCCGTGCCAAAACAATAAACTAGTTAGCAAACATGCGTGATCCTAGTTCATGTCAAGTTGACTAATGCAACACATGCAAAATGCAATTAGAGTAGGCTCGGCTAACCTAAACATGGCATGTGAAATGCGACCAATTAATGCACGTATTCAATTTGGAATTGAAATACAAATGCAGTTAGCATGATACGCCGAGCCCGGTGCATGCAAGACAGATGTATGGATGCACGCATGCATAACATAAGGTATGCTAATTTAAACATGCCCTAATCTACCATCATAAGCAGGTAAATAAAAGGAAAGAAAGAAGTGGGGGTTGGAAGACATTCACACACTCACCCACACTTATTACAGATTTGCCCTCGCCCGGAGGGACCAAATAAATAATACAAATCAATTAACTATGCAAGCTAATTAAATATTACAAATTGCCTAATCAGCTAACAAACTAATTAAGCTAGGAAAAGCAGTAAACCGCCTCGGGAGGAGAGCCAGATGCAGTGCACGCTCGGGTCCCGCTCGGAAGTGCACGGCCATACATAGTCTGCCTCTGTTTTCCCTGCTTTGCTCCTCTGGAGGCTACCAAAACCTCAGGGATGCCTCTCTGGATATTGGGAATCACCATCGGCTGGGTAGAATGCCCACCGGCAGTGTCATGTGATCACCGGCACAAAATGAATCCATCGGCTGGTGATTTACTGCCGGTCGGCAATGTATACTGCCGGTCGGCAAAGAATGCCTGCAGAACCTGCAACTCACAGCAGCAGAGGACAGAACTTGCATGGCAATACAATTCAAGCAATGTATGCACCAATCATGTCCCCTATTATGTTTGTGACTCAAAGGGACATGTGTCTCGATTCTCGGACCGCCAATCACGCATTTCCATACATGACGGCCCAAAGAATCAAGTGTGCAACTTTCATGTCAAATGAAATGCAAACCAAACAAACAAACCAAGGCCCAATTCCTATCACCAAGTCAAGGAACAAGGCATGCATGCAAGATGCAATGCAACCTAGGCATGCAAGCTAAGGATGCAACATGGCATGGCAAGACATTTATGCAAGCATACAAGCAAACATGAGGCAATGCAAACTAATGAAAAGGTGGACTTATACATGATTTAGGCAACTCTAAATAGGCCTAAAACGGTGGCCATAATGACCAAAATAAAGGACTAAACACATACACACATGCACGTGTTGAAGGAGCCAACACTTAGGCACAAATGGGACAACTCTCAAACACATTTGAAAGAAGGTAATCATGGACATATAACATGCAAGGTAGGCATTGAAAATCATGTTAATGTGATACCAAACTAACCTACCAATGCAAGCTATGTATGCAACAAATGGTCCAAGCATTCAAAGTAAACCAATGGAGTATTGAACTACACTTAACAAGATCAAACATGGCATGAACTTATTGACCAAAAACAGAGTTTTAGCACATTAAGACAAGGCCTAAAGATCACTTAGATGGCATCCAAATGACCTAAATTCAAAGGCATGCATAAATGGCCAAAACATGGAACATGCTACACAAGCTTTCAAAGCATTAAGGAGACATCCAAGACAAACATATAGGCATGCAAAGGGGACTGAAATGACATGGTGGATAGTTCCAAACCACTAAATTAATGCAAGAATGTCATGCTATACATTCATACACTTAAGGCCAACAAGCCGGAATACAAAGGGGCTATACTAAGCATGCCAAATCCGACCCAAACAACCTAGGACAGACCTTAAACATGGCAAAATGAGCACAAAACCTTCACAAGGCTAAGCCTAAAACATGCTAGAACAAAGGCTAACAACCTAAGGCATATTAAGGCAATAACATGGCATTACATGGAAGGTATGCTAAGCATGCATGGTGTACCAAAACCAACATACAACAAGGTTATATCATGGTATAATAAGCATGGAAAACAACCAAGACATGATCAATACACACTCTAACATGATGCTCTCTCAAGAGGCCAAAACGGGTCCCTTTCAAGGACAATAAGGAGAGGGGGTGGCCCTCCCCTTTTGGAGACTTCAAGGCACCATCTCCACCACTGAAATCCCTCAAGATTTCAGTGGTGAAGAGGCCCAAACACCAAAGTCTCGAAGCTTGCTCAAAATAGCACAAAATGGGGCCTTTCAAGGCCTAAGAGGGGTCAAACACCTCCAAACCACAAAACACTCTTAATAAATAGTCAAGAGGGCTAAAAAACAGAACTTTTTTGTATTATACACTAAGCTCAAAAATGATTTTAAGATAGGTAGAAAAGCAATGCTAAAATGGGGAATAAAAGGGAAGTTTCTCACCCTTGTAGACCACCTTCACAAATGATGCTCCAACAGCTCCTTTAGGTTAAAAACAGCTCCAAAACTTCAAAACCAACCTCTTAGAACCTCAGTAGCTAAGTGAAGGTGAAACACTATGTGTTTGTGTGCAATAGTAAGACACAAACACAATTTAACACACACAAGAGGGAGATATAGAGATAGAAAGTGTATGGATTCTAACCCTAGAACTCAAAACCCTAAAAATGGCTGTCTAAAAATATCTAAGGTGTTTCAAGTGTCTCACCCTCAAGCCAAGAGAGAAGGCTCTCTCTTATAGAGCCTTTTGTCTTGTAAAGCTTACAAGACAAGCTTCTAAAGAGAGAGATCCCTCCATACACGTGTATCGAGGGGAGCCAAAAGCAAGACAGCTGTGACAAAATATCTGCAAAAGCAGATGCACAGTAGTCGGCCGGCCAAAGATGCCATTTTGGCAAAAGTGAGTGCCGACCGGCAACAAATAGTGCCGACCGGCAACAAAAAGTGCCGATGGCAGCAAAAACCAGCCGGTGACCTCTAGCCATGGCCGGTGGTGTGTGGGGATGCCTCACAAAGCATTCCCTGCCCCTCCAAGGCAAAACACAAGTGTTTGGTGCAAAACCGGACACAAAACGGTCGAGTTCTGAGATCCTGAGGCAAGGCACGTAGCCGAGACCTCCGGGAACTCCAAACGAACACAAACAAGGGTAATCACCAAGTGTTCCAATGGTGACGTCCAAGTCTTGAGGACGGTCAAAAATGGGGTGTCTACAGCATCGAACTGAGGAAACCTCTCAGATAAATGTAGTTATGAATACATGCAAGAGCAGACTACCACCTCAGCTGGTCACCCCCTCTTGGAATTACAGGAGCAGTTAGCAAAGGAAATATAATTTGTTATATACATGGTTATAATGATCACATATATCCATAGTCAACTACCTTGAGGTCCCCCACCTTGAGCAATGTTAAGGGAAGCTTTGAGGCACCAAAGCTCCACGAAACTCTCTTGGACAACAGACAAAATATTCCATATAAACCCGATTCTCTTCACATTAAAGATAACTTAACTAAACTTAACTCCACTTGATTGAACTCAACACAATTTAAACACTTTTTCTTTCCCTCTCTCTATACCTAGGAAGAGTCTTCATCTTCTCTGATCACTCATTCCCACGTCGGAGGGGTTTTCCGGCCAACCCCAAACGGGCAGCTCTGACGGTGTTCTGTGTTACAGGTCCCTAGTTCCTGAATAGTTCATTTCAACTGTGGAGCCCCGATCCACTTTCATCTAGTGTGGGATCCAGTACACACACTTCCCATACTCTTTCTCATTATTTTGCTTTTGCTTTTGCTTTTGCTTTTGCCTTTTTTACTTTTGTTTTTTATTTTAATCTTTATTCCCCTAATACAGCTCTCTCCTTGTCTCTCCCTTAGATACTATCCTACGGTCTTCCTAACTTCTAATCTATTTTTCATTTTCATTTATTTATAAGAAAATGTTAATGGGTGATGTTTAGTTTTGATTGGAAAATGTATTAGACCATTGAAAAGTGTTTCCCACCTGACATGTTAGAAGTTAATTTTGAATTTATCATAAATTCAATTATTTGAGACACAATGTTTTGTGCTATCAATGCAAGTGAAATTGAAAATTTAAAATGTAGGTCTTTCACATTTCTAGTTTTGATTTACCTATAAAAATTATACAAAATACGTAAAAAATGCATTTAAATATATATGTACAAATGCTAACAACTCTCATTGGGACACTTGCTAATATTGAAATTCGGATTAATTTTTTTTTGAAAAATTAACGAAAAGGACTATTATTAACAAGACTCATATATCCAAAGAGTTGTGGTTCAATGAAAAGGTATTTAGTATGTATTAAAATTTCCCCTAAAATTTAAGCATTAAATTCAATTAAGTTTTATTGTTTCAAATTTTTAATATTAATTTCTTATAAATTACTCTCCGGTACCCCCCCCCCCCCCCCCCCCCCCACCCCCACTAATTAAACTACCCTAAACTACTTCCACTAGCTCACTCAGTTAATCTACTATTTCAATTCCTACACCGACCAAAAAAAAAAAAGAAAAAAAAAAGCATGTTAGGAAACTGTCAAGAAAATATCCACATTATTCATAATTAGACTGCATTTTGATTTTGATTTAGATAGAGATTTATGAAGACAAAATAAGTAAGAAGGAAAAACCAAATAAAATCGGGGTAAATATTTGTTACTTTTTCATTTTCATTTTTATAACTTGGTGTTTTCGATTTTTTTTTATAAAAAATAAAAAAATAAATAATAAACACAATCTTAACATTAAATATAAAGCCAAAATTTTAATATAAGAGTTTTGTTAACAAGTGTTCCAACAACTTACAATACATTTATTATCTTATTTTTATGAAAAATATAAAATCATTTTAAAATTTGTAAACTCAGGTCTAGACAATATTAACTTTTTTAGGTATTCGGATTAACTTGTGCATACTTTCATTAATCTTAATATTCTTAAGTTAACGATTAGATAATTTTTCAATCATTCGTTAGATGACTTGGATTTAATATTTTGAATCCTATTCTCAAATTTTTACTTTGGCCAACTCCTTAAAATTCAGTACAAAATTAACTAAAGTAGTATTTATCATAAGCCCTGTTTGGAGTGAGGCTTTTTTTTTTTTTTTGGCTAAAATAATTAATAAGTCAAAACACTCAATCAAATCATTTTTTTTTTCCGAAAAAATATTTTGAATCCTATTATCAAATTTTTACTTTGGCCAACTCCTTAAAATTTAGTGCAAAATTAACTGAAGTAGTATTTGTCATAGGTCTTGGAGTGATTTTTTTGACTAAAATAATTAATAAGTCAAAACGCCTAATCAAATCATTCTCTTTACTTTTTCTTTAGGCTGGGGCTTGCCTCCAGTCCACCATCTAGATTAGAGGGTCAAATTCAGTTTATTGGACCCACTTTTGGATCTCTTTTTGATAATTCGAACAGTTCACATTTTAGGTTTTGTTGTGTATATTATCTCTGTAAAAAATCGCATCGATCGGATAACGGATACTATATATTCGGATCACTTTTTTATGAACCGTTAATTTTCTGACCGTCCATTTTTTTCAAAACAAAAGTAATCCGAATACATAGTATCAGTTATCCGATCGACATGATTTTTTACAAGGATAATGTACTCAACAAATTCTAAAATGTGAACGGTTTTAATTATCAAAAATGGTCCAAAAAGTGGGCCCAATGGACCAAACTAGACTGGACTGTTCCAGAACTGGACTAGAGATAGTCCAGACCTTTTTTTTATACGTTTTTTCATAAAATTTTTTAAAAACTAATTAAATTAATCACATTTTATGGAATTTAGAAGTTCTATTAAAAATAAGTTATTATTGTCGGTGAGAGAGTATTTAGGGGATCCCAAGCAAAGGGCAAAACTGTTCCTAGCAATTGAATCACTCACTCTATTGTTCCTACTTAGAATTAGATAGGGCGAGGCATAAGGTTATCCGACCCACGAAAATCGTTCAACTCGAACCAGCTACATCTGTATGGGTGGTTTCCCAAAATTGTTAGGATCGAATGCGGTTTAAGATTTTCTTGTTTTGCGGGTTGCGGGTTTCACCCACACCCGCAAACACCCGCTCGCACTAAACATTTTTTTATTATTATTTTAAATCTCCAACTTTCGTCCAGTAACACATTAGCAACCTTAACATCCCGATGGATAATTTTGGGATTACAATGTTCATGAAAGTACTCTAGCCCACGAGCTGTGCTTAAAGCCACTCGTTTTCTTGTAGGCTAATCTAAAAGAGGATCTCCAAGCTTAAGCTCTGTATTTAGAGTTTAAAACTAATCAAACATCACTAGAAAATCAATTAAAAAATTAAATGATAACCAAAATCATACAAATATAATAGTCATTAAAATAGTGAATGATTTTGAATGATATGTTTGTGTTAGTTTAAGATTTGATTTAAAAATTTAAGATTTTGAATGTTTAACTTGTGTTAAAAATTGATTTTGTTGTGTTTTTAATTTTAGGGAGATTGACCAATAAATCCCATATTTTGGACTTGTAATCCAAATAGTCTCATATTTTTTCTTGTGATTTATTTAGTCATTTTGGATATTTAATTATTTATTTGCCCGCTACATTGGAGTGTCACATTTGGAAAAAATATACCAAAGAGTTTTTTAGTGTCACATCATACCCGTCACGTTAGAGTGTCACATTTGAGAAAAATATACTTATGAGTTTTTAATATTTCTAGAATGCCACATCATACCCGCCACGTTGGAGTGTCACATGTCACGTTTGGAAAAATTACACTAAGGAGTTTTTGATTTTTTTTAGAGTGCCACATCATACCTGCCACGTTGGAGTGTCATATGTCATGTTTGGGGAAAAATACACTAAAGAGTTTTTTATTTTTTTTAGAGTGTCACATCATACCCTCAACGTTGTCACGTTTGAGAAAAGTATAGTAAAGAGTTTTTATTTTTTTTAAAGTGTCACATTATACTCGCCACGTTATTACATTTGAAAAAAATACATTAAAGAGTTTTTATTTTTTTTTTGAGTAAAAGCTTTGGAGTGTCACATCTACCCGCCACGTTATCACATTTAGCAAAAAGTACACTATGGAATTTTTAATTTTTTTAGAGTGTCACATTAATTCTTGTCACATTAGAGTATCACATCATACATGTTACATTAATAAAAAGGTATAGCTATCTACCAAAACACTACCAAAATAAAAAATAAGACTACACAGAAAAAACTCTTCACTAATAGGACTTAACAGATCAATAAAAAAAACTTGAAACTAATTGGAGTACTTATTTGTGAGATGGGATTTATTGGTAAATATCTCATAATTTTATAAGTTTTAATTCATTAATTATTGATATTCTAAAGTAATAGGAAAAAACAGGCCCAAGTTTTGTTTTTTAAAAGAAAATTTCAAATTCGCAAATCACTCGCATATCTGCGAACCCTATCTGCATAAACCGCAACCCGCACTACGAGCGATTGCGGGTTCAATTTTTTTCAAACCATAGACATATAGGCTGGTCCAAACTGCAAACTGAACCGTCCAAAACCGATCCGTGACCACCCCTAGAATTAGGGGTGGATATTGGCCCGTTGACCTGCTTAACTTGTTTGGTCTAATCTTATTTTTTAAGGGTTTGAAAAGATTGTTTTAACCTATAGAATTAGGTTGGACAAACATTTTCAGCACAATATATTAATGGGTTATACTTTCAAAACAGTCTGACCTAACCCGTTATTAAATAAATAAATTATAATATATTAAAATATATATTTTTTGGGAGGAGATCTAGATTTTATCTTTATTACTTTTATTGAAACTCACATTTATAGTGATGTGTGATTGAATTTATTTAAAAAATTCTTTAATTTATACACAAAATCTTATAATTTTTAATCATGTCAGTATATTTATTTAAGAAATATAATATGTGATTGAATTTAATTATAAAATATTTTAATGTTTTTAACATATAACCCAATGATTGAACTTATGATTTATAATTATTTTTTGAATCGAGCTTAGAAAGGTGTAGAGAGGCCCAATGTTAGAACCAAACTAGGCCGGATTTAGATAAATATAAAATCTCTTATTATATAATATCGATTTGACCCAAACCCTTCTGATTGGAAGAATGCCCACCTCTATCTTGAATATAATAGTTTTAGGCATAGTTTGGGAAGTTGATTTTGGTAGGTTAGGGGTTAAAATAGCCACAAAAAACAAAATAGGTTATTTTAGCCACAAAAAACGAAACATCAAATCCAACCCATAATCATTACACTCTTCTCTCACAAAAAAAGTCAAAAAAGTCAAAAAGCCAAAAAGCCAAAAAGCCAAAAAGCTCTTCCCAAACCAGGCTTTTTAGCCCCAGGCCAAAATAGCCAAAAAGCCAAAAAGCCAACCCACTTCCCAAACGGAGGCTTAGTCGCCGTTTGGCAAAAAAAAAATTAGTTGGCTTTTTGAAATTTAGACTTTTTTAATTTGGGACTAAAAGGTTCATTTAACAAAAAATTTTTGACTTTTTTAAATTTTATGAGAAAAAAGCGAAATAATTAGTTTGGATGTAGCATTTTATCTCATTAATTTATTTAACTTATTTTGTTGTTTGTGTTTTTTTAATCCCACGGAACGTAGCCAAATGAAGCCTTAGTTTGATTTCACTGTTTGGCATATAACTAACAATAATTATGATAGAGACTTCTACACATATATATAACGCTTACAATTCCTATGCTCATTCTATCCATACATATAATATAGGATTCACACATATATAATTGAACTCTGCACACACGTCAAAGACCAAAATCAAATTAAAAGTCATAAAACCCTTAAAAAAAGAATCTCAAACATTTTTATAACCCAAAATTGCATTTTTGCCAAACAAACCAAAGACTCTCTCAAGTCAGCAAGTACAGCCGAACCAAGAGGGCAAATATTCCTTACCTTTTCAAGCAATTAATTCCAAAGTGGAAAATAGCCAAACACACGACTTTCCACACAATATTTGTAAAAAGAGAATCCACTCTCCCCAGCTAAATTCCAGCACGCAATACTGTGTACTAAACAGAGAGAGAGAGAGAGAACATTCATTCACTATGCAAATCAAGACCCTCAAAACTATTCTTGAAAATAAAATTAATGCGATCTATCAATCAAAATTTGTCCTCAAAATCAAGGTTCAAAACCCACTGCAAATCGTGCATGTACGTACCATCCAACGGTGATGGGGCATTCCAGGTTATCATCGGGATTGATCGCAGATCTGAAAAACCCAACATTGGTATGTCAAATCAGAGTCATATAAACCCTACGTTGTTGTTTAGTACATGATATGAGTTGATACGATACAACACACAACATTACAAAGTGTATCTACGTGGCATTTTTTGTCATGGGTCTAAACAAAAAAAGACAAGACACGGAGCAGTTACAGTGGACGAACCAGCCAGCACCCACCTGGCAATAGCAAAATCGCCGTTTGGTTTAGGTAAATTATAAATTACATTCTGACATTAAAAGGCCCGTTTGATAAGCATCTCAAATTATAATCTGAAAAATAACTTAGATTCTCAGTAGGAGTACTGGGGTCTTTTCTAATTGGCCAAAAAAATTGTTTTTTTTTTTTTGGGGTTTCTGCCAGTGGCAGGCTGTCACGTGGCACTAGGGGGTCATTAGGGGTGCCCCTAGTTGGGGGTCGGAAGCACTGCTGTTATAATTTCACCTATTGATTTGAGTTTGTTGTTTATTTTAAGCTTTCAAATCATAATTCTACACTCATTTTTTAAAACTCAATTCAAAATATAATCGTTACTTTTCAAAATTCATAACCAAACACATAATTCAAAACTCTTTTTAAAACTCAATTCAAATTAATATTTTAATTTTGTTAAGATTTTAAATATTTAAATATTTAAATATGTTACGATTTTTTTCATTTTTTAATTTTTTTGAATATTTTTAAATATTTTAATTTCAAAATATTACGATTTTAATTTTTTAAATTTTAAAATATTTTTTAAAAATAAATTCAAACTCTATTTTATAAAAATATTTTTAAATATTTTAATTTTTTTGTTAGGTATTTGGTTACGATTTGAGTATAGAGTTATGAAACTAATATGGATTTTCGAATTATGTATTTGATTATGAGTTTGAAAAATAATTTCTTAATTGAGTTTTGTTTTATGTGTTTGGTTACGATTTGAGTGTAGAGTTGTTTTTAAATTTAAAATATTAACATTTTAAATTATTTAAATTTTTTGAATATCTAAATTATTTAAATTTTTATGATTTAAATTTTGGGGGATGCACCAATAAATCCCAAATTAATAACTTATGCACTGTTTAGTCCTAAAAGTTTTCTTATAGACTGAAAGGTCTCATTACAATGTTAATAACATCAGATACAATGTTAATAACATCAGAGTCATGTTACAAACATTGGATTTCAAACATCTAATGTTCATCAAATTTCAATAATGTTTGAAAATATAGGATGAAAAACATCTAATGTTCATCAGATTTCAATAAATTTTGAAATTATAGAATGAAACATCAGATCATTTACATCATTCACATCATGTTGATGTAAAAATGGGACTAAATGGAGCATAAGAAAACTTTTAGGACTAAATGGTTCAACGTTTCAAAAACTAGGACTTATGGGTAAATTTTCCTTAAATTTTTTGAATCTTTATTTTAATTTTTTACTTGTTAAATTTTTTAGATTATTTAAATTATTTAAATATTTATGATTTAAATTTTTTGAATATTTATTTTGAAAAAAAATTATTTCCTTTGTAGTATTTTCAATTAAAAAATTGATTAATGTTATTTTCTGTTAATAATAAATTTTTTTAATTGAATTTTAAAAAGAGTTTGGTTATGAGTGTTGATCAGAATTTTCAATAGTGTGAAAGTAATGTGTTTTGTTATGAGTTATAACAATTTGAATTAAGTTTTGAAAACTCTTTCCAAAACTCATAACCAAACAAATTTTCTTACTTAACATTTCAAATCAAACTTTCAAAACACAATTCTACACTTAATTCAAAACTCAATTCAACACTCATTCAAAAACCATAACCAAACAAATTTTATACACTCAAATTATAATTCCACAACTCACAAACTCAAAATACAACTAATACTCTCAAATTATATTTATAAAACTCTACCAAACGCAGCCGGAATTTTTAACTCTATAAAAAAATCTCATTTTATTAATAAATTATCAATTTAATTAACAATTTTAATAATATCATAAATTTATTTCAATTAGTAATTTAAGAAATTTTATTATTATATAAAGAACGGTTAATAATTTTATTTTTTTAATTAATTTTGTTAAATAAAAGTTATGACAAAAACATTTGTAACTTTTCAAATTACATATAACAATTCCTATTTTAAGCAAGAATTTTATTTTTTAATTAATTTTGTTAAATAGAAATTATGACAGAGAAATATTTGTTACTTTTCAGATTACATATAACAATTCATATTTTAAGCAAATCTCAGTAGGTATATTTATAATTTATGCATTTAGTTTTCGAACTTTTTAAAAAAATTGAATTAATTTTTTTAATGGATAAATTACACTCACATTCCTTGAGAATTTGACATAACTACATTAGATTCTTTAAAAATTTTAATTCATATAACACTTGGTCCCATTTTCATCAGAAATCCTTTAGTTGTATGAATAAAAAAATGATGATGTCTTTCTTTTACATTGAAATGTATACTTTATCTTGTGTATCTTTCTACCATCTATGTTATTTTTGATCTATTTAACCTTACTAAAAGAGAAGTAATGATAATTATGTTAAAAATGTAGAGTTTGTTATTTTTTTAAATTTTTTTTTAAAAGAGGTCAATATAATTTAATATTTTTTTAACATAGTTAACTTTTTCATCTTTTAGTTTTTAAAAATTATTTTTTTATTTTAGTTTTTAAAAATTATTTTTTAAAAAACACCTAGTTCAGCCATATAAATTTTTTAAAAAAATTAGTTTAAGATCCCCGATATTATAATTTTATAAGATAAAAGACATGTAATATTTTATTGTAGTTAAAGTTCCTCGATATTTTCACAGAAATTTCTAACTCTTCAAAGAGAAATTTCAACCAATTTATCTGCAACGAGCTGAAATTTCTCTAATACTATTATTAAAAGACCTTAACTAATAAAAAAAAAAATTGGACTTCTCTTACTATTCAAAATTGAAAAATGATATTTCACTAATGTTCCTAAATTTTAACCTACTATTTTCTTTTTATAAGTCATTCCATGTTTTAATTTTAAGATTTGGCATCTCTCAAGTTGGGCATTTCAATTTGAGAGAGTGTTTAAGTTTAGTAAGCTCATTTTAAAATAAAATTTGATGATTCAAACCATCTATTTTGTAAGACTCATTGAGTAAAATATTAATACAAAAGATAAAGATAATCAGACATCGATAGTTCTATGTTTGAATTAAATTTATATTATAAAAATTCTTGAAATTATATTTATCGTCCATTTTTTAAAAATAAATGAGTCAAACATATAATTACCGATGTCCAATCATTCTTATTTTTTACATAAATATTTTACTCAATAAGTCTTAAAAAATAAACAATTCGGATCACCAAAATCAGTTCCAAAATAAACCTACAGAATCCAAACACTCTCAAGTTAAGATGACAACTTAAAAGAAGTCAAAATCCCTTATTTTATGTTCTTATTATGAAACCTAATTCAAAGTTGTGTTAACTCTCGTTTGAAGTCAAAAGGACTTTAAGATGAATCCTGTTTTCACCAAATTAGCTGCGTTTAAGAAAATATTCCAAACTAGCATTTGGCTAAAAAACAAGACTCCCTAGTTCAAAAAAACAGAGAAGACAAAATTCAAACCGGTTTTGATTGAATTCAACACTTTTTTTTTTTTTTTTTTCTGAAATCAAAATACTTTCTAATTTTTTTCAACTATTTTGAAAACAATTTTCACCCAATTCCTGATTACTAGCATTGTCCGAGGGTACCACTTAATATTGTGTTGGCCAAAAGAGGAAACTCACTAACAAGCATAGCAAAGAAGGGCAGTTTGGACATTTAAACACAATCTCGATTTTGTATTCAAAAGGCTCAACAACCCATAGGACATATCTCACTTACTTCGAAACAACTTTGCTATCTTAGCATGTGCGTCACATGCAAGGAAATACTAGCGATGATACCAAAATCAGGGAACCAAAAAATTGAATTCCTATACTCCACAAATAAAATACTAAATGCAACAGCAACATAAAATTAGATAGACAAACTTTGACTTCCATTAACGTAACCATAATGATTTAGCTTTGACATCATCCTTATATTCAATGCCAACCTCCAAACCAAACACAGCTATGGCAGAGCTAATGTAAATTCAAGACTTACATAAAGATCATAGTAAATGAGGAAAGAGATACTTGCTTCATGAAAAGGGAAAGTCTGCATTCATCAAATTGACTCAATACTGTGCCCAAAGTTGAATTCAATTCAAGTCCATCTCCCCAAAACAAATACCCACGCACCCATATCCCAAGGGAGCGAGTTTTCATTTCAAGTGAGTCCTCATCTCAATTAGTGAACCCCACTGACTGACACTGTCTCGGTACTTGAAAGACACTGGACTATTGAGCCTCATGGTCCACCCCACTCTCTTGGACCTATCATTCATTTACACTGCTACTAGTACATGCCTCCTCCCCCCTCTCTATCATGAGAAATCATACACTGAAAACACAATTCATGTGCACACCAAAGCTCTAGCAGTGCCATCAACATGAGAACCAGAAGAGAGACGAGCACATCATGAACCATAATTTATGTTAAAAGAGAAAACCCCCCCTCCCCAAAATCCCACTGTACACCCAAAAAAAAAAAAAAAAAAAAAAAAAAAACACTTCAAACATTAACAAGGCCTTAAAGTTAAACAGAGCAACACCCTTCCCCCACCCCCATAATTACCCAAGAAAATAAAAGAAAGGAAAAGAAAAGAAATACAAGTACCTTAGCTAACCCAAATCATGGAAAACTAAAGCAAACACTTCCTATCCCAATAGAACATTTTTCAAATGCTAAGAAGATCAGGTGGCGATGGCTGATGATGTTCTTTTGTGTCTCTAGTTGCTGCATCGGGAGACTCGAGAGAAATGACTGGTGGAGGGGAGGACTCTGTGACTGCCATTGAGTCTCCGCCCTGTTTCGAGTTGGGTGGCTTTGGAAGCTCTGTTAGTATTTGGACAACTTCTCTCATGGTTGGGCGTTCCACAGCTTGTTCTTCAACGCACAGCATTGCCACGTAGAATACGTGCATAGCCTCGTGGAGGGGGACTGTGGCTAGTCTTTTGTCGAGGATTTTTAGCACTCCTTCCTTGTTCCCATCGGTCATCTTTCTAACCCATTGTACTATGTCTACTCCATCACCAAACTCTCCAACTGGTTTTCTGCCGCTTACAAGTTCTAAGAGAACTACGCCAAAGCTGTAGACATCGCTCTTCTCATCGACCTTGAGAGTGTAGGCATACTCTGAAAAGGGCAATTTTTGTTTCAGTCAAAAATGAACATGCAGTAATCAAATTCAATAATAGTAGCTCACAAGGTCACTAAGTTTAGTTCAAATTTGAGGTAACTAATTTGTCATGTACAATTAATGTTCCTAACAAATAGTTTAAATCATCAGTTGGACTGCATTTGAAATATTACCTATATTAAGTTTGGGAGCATAAATAGGCTCTATTTTTGCTATAAATAGTAGCATATGTTATTTTTAAATCCAAAAAAAAAAAAAAACATTAACTAAGTAGTTACAAATCATCTTCAGGTCTGAGGTCCCATTTATGGGACAAGAGACCAATCACTTGGTGAACTATCAGTCAAGAACCACCAACAGCTATTTAATGCCAATGCCAAAGCCAAAGACAAATGAAGACTGATAGTTAGAATATATACCTTCCAAGACGACCACACAACACATATCATCATGATGATACAAACAACATAGTCAAATTAGACCACAATAAACCAAAGTATAGAAAGAAATTAATTAAAGATATCAAGTTTCTCAATCAAAACAGCATCATGAGTCAAAAGTAGGCTCCTCAAGTCTCAAGTTCATTTGACAAATTAAGTACTTGGAGAAGCAAATAAGTACCTAATGAAGCACGAAAAGTTCATACTTCAATGATTAATTTTTGGAACTAGATTGTACCTGGTGCTATGTATCCATATGAACCAGCAATGGCAGACATGCATTCGGAAGTGCCCGAATCTTGCAAGAACTTGGCAAGCCCAAAATCAGCAACATGTGCTTCAAAATTAGAGTCAAGCAAGATGTTGTTGGACTTCACATCTCGGTGGAGGATCAATGGTGAACAATCATGGTGAAGATAGCAAAGCCCCTTTGCAGCCTCCACAGCAACTTTATACCTTGTGTCCCAATGTAAATGACCCCCTTTCTTGCCATGAAGCACTTCACCCAAGCTTCCATTAGGCATGTACTCGTAAACAAGAAGGTTTGTTTCATGATTTGAGCAGAACCCCAATAACCTCACAATGTGCCTGTGTCTAATCCTCCCGAGGGTCTGTATCTCTGCATTGAATCCGTGGTCATGAGACGACCCACGACTCATTGCGGGCAATCTTTTCACCGCAACCGAATCACCATTAGGCATCACACCCTTGTAAACAATCCCAGCACCACCTTTCCCTATAATGTTATCTTCCTTCAAGCAGTCCAAGACATCGTCACAAGTAAAATCTAAGCGTTGGAAAGCCGTAAGCTTCCACGCACGAGCCTCGCTCGCTTTCTTTAAAGATCGGGCCTTAATAATTGCAGCGATAGCAAAAGCAATCGAGCAAACTAGCAACCCAATAACAAGCAAGAGCTTCAAAGAAGCTGAGAATGACCCTTTAACACGTCCTTGGTGAGTGCTATTGGCAATCCCATCTTTGCAAGGACCCAAATATGGGCCACAGAGGTCAGGGTTGCCGAGGAACGAAGTATAGTTGAAGTAACTGAATTGACCAGTACCAGGAACTAACCCAGATAGATTATTATATGAAAAATCAACCGAAGTCAAGCTTTGCATCGAAGCTATCGATGCTGGAATGGTTCCAACTAAGTGATTTCGGGACAAATTCAAGTAATTTAGTATCCTCATACCTGTGATCTCAGTTGGGATTTTTCCAGAGAGCTCGTTTCGGCTGAGATCGACGAAGGTCAAGAGCTTGCACTGGCTGATTTCCGGAGCGATTGGACCCGAGAAACTGTTGTGGCTGAAATCAATCTTCGATAGCTGCTGCAATTCTCCGATTTCAGGGGGAATGTTGCCGGAAAACTGATTCCCATCGAGGAGAAGCTTCTGGACGCCGGAGAAGTTGCCGATAGTGGGAGGTAACGAACCGGTGAGATGGTTATTGGACAGACTGAGCTGTCCGAGACTGACAGAGATTGAATCTGTTTCGGGAAAGCTTCCGGATAAAAGATTGTCTTGAAGTTCAACCTGGGTGAGACTAGGCAAGCTCAATAGCCCCTTGGGAATCGACCCATTTAGATAGTTCTCTCCCATTCGAATTCGACTCAGTGACTCGCACTGCCCAAGCGAATCAGGAATGGGACCGAACAAGAAGTTACCCAAAGTGATCAGGGTTTGAAGACGATTACCAGAACACAAACTTGGAGGCAGAGTCCCAGTTAATTTGTTCGACGAGAGATCGACGAGTTGAAGCTTCCCATTTGTTCCCAAACCATGAGGAATGCTCCCAGTGAAATTGTTTTCCCAGAGTTGCAACACCTCGAGCTCCGGCAAATTACCAATGAACTCGGGTATTGAACCATGGAGCTTGTTTCGAAACAGATTGAGAAGGGTCAAGTTCTTGAGCTGGGCAAATGACGCCGGTATTTCGCCGGAAAACATGTTGTTTGACAGATCCATAGATTTCAAGCTCTTCAAGTAACCAAGCTCAGTCGTTAATGCTCCCGCAAACGCGTTCACTTGAAGAAACAGAGTGTCCAAGTTCTGAAGCTTGCTGATCTCCGCCGGAATCGCGCCGGAGAGTCCACAGCTAGCGCCGTCGAATCGGACGAGTTGGGATAAGTTTCCGATCTCCGGAGGAATACCACCGGAAAAGTTATTGTAGTAGCCAATATAGAGCTGTTGAAGGGTCGATAAGTTTCCGATTTCAGGAGGAATAGCTCCGTCGAGCTCGTTGCCGGAAACAGCCAGGTACTGGAGGGAGGGAAAGCGGCCGTATTCCGCTGGAATGCTACCGGAGAAGTAATTGCCGCCGAGGTGGAGGTGGCGGAGGCTGGTCATTTCGGAGACGAGAATGGGTAAATCGCCAGTCATGTTGTTGTTGTAGAGGTCGAGTACTTGGAGGTTTTTGAGGAGAGCTAGTTGGGAAGGGAAGGTTTCATTGAAGACGTTGTTGGAGAGGTTGAGGAATCGGAGGCCGGAGATGAGGGAGATTTCAGGGGGGATGGGGCCGGAGATCTGGTTGGCGGCGAGGGTGAGGTTGAGGAGGAAGCGGAGGTGACCCACGTCGGAGGAGAGAGTGCCGGAGATGTTGTGGCCGGAGATGTCGAGGGCGGTCACGTGGCGGTAGGAATCGCAGGTGACTCCGACCCATGTGCAGTGGCTTGTAGAGATGTTCCATGTCGAGAGAGCTGATTGGGGGTCGTCGGTGATGGAGGCTTTCAGGGAGAGGAGAGCTTTGTATTCTGGTATTCGTGCTGCGGTGGAAGGGTGAACATGCAGGTGGAGTAGGAGGAGGAGGAGAAGGATGAAGCGCATTTTTATGGAGGTTGGTTCTCTCTCTGCACACTCTGCTTTTAGAGAGAGAGAGAGAGAGGAGGTAGAAGAAGAAGAGGTAGGGAAAGAGTAGAATGAGAGTTCAGTTAGGCAGAGCGACTGAAGAAGATGAAGAATGAAGCATGATTCTTATATATTTTTTTTTTTTTGCTTTTTTGTTATATTATTAAATTTGTTAAATTTCAAAATAATAAATAAATAATGGAGTTGGCTCCTTTCTAGTTTGTTATTGAGGCATAGTTTGGGAAGACTAAATAAGTGTATTTTTTGACTTTTTATGAAATATGGGTTGGGTTTGAAGTGATGTGTTAGAGAAGTGATGTGACTTAAATAAGATCATATGACTTAAATAGAATAGTGACTTTTTGACTTTTTGACTTTTTTCAATCATGTTAAATTTGGCCTGAATAGAGAGTATTGTTGGATTATTTTGGATTCTAATTTGAACTCATCGTTATAATTCAAAGTATTCAATGTCTAAATTTTATTGATTACATTATCATTACAAAAAAGTTATGATAATTAAATGTCAATAGTTACTTGATCAAATTATATTTTTATTATAATTTATTTTGAAATTTATACATGTCATTAACTGACATGTGCTCTAATAAAATGTTTATTGATATCACATTAGTATAATTTTTTACAGAGATAATATATTCGACGAACTTTATAGATTAAACAATTTAGATAATTGAAATAGATTGGATCAAAGCCCACAACAATGGAATAATGCCGTCCAATCCGACAACGAATCGAAGAGTAGCTAATTCCATAAATAAAAAGGTTTTTATACAGTATATTTTTGTAAGAATTCAAATACAACTTATGGCTATGTTTGTTTTGTTTTTTCAAAATAATTTTTAAATTTTAAAAAAAATAAAAATTAATTTGATAAAAATAAATATTAAAAAATAAATTTAATTTGTTAAAAGTTATTTCTGCTTTCCAAAAAAAATAAGACTATATGAAAGTGGTCAATAAAATTTTTTTTTTCCCACCAAATTATGTTTTAGATATTAAAACATAAATTAAACAGAGCCCATTAAGGTGGGAAAGGAAAGTCATTATGCGACAATTAAGAGTATCTCCAATGATTTGTATTAGAGTTGCCATTGCTATTTGAGAAGTAATGCTCTATTAAATTTGATAATTATCAAAATTTATGTCAAGTTTAACATAAATTTTGGCAACTGTTATATGTATCAACTCAGTCAAAACCAACATTTTTTCTCTCTCCTTCTTCCTCCCAACAAAACATATAACTTTTTGCAAAACCAAATTTTTGCAGAACTAAACATATAAACTATTCCACTGGACGATCACTCGAACAACTGGAGTCCGACCAATCTTTCGAATGCATAGTTTTTGTGTTCGGATTTGTATTCGAATGTAAATATTTAATTTTTTTTTAAGAAAAAGTTTGAAAAAAGGTTACAAAAAATAAAAAATAAACAATAAAAAAAAAATCACTAAAAACTTATATCCAAACAACACCTGCAAAATTAGAGAGAAAGTTGGTTGAGATTTACTAAAATGACATTTGACTATTGGAGCACCATTACTATAAGAGTGTGTTTGTTTTGAAGGATTAGGGTGTGTGATTGGACTATTAGTCTCACTGGACTAATAGTCCATTGTTTGTTTATATTTGTGGGACTATCCTATCTCATAGGGAGGTGAGATTATTTCCATGGAATTGGTATCCCATCGGATTAGGCTTTGAAATGTCCATTTTATCCCCATACTATTACTTAGCAAACAATTAGAAAATAGTAAAATAGTCTTTTGAACATTTATAAATTATTTTTTTAGTGTTGTTAATTTAAAATTATATATTAAATAAAAAATTTAAGTTATAAATTATGAATTATAAATTTAATTTAATTAAAAATAATAAATTAAAAATTATGGCCTTATAAATTAAATATTTTTAGTGTCGTTAAAAAATTAAATTTACATATTAAATAAAATTATTTTTTTAGTGTTGTTAATTTAAAATTATATATTAACTAAAAAATATAAATTATAAATCATAAATTTAATTTAATTGAAAATAATAAATTAAAAATTATGGCCTTATAAATTAAAATTTTTTAGTGTTGTTAAATTATAAATTATAGATTACAAATCTAAAATTATATATTAAATAAAAATTATAAATTACAAGGGTAAAATAGTCTTTTGAACATTTATCCTTATCCAGTCTGTCTGACCAAACATTGGATTCACTAAAAATAGTCCAATCCAGACATCTAATCCCATGATTAAACAAATATAGGATACAAATCTAATTCAACCAAATAGTCCGGGGACAATATATCCCGGGACTAACAATTCGATGGATTACAATCTCCCCTTATCTAGTCTGTCCAAACAAACACAACCTAATTTGATAATTTGCTACTATTAATTATCAAATTATAGCAATAACAATACTATGGTGGTATTTAAATTTAATTATCAAATTAATGAGATGTTTGGCTATGTTTCATGTATAATGGTATTTAAATTTAATTATGTATGACTTTTTTTTTTAATATGAACTTATAATTAAAAAAATATGTAATTATGTAATTTTTTATTATTATTTAATTATTGCAACTTGCAAACCTTTTATTTTATTTATTTTTAAAAATTTGACTGTTGGTAGGCAAAACTAGAAAGGGAGGGTTGGGCTCAAATGAAAGACCCAGGCCCAAGCCCAAGGTCATGGGATGGGCTCGGGCTTGGGCCTAACCGGGCCAAAATGAGCCAGACCCACCTCGAATCGCAGACAAGTTTCAGATCACTCACAGGTCTCAGGCCATTTTTACACTCCTAATGATATGGTGGTGTTTGGGAACCTGGGTTGGGACATATTTTATTCACCAACGGAAAAAAATTTCAAAATTGATCTCTGTAGCGAAGGGAACAAGCGTTGTCCAGCTATAGGGCATTTTGTGTGTAAAATGACGTATTTACTCTCCGTTGCAATACCTGTTTGGAAACATGAAATGCATCTCTCATCTGTCTCATATCTCTAACTGAAGCTCTACCTAGACGCTTGTGTAGCTAAGAGTCGAAGACCTCACTCCGGCGGCTCACTCCGGCGGCACTGTTACGGAAGACCAAGTAGGTGATCTTCGACGACATACAAATGTACGGTTGCGAAACACCATTTCTACGAATTTTTCTTCACCGCACCGATGATGATGTATGTAATCGACAATTTTTTTTCTTCGTTGGTTGTTCAGTCACTGATCTTGCTACTGATCTTCACCTGGTCGTGTGCAACAAAAAATACATTGCTGAGCAACCCTTTTTTCCTCTTTTTCGTCTTCATTCATTTACCAATTTGTTGAGATTTTCTTCACATTTTTTTTCTTTTTTTACCTTTCTGCCATCTAAATAACAAGTAAAACAAAACAAAAAATTTCTTCGCACAGACTGTTTTTCAATCTTCATCCAATTTTATTTTATTTTTGGCGTAATTTGATTTTCTGTGTAAATTAAAAAACTTGGATTCATCAACATTTGGCATTCATCAGATTTAATAAAATTTGTAATTTACATGTGATGAATTATTAATTTGGCAAAAAAATAAATAAATCTGCTTTGGGAAATTTGGTTTGATGAATTATTAATGTGGGAAATTTGTTCTGAAATTGAAGATTGAGCAAATTATTTTCCGTTGATCATTCATATGATTTTAATTTTTTTTTGGGTGCTATTTGGGTTTTAAAAAAAATATTTAATTTTTTTTTCCCGCAAATTCAGTAAACCAAACAAAATTGTAATTAATTTTTATATGTGAAAATGAAAATAAATGTTTCCAAACAAATGTTTTTAATTTTTTAGAGAAATAGATACAATTTTCAATTAAACAAAAAATTTAATTAATTTTAATATGACAAACTAACAGCAACTTACCAATTACGACTCCGATTCGTAGCTCGAATTTGGAGGCTCGAATTTGACTCGAATTCGGAGAAGAAGAAGAAGAGAAGAAAAAGAAGGAGGAAGGATGAGGAAGGAGGAGGAAGAAGGAGAACTGGAGGGGAGAGGGCCATCAAAATCGGGCCAGAGGAGGCGGGGCTGCGCGGGGCTGCGACGATCGGCGGCGGCGGAGGCACAGGAGGGGCCCTTCTCTCCTCTCCTCTCTCTTTCTCCCTCTCTCCTCCTCTTCCCCTCTATTCTTCTCCTGTGTTCAACGAAGAAGAATAAGAAAAGAAAGAAAGAAAAGGAAGAGAAAGAAAAAAAAAAAAAAAAGAATCGCAAAACGACGTCGTTTTGCGATTCGAGTCAAAATCGGGCCACTTTTTTCGAGCTACCAGTCATTTTCCTACCAATTAATTGA
This sequence comes from Camellia sinensis, assembly GCF_055761805.1. Classification (NCBI taxonomy): domain Eukaryota; kingdom Viridiplantae; phylum Streptophyta; class Magnoliopsida; order Ericales; family Theaceae; genus Camellia; species Camellia sinensis. The sequence goes on along the minus strand of NC_138961.1, from coordinate 209,449,947 downwards.
TTTTTTTAATTTATTGCAAACAATCGCACCAAAAGTCGAACGAAAAATGATTCAGACCTCTAAAAAAAGACCACTAATGGAGCTCTAATTTGTCTTTTTCTTCCCCTTCTTTTGTCTTTTACTTCACTGTTTGTCTTTTTTTTTTTTTTTTTTTTATTGCTTGACAGCTCACTAGAGCTGTACGGCTGCACCTCTAATTAGAGGTCTGCAGCAGTGTTGAAAGTCGGACAGATTACATTGAATAGCCACGTCAAAATTCTGCATTTGTGTGTAAGCGGTTAGAGCCATGGTGGCCACGTGGACATTAGCAAATATTTCCTATTATCATTAGGGGCAATTTGGTCAATTTATATTCCACTATCATTTCAGACACATTTTTCAATACAATAATTCTTAAAAAATCAATCACATCTTCCCAAACACACAAACTAAAAACCCTACTAAAATAGTCAAACCACATAAAAATTTCAAAAAAACTCACTTCCCAAATACCCACATTGTCACCCAATTCAAACCTTTTAGAGGGTTTATGGTTTAGCATAAATTTTATGTATTATTTTTAGAAAAAATTACAATTCAGTAGATGATTTAAAAAATAATTATAAATAAATAATAAATTTTATAACTAATAATAATTAAAATCATAATTTTTTTCATGATCTTGTAATATATTTTTCCTGTTACCACAGCCTTCTTAATAAGTGATCTTAGAGACACAACAACAAAATAATAATAATAATAATAATAATAATAATAATAATAAGACCTTTGTTAATAATTAATTTAATATATATTTTTATTGGTTTCACAATCTTTTTAAATTTTGCTCTTTATCTATATTCAAATCACTTAAATCTTAATGACAATCTTAACATTAAATATGAACATTGCTACACTTACCGAATTTTGACTTGTTCGAATTGTATGAATTTGTGTATGTCAGTCATCCAGCCGATCATTCGGAAATAAAGGTAGTAATTGCGGTTGACAAGAATGACAATCGCAGTTGACAAGGGTTACACCTGTCATTTAGGTAGTTGTTTGGGTAATCAACCGATATATACAAATTCGGACGATATTGGATGATTCAAATCGACTCAAATTTGATGGATGAATATTTTTTTTATTAAATATAACATAATGATACTAATTAACATTTTTCTTATTTATATTTTGAGCATTATCTCAAATCCTATAGCATTGTTGTATATAATTTAACTTTAACGGCTAGAATAACATACACTGTGCTCTCACATTTTCAGCATGAATCAACCACTTTCCAATCCCACTTTCCAGAAATAAGTAAAAGGTAAATTATACTGATCTTGCCAAGGTTTATGTTAAATACAATTACTTTTATATAACTGAGACTTTTTATATAATCAAGGACAATACCATTTGGAAATCTCAAGTTAAGATCATCACTTCATTTGTTTAGAAAATAAATTATTATTTTTTAATTCGATTTAATTTATTATCAATCAACAACACTTGAATTTTCTCAGTATCTAATTCTAACTATTGAGATTGAAAATTGATTAATGGATATGATGTTCAAAATCAAAAGTGATGTAGCCTAGAAAAATCCCCAGTTTCACAACCTAAGCTGGGAATTGGAACATAAATGTGGGTCCCAGGATCCCCATCCATGCAGACAGTGTGACCATCGAAGAAAGAATTCATCATATCACCGGAATTCCCTCTCAAGTCACGCTGGGCACCTGGAACTATATATATATATATATATATATTCATTTGTTTAGTTTTTATTTTTTATTTTTTATTTGAAAAAATTATTGGTAAATTCCATTTGGGAGAGTTTTAGTCCAATAAATCCTACTTTTAAAATAATACACCTTAGAGTCTTTTCTTTGTAGATTTGTGTTCTGTAAGATCCCATGTTGCTTTGTGGGTTTGGTGTTTATGACGTTTGTGCCCTTTATATTTTGGTGATTGAAAACGTTTTTGGGAGGGTTTGATAAGAATCCCATTTATTACGTTGATTTCGTTACAGACTATATGGAAGATCATATATTGCCATATTCATAGTTCTGTCATTGTGTTCCCCCACAAAGGTCACCCAACCAAACCTCCACCCAAACAAGCACCCCAACCCATTACCCCCTCCACATCCCTAGCATGTTCATACCCCCCCATCAAACACCCGTTTCGTCCAACCCCCACCAACAACACACCCACACTTACACCACTCACACCAGCCCAAAAACCTCAAATATTATGAACAAACGCAACATTCTCCTACTGTTATATAACAGTCCATCAACATTTCAAACACCAAATTGGGCAAACACAACCAAGTTATGCATACCATACATTAAACATGTAAAACAAAAAATAACAACACATTCATAATTAATATTGTTTCTCATATTCTAATCGTGAAAAGTGGACACTTATTGCGGCAAGACGCTGTCATCGTATTTGGATTTGCAAACGTTGAACGAAATACCCAACACACGTATCAAAATCACCAACAACAGCAACCGTCGCCACTGCACTACTACGTCATGTTTAAAAATTGAAATCAAATGGGATTTGGGTCTATTTTGATGTTGTACAACATACACGATTGTGCGATTTTATTCCACATTTACATCGTCAAATCTGTTATGCAATCCCGCTAACCATGCGATTCAAAAACAAACCTAACCCAATCCCCACACTTACGTCCCAAATCTCGGAATGATTTGGCCCAGAAAAGGCAATCCAACACTTAGTCTGTAAAGTCGGCAGCCAAACTCGTTGCTTAATCCCTACACAGCAACCACTACAGTTTCAGCCCGACGTCTACAGACGACCCCTGTTAGGTTAACGTTTACAAATTTCCTTGAAACGGTACTCATGCAAACTTCGTCGCCGACGGCCGCATATCACGATCACAAAACCTAGCAACCTTCAAACCCACAAAGTATTTCGTTGGTTCCACATTCACCACCTGCAACTAAAGAGTTGCTCACATTAACCAAAATGTCAAAATATGACACTACCAATGTGGGTAACCCATAACTAAATGTGGGTTATATATGAAACGTGGGTTACCAACTAAACACTACCAATCCCAAAAACCCCTATAGTGCGCTTTTTCAAAACGTGCCATTTTCCCAAATAATGGAAACAAATTAGCCCAAACCTAATACACAACCCATAAGGGGCAACAACGTAAACCCACACATAATGGGATCACTGTGTGTACAAAATAAAAAATGGGATTGATCAGCTTCTAATTCCACTTTATGGGATTTATGGGTCAGTTTCCCTTTATTTAAACTTGTTTTTAAATCTTTCTATTTTTTGTATTGTTTTTTCCAGTAATTTGTTTTGAAAGTTTAGTTACATTTTTTTTAGATATACTTAAAAAGTTAAATATCTATAAAAATAATTAATTGTTTTTTATTAAAACCAAAAAAAAAAAAACACAAAAATATGAATTTTTTTTTATAGTGAGTTTTATGTTCTAATTTTTTTTTTTATAAAAATTTGTAGATACATTTTGATTAGATAAATCCTCGAGGCTTCAGAATTTCTTTATTTTTTTAATTTTTTAAATAATATTTTAATCTAAAAATTAAATCCTCGAGGCTTCAGAATTTCTTTATTTTTTTAATTTTTTAATTTGTGGGTAATTTAGTAGGCCTAGTAATAATATTATTCACTTTTGAAAAACGAGAGATTAACCACAGAAACAAAAAAAAAAAAAAAATGATGACAACTGGTTCTGCTTTTAACAGTGGTAATGATAGTGCTTGGGTTGGGGCAGATAAAAGGTGGTCAAATAATGTTGACTGACATGGAGGAACACTATACTATGTAGAAGTGGGAGTGTTCTCATGGAACCCAATCCTCTCATTCTCTGGGTTAGTCCTGCAAATTAAAATTACAACTATACCCCTCAGATGATGGGAAAATCACAATTCCCTTCCAGGATCCAATGGGTACATTATTAGTAGTAGTCGGTGACTGCAAATTTTGGGACCATGTACACAGGTGAAATTATATCCAGTAAACCGTGAACATGTTTAGACCGTGTTCCAAATTAATAACTATTGATCTATGTAATACGACTTATCACTCTTTTGTTGGTGTTTCAAATGATGATATAAAATGTCAATTAGTTATTAAAATACAATATTATTCCAAGATCATATTATAATATTTTTTTATTTTTTCGTTTTTTGGAATTGGCAAAAGCAAGTATAAGACAAAAAATTATTTAACACTTTCAGAGTAAATCTATGTACCAATTAGTGTACCAACATATGTTATGACATTATTACTGATCTTACTCATTATACATATTACGAATACTCAAAATCTCTAAAATTATGTCATATCATCTATTGGTACACTAATTAGTATATCAATTAATACATATAACATTATTCATTAATCAGTCATTGTTTTTTAACAATAGGCATGTTAATTTTAAGTTAATTTTGAGAAGATAACATAATAAGTGTCAATCGATAAACAATATAAATTTATTTTTCCAATAACACTTATTAATTTTTTGCAAGCAATAATATTATTTACTCAAAAAAAAAAAAAAACTAAAAATATCATATGTAATTTAAATCTATTATATATATATTAACTCTACAATATATCAATTTATCTTGGTCATGCACCTAAAATTCTGATAAAATTCTTATGGTAGGAGGAAATGCATTGATTTTGAGGGAGGACGAAACAGACCTTGCACGCCATTGAAAGAGACAAACCCTATTTAGGGTGTGAGGTGTTTCCCAAGATTAAGATTGGTGGGTGGATCATTTTCAACAAGAAGGCCAAAATTTGTAACCTTCAGCAGAGAAGAAATGGGGGCAAATGGTGGCATTTAATGGCTTTAAAGCAAAGTGTCCCTTTCGTGGGGGGAGTTGCAGCAGAACATGAGGTTCCAAAAGTCTCTTTTAGTAATTTAAGCAAACTTGCGGTACAGCTATTAAAATCTTTATTTTATTTTTGTTTTGGGGTGTGGTATCATTCAAAGTTTATCTGAATCAAGTTTGACCACCAAACTATAATTTACCTGCCTTTGATCAAAGCCCAAAACGCATGAGCCACTCATGCCTCTGATTTGGGCAACTCAACCTCTATTGATAGCTAATGTTTCTCAGAAGAGTGGAATTGGGTCTACTACTATTCTCCCGCGACTGTAATCAACTTCAAAAATATTTTCTATATATATATATATATATATATGTGTTTGTTTTAATATATATATCAGTAAAATTTACTTATTTGTAACAGGATTTTTAAATATCATTATAACATAATTTTTTTTTTTTTTTTTTGAGAATAGAATAACATAAATAGTTGAAAACATAAGATTATGAAAGTAAATTTTATGTTAATACACGGCTAAAATTTTTGAGATTCTCGTATTTTAATATATATTTTTTATACTATAATTGGAAATGCATTGAAGACAACTTGCAAAAAAAATTGGTGACAAATAGTCTTGGAGGTGGATTTCTTTTAATCCATAATCTAGATTGGAGTATAAATTTTTGTATGTTAATAGGATATCACGTGACACTAATTTTTACCAATCACAAATGTATATGTCTAATATTGTTCCCATTTTAATAATTTGAACCATTGATTTTTTTGGGCACTCATGCATATCATCCATCAAAAAAATAAAATAAAATAGATTGATTCGATAATCATAACATATTTAATTTATCGTGTTTATCACAAAAAAAATAATCTATTCAATTCTTATTTATTTTTTGATGACAAACACAATCAATTAAATATGCTACGATTATTGGATCAATCTAATTTTTTGTGTGAATGATACACATAAAATATCTAACAAAAAGAATAATTTTGATCATTAAAACAAGACTTATGGTAAATCCGATGTGTTTGAACAACACTGTCAATTGAAAAATGTTTGGGGGCCCTAATTCTGTGGCTCAAATGTGGCTCAAATGGCCAAAACGACATCGTTTTGGCCATTTTGATGTTGTTTTGTACTCAAAACGACGTCGTTTTGGCCATTTGAGCCACATTTGAGCCACAGAATTTGGGCCCTCTACCATTGCTCCTGTCAATTTGAGAGTATGAACCAGAAAAAATCCACCTCCAATCGTCCCTACCCAAAAAAATAGGATGGCGACCTATACTTCTTAGGAAACAAAATTCCAAATAATATGTCACATTTTTCCCAGAAATTTTTTTCACGTAGCCTTATTACTAGTATTTTGATGATAAGATTAACATTATATTTGATTGGAAAATTTAGATATGAATTTAAAAAGAAAAAAAAAAGAAAAAATATATATAAAATTAAATGAAATGTGATATATTTTATTCATAATTCACAAAAAAATTTCTTTTTCTTTTCAAATTCTTTATCAAATTCTCTAACTAAATACAACGTAAATGATGTGTCAATAAAACCGATTGAAAACTTTCAGAATTTTTATTATTTTTTATTATTTTAAATTTATGGGGGACATAGTTAGAATGGGATTGGTTGTGGGGAAGAAGGCTATCGTTTGGTTGCTTATTGGGAAAGCACAGAGAGTGGGTGGAGATAGAGAGATTCGCTATTTACGGTTTTTTTTTAAACAATCACTGACATATCACCCGTATTACGCATAGATTATATTTATAATTATTTATATATATAAATTATGATTTTTAAATATTTTATTTTATTTTATTTTAAATGTTTTTTTTATATATATTATATTAAAATTTAATATTTTGATAATAATTATATGTATTGGACTTTTCAAGAATTTTTTTTTATATTTATTTTTAATGTATTAAAGTGTTATTATGAGGAATAATAATCATATGTGTTTGGACTTTTCAAGGAATTCATATGTGTTGGATTTCAAATTTTTTTTTATACTTGTTCTTAATGCATTAAAGTGTTATTATGAGAGTAAGACTTGGAAGTTGGGAGAAGTTAACAAATGCTAAGATTTTTTTTTTTAAATCAAAAAATTTAGATTGGGAGATTGGAATTTTTATTTTTATTTTTGTGTGGTTTCTATTCAGGTATTTTTTTTTCAATTTATTTAAGATGGAGTTGTGGGTATCTTTTTTTTTTTATTTAATTTATTAGTGGTTTTCATTTGTTTTTAATTATTATAATTTAGGTAAATTATGATGTGAGTTAGATATGTGATAGATATGTGAGTTAGATATGTGATAGATATGTGAGTTTTATTTATTTAAAGTTTATTTAGATAAACTTTAAAGATTTTTTTTTTAGTTTTTTAGTTTTTTTTTTTTTGTTATGTTATAATATAATATATAAAATATAGGTAGATATCTACAATTTTAATAAAAAATATTATCTCATTTTTTGGGGAAGAGAAAAGGAATACAAGTTTTAATATTTTTTTTTGAAAATTTGTGAGAGAGATTAGGAGAGAGAGATTATGAAATATTTTTGTTATTAAATAAATAAATCAGTCAATAGTTTTTTTAATCTATTATGTAAATTAAAAATTAATAATTTTGGAAAATTGATTAATTTGTCCCATTAACTGATTTAAAATTTTGATAGATATACATAATAAAAAATATATAATTATATTATTAAATCCTAATTCAAATTTAGATGTCATATCTTTTTGAGATCTATAGCTAAATTCTTATTTTTTTTATTTTATTTTTGTATGTAACCATAGTGTATGAGAGAAATTGAAAAGGGTGTTGCAATAATTATGAGAGAAATCAAAAGAGATTGTGGGTTGAGAGAAGTCAATAAATGCTGAGATTTTTTTTTTTAAATCAAAAATTTTAAAAATTAAGATTAAGAAATTAGAACTTCCACAAATCTTAGGATTAAAAACCCTCTTTTATTTAATATAGAGGATAGATTCGCTAATTACTTGGGCTTAGTTAAAAATCCTCAAAGCCCACAATGCCCTTTCCATCCCCAGAAAACACGTTGTTGTTTCCGAAACCATTTTCTATTCCTCGGACCCTGTTCCTCTGTCCCCTATGCTTTGGACTCCTCTCTCTCTCTCTCTTGAATAAGTGAAGTGAGCTCTTGAATTAACTAATGTGCTCTAATTATTTAATCTAATTAGTATATTAGATTATGCATGTAATTATATAAATGGCTTTGTGTGATCTAAGCCGATACAGTCTTGAGCAGTTCCTATTCGTACGACATTATGTTCTTGTCCACCATTTGTCATTTTCTATATGTGGTGTACCATTAATCGAATATGGTATTGTACTACATTTTTTGAACAATTATATTATATTTTTAAAATTTTTAGTCAAAAGTAATAATATGTAATTTAGATTCATTTTACGCATTGACTCATATCACGGGAAGATTATGGATGGTAATGTAGGTGGTATGTTTTTAATTTGCATAAATAGTTCAATTATTAAAGGTTTTCGAGATAAATTATAAATTCGAACATTTTGAACAAGCAAAATTCTAATATACATATTCTTGAAAAATGTGTACTATATTTGAGACTATGCAAAATATCGTCAAATCCGCTAAAACTGCACTGAACCGTATCAACTCGTACTGTTCAATTTGTTAACCGCGAATTAAATTTTAAATTTTATAATCTACCTTCGAAATCGCTCTGCTCCACTATAATTAGGGTTGGTTTGGCATGTTTGAAAAAATTCAAAAAGTCACTATCCTATTTAAATCAGATCATCTTATTTAAGTCACACTACCTCTCTAACACATAACTTCAAACCCAACCCAAACTCAACTCATATTTCATAAAAAGTCAAAAAGTGTACTTATTTAGATCATCTCAAACAACTCCTTAATATATATATATATATATATATATGCCTCTAATGAAATATTAAAGTAAGAATAAGTGTAAAAGAGATTTAAGATGTAAAATTTGTTACAAATTAGTAGTTATGTATATGAAAAATATTATATAAACTAGTATTATATATTATGTAAATGTTTGATAATTGGTTAAAATATTATTCAATCTGTCAAACCGTTCAAGCCGCAATTTGTCAATTTGTCAATTCGCCATTTGATTTGAAAAACTATTCAATGCTTTTGGAGTGCCATGTATTCATATTCCAGAACTAATCATTATACAATATGCCCCCTCATGTTTTTTAAACACCCTATACAAAATCATAGGCCCTACATTCTCTATCAATCACAACACCTTGGAGCACCACGCGATTATGCTCCAGGAACACCCAATAACCACTCATTTGATTTATAATTTTATTTTCAAACTGCCCGACCCATACCACGCACACCCCTAACCACATGCACCTCCTAATTATGTCATTTTATTTTTTAGTTATGATCAATTTTCTTCTTTAGTTATGATATTATTTTAGTTATGATTTACGAGTTTTTTAGTTATACCTCACGTTTTGTTTAGTTATAACATTTTTTTTTTAGTTATGACTTAGAAAGTATAAAATTATATCATTTTATTTTATAGTTATAAAACCATCTCTAACTCAAACTCAAAATTTTCATCCAATTTAAATTTGATAAAAACAGTATTCCAATCGTTTCACCAAATTGATATCAAATGAAGGGAGCCCTACTTTTTCCATCAAATCAAATAAATGTTTAACTTTTTATTAAATCTTGCAGTTGATCGTTGGTGGACGACCAAATAGATGAAAATTGAAGAAAATTTACACTAGACCAGTCGACCACCTAGACATCCTCCTGTCGTTCTATAGTTTGACCAATTGTTTAATAAAAATAAAAAATTTAGCGTTGGAACGCTTAGTATCAGATGAAATTTTCAACTCAAATTTGATTTAAAAAAAAAAAGAGTAAATATTAGAGATGCTCTAAAGTGCATATGGTACACACCCTTTAAAAAATGTGTACCATAATCAAGGTTTTGAAAAGTGGTTATAGTCTCCGTAACGGTTGTGATTGCGCGGTTGCGTTTACGGAGTGTAAAGGTCGTAGTGTAACGGTTGCGGTAACCAGAACCGTGAATTTTTTAATTTTTTTGCACAATTTAAAAAAAACTTATCGATACACATGCTTTTTTTTCTTTTCAAAATCACATTTATTAGGATTTAAAATAGATTTTGATCAATTTTTGTTAGTTTTTAAGCATGATCTAATATATTTCATATTTTTAAATCACTATAAACGAAATTTTTTACATTTTATTTCAATAGTTAATGACTTTAAGAACGATTTATTTTAAATGTCTATGAAATTATTTTTGACTAATACCTGAACTAACTAAATAAAAAATATTTACAATTATCAAATGAAATGATTATAATAAAAAAAAATTGTGCCATAAATAAAAATTATTTTTGATTTAATAATTGTTTTTTAAAAGATATTTTTTTAGATAACACTTTATAGCAAACTAAATAAAATTGTTTACAATTAAGTATTAAATAAAATAATTAGAAAAATTAGTGATTTTTTTTAAAGACATTTTTTATACGACACATTATAGTAACAAAATAAAAAATATTTACAATTAAATATTAAATGAAATGATTATGAAATTAAATACAACCACTATTTATATATTTTTTATTTTACATGCTAATGTAATGAAATAAAAATTTTAAAGAAAAAAGATCCATACAAGATTTTTTCTTTAGGCTTGGATGAGTATTCGTTATTTTTTTTAAGATTTTTTTTTTTTTTTTTTGAAAGGAAGCTATTCAGAATATTGTAATTGTGTGTAACGGGCCGTTACATAATACTGAAATGGTCGTTATACATGTCAATTTTCATTACATCGCAAAAGCGAATATAACAAATAGCGCTTATCACCATAACCATTACGTAACACCATTTTTTGAAAACTTGACCTTAATATTTTCCTTTCAACGACCATTCTTCGTAATGTAATCAAGCTTATCTGGTACACTCATACACTTGTACACTTAATTAACGAGCAATTAAAATTTACTTTAAAAGAATGAATTCAAAGTGATCTTGTCTCCAAAGAGGTTTCTGGGTAAGGAAAAAAAAATGATTATGTGTGTTGTTTTCTGACCACACTGTCAATTATGTACTCTGTTGAAGAACACCGGCATAATAGATTGCGCCCGAACGACCTGTCACAGAAAGATGAGACTCCGGCGGTGATTCGTCCACCTGAGGGCACTCCGACGATCAAGTCAGTACTCAATTATCTCTCAAAGATAGCAAATAGTGCTTTAACTCACTAGTCAGAATACAAAAAACGTACCTTAGACCCATGAGGGTGTCTTTCTTTTATAGTCAGCATTGACCTGATCCCTGTAGAAGCCTAGCTTCTCTCGGACTTTGGCCCAATGTTCATCCTGGACTATCCAATAGATAAAGATAAACTTCCTAAGAGTTTTATCCTTATCCAGGCTGAGGTCTTTCCCCATTCTAGGACTATTATAGCGTATCCTTTCATCCTAGATTCCGGTATCTCCATAGATAACCTCGTCCTTGCCGTGATAATCTCGGCGTCATAACCAAGACACATGGCACCTCGGCTGGCACTTCGGTGCCACCTTGGCAACGTGTTGTTATTCAAAAAAAATATGTCCCCACAACTGCCCCATGGGTTCTATTATCTCGACATCTTGAGGCGATGGAACCTATATCATTTGACCATATAGCACGTCGGCTAAGCTTGCTCTATCCTTTATTACCGAGGTCATCATTCGTCGGCTCCATATGACCCAGACTTGTAATCTGTTTTCATCAATGCCTTAGAACCAAGAACAAAGTTTTTTCAAGTTCTTTAACCGAGATCGTTCCCATAGCCGAGGTCTTTGCTTCATTAAATCAAGAACTCCAAGAGTTTCTACACGTGTATGAGCTGTCACGCACAGTAACTCAACCGTTTTTGCCATGCGTTTCTAGTTTGCTCAATCTTTTTCTGGGTATACATTTTGTTCATATACTTGCTATTTTGCCACTGTCTTCGACTTGTGGACATCTATATTTTATTCAATGTTCTTTGAATTCTTGTTTGCCTTCTTGAGTTTGAATTGTTGTTATTTGCCTTGTTTTCTTGTTGTCTTTTCTAGATTCTTGCCTTTAATCCTCCATTTCCACATAGATTAAGTTTGGGTTTTGGTAGAGAAACCTCAATTGTTTAGGAAAACTAAAAAAAATTCCCTAGATCTCGAAAAACCCTTGCCCTAGTTTCTGTCTTGGGTTTAGCCGAGGTCCCGTACACCCACACAGTCCACCTTCTTCTGAATTTTCTCACCTGAATTGTGTACCAATACCTCCCAAGCCGACATCATGGGAATGTTTAGGTGGAGAGTAGATACTCCTACTAAGCTAGAGTACTGTAGGCAGGAGTTTGCCATCCCTGCCGATGTCCACCTTAGGTTGGTAGGGGAGGAGGACTCCATCATGCCTGATGGGGACTCCGTGCTAGCCTTTATTGAGTGTGGGCTTAGGTTCCCTCTTGACATCCTCTTTCGCCAAATCCTTCACTATTACAAACTGAACCAAATGCAGATAGCCATTAACTCTTATCGAGTCATTAACGGTATCATTATCCTAGCTAGCCGAGAGAACGCTAGGATTACTCTAGCCGACATCCAATATTGCTATACCATGTGTGGCCTGAAGTCAGAAAATGGCTACATTTACTACCTTAAGCCGAGGTCGACTGAATACAAACTTATTGTCGACCTCCCAGACTCCAATAAGGGCGTTGGAGATGATTTTTTCATCGTCTCGGGCAACTGGGAGTTCCTACCAGAGGATGACCTTCACCTCTACCCTTTAAGCCGAACAGTATTCAAAGAGGGAAATGGTAAGAGCCAAGTGTCACTTTAATTGTTTTTAAGTCTTTATTACTTTGATACTTTCGTACGTTTTAACGTCTGTTTGTTTAACTTTGCAGTTCTTCCTCAGTCCTCAAAAGACTTTTGCAAGACATTCTTTCCCAGCAAAGACTTCAAAAGGCTGCTGGACTTGCCTGCTAATCAGCGCAAGGCTCCTCTACTGCTAAATTACATCCCGACTTACAAATCCATCATTCCCGACATCCCCAAGAAGAACAAGTCTCTACCCTCAACAACAACTCCCCCAACTACCTCATCACCAAGGCCCGATCAAGCCTCAATATCCAACCCAGCAGAACAACAATCAACTTCTGCACCACAACTGATTCCACTCTCCCAGCGCCAACGCCGACGTCGAGCCCCACTGCTCACCCCTGCAGGCAGAACTCGTAGCCGAAGATGCCGAAGTACTGAAGCGTCGGTTTACGATCCAGCCAACCCACCGAATGCACTTCCAGCGATCCACTTTGACACTAAGGTCACCATCGCCTTTGCCGCCGCTGACAAGATGGGTTGCAAAAAGACTGTTGCAGATGACCTTCTAGCCAATATCCCCAACGTTGTCACAGTCCATTCTTCACCTTCCCAGTCCCAGCCTAAACCGAAGCCAAAAAGGCTGAAGAAAGCACAAGCGAAGGCAACGGTGACTCAGATTGATTCTGAGGACACCTTGCAGATTTCAAAAATGGCTGATGTAGAAAAAAGTTCCTCCGTCGCTGAGAAGAGGCCCGCCGAGGCTGACCCCTCCAAATCAACTAAGTCAAAGAAGCCGAGGTCGGATTCTGCAGCCACCTCGGGTTCTCTCAAATCTAATAACCCCTAGGCCCCCTCCATTACAATCGAGGACAAGCTAGTTAGAGCCGATGACAGCGCTACTAACATCGAGGTCGGCGTTGCCCTCTTTACTGCCTTGCTCCTTCCTAACGACCTCAACCGCAACGCCAAGGTCAGTGAATACGAGAATTTCGCTCTAATGCTGCAGCACTCTGTACTGGTAAATCCTTAACACATGGTTCTCTGTATTCTCTGTTTTCACACTTAATGAAAATACTAACTTTGTTCTTTGCATTTCTTCTAGGTGATCCAACATGCCCACTCCTTTGCGATGCAAGCAGAGAAAATGAAGAAGGAGCTAGTCCACAAGACCAAGGAGGCTACTAGTTTACTCAAGTCCATAAATAAAGCTGAGGCTAAGATCAAATCATTGATAAATTAGGCCAAGGTAGCCAAACAAGCCCAAGACGAGGCCAAGGAAAGGGCGGGGGCTGCAGAGGCTGTCGCTGAGGTCCTCAAGGCCGAGAAGAAATAGGCCGAGGCAAAAACGATCGAAGCCCAAGCCGAACTCCGAGATGCCATGGCCACAAAAGCCGCCAAGATCAAAGCGGCAGATGAGAAGGCCTATGCCGAGGGGGTAGCCGACGTCTGCGAGGACTTCAAAAAATAAGTCAGAGAGGCATGCAATAAGGGTTACACCCTTAGTTGGATGGTTGCTCTGAAGGAGTTTGTTGTCCCCGAGGACTTTCCTCCCAGAGATGTAGGCCGACTTGTGCTGCCGTTCCCTTTCGCTTCAAGGCAATCCAAGGCTAAGTCTGGGAATGAAGAAGAAGAATAAGAGGAAGCCAAAGACGAAGAGGCCGAGGTGGCTGACACTGAAGTTCCTGCTGGGGCCAAGTCCCCAACTCTGAATGAGCAAGTCCTGGACCTGACTCAAGATGAGGACGACTAGGTTTCAAAAGGTGCTTACCCCAAGAGGACAACATCTGAGGCACCAATCGCCGAGAAGAGCATCGATCAGACTCTACAAGAGATTGACGCCGAGCTCGAGGCTGAGAAGGCTGCCGAGAAGATTCCCCTGTTGTCTTCTGGGGCTGAGACACAGCTTACCACCGACGCCGAGTAGTCTAATTACAAGCTTTTTCTTTGTACTTAGTACTTTTCTGAACAATATTTTTAGTTTTCATATTTGGCCTACGTGCCACTTTTGTAATTGGAACAAGTAATCCCTTTGTAGGCTGAAGTGCCCTTTTTCTTCTTTGAATGCAAGTACAACTTCTTCTTTCAAGTGTTTGTATGCTTGTCTTCTTTACTGTCCTGGATGATTTCATACTTAGAATAATTTGCATGTCTTCAGAATACCTCTTAACTATGCAATCTCCTATGGGTAAAATACCTCAGATATACCCGCTGACCGTTTATTTCGGCCTTGTCTTAACACTTGAAAACATTTTGTAAAAAATATTTTTACAAGTGTTTATTTAAAACTTGCCGCCTTCTCATTGTCTTCTATCAAGACTTCAGTCTTCCATACTTCGAGTTTTGGCAACCTGGTAATCTCGGCAAGTAAGCAGATACTTCTTTCAATATAACCTCTGTTTAATCTTTAACTTGTAAATTTATCTGAAAATTTCAACAAGTGTTAAGCCAACTTTTGTAAATTCTAGCTCCCAAACATCATTCTCTAGCTCTCTGCTCCCTATTGTGAACCTAAGTTTCACTTAGGTTCTTATTAAGCATGTGGCTATGACCTTGTTGCCGAAGTTATACTCAAACAAAGACTAGCCGAGGTTCTCAACCTTGATTCCTTTGTTAATCTTACTCAAATGCTCTTAATTTCAATCTATGTTTGACTCTGCTGATATGGAAAATCTAATTAATCCAATTTAGTTCAACTCCATCATATGTAAGTATAATTTCTTCTCTGCCATATAATGAGTCTAAGTTATTCGTCATGTTTCAATCAAAAACATCGCCAACTTAGTTCAACTCTATTATATGTAAGTATAATTCAACTCTGTCATATAATAAGTTTAAGTTATTCGTCATGTTTCAATCGGAAACATCGCCAACTTAGTTCAACTCTATTATATGCAAGTATAATTCAACTCTGCTATATAATAAGTCTAAGTTATTTCTCATGTTTCAATCAGAAATATCGCCAACTTAGTTCAACTCTATTATATGCAAGTATAATTCAACTCTACCATATAACAAGTCTAAGTTATTCATCATGTTTCAATCGGAAACATCACTAACTTAGTTCAACTCTATTATATGCAAGTATAATTCAACTCTGCCATATAATAAGTCTAAGTTATTCGTCATGTTTCACTTAGAAACATCGCCAAGTGACTGGTTAGTCGTATTACACAAGTTTTGAAATTAAAAATCGAGCTAAAATTTTATTTATTACTTCGGCTAATAACAAAAAACTTTGAAAAACAAAAAATCTAATGATAGAAAAACTTCAAGTTGTAAGTATTCTAGGGTTTTAGCAACACTTTGCCTTCACTGTCTTCAAGCCGATATGTCCCATTGCCCAGGACTGAGATGATTCTATAAGGTCCCTCCCAATTTGGGCCAAGCTTGCCCTCTTTGGGATCCTTCATGTTGCTGACGACCTTTTTCAGGACGAGGTCACCAACTTGAAACTCTCGTGGGTTGACCTTTTTATTGTAAGCCCTGACAAGCTGCTGCTGGTATGCCCCCAGCTGAATTGCTGCTTTCTCTATTCTTTCTTCTAACAGATCTAGATCTCGGGCCAAGAATGCCTCATTGGTCCCATTTTCTACTCCCTGGGTTCTAATCTGTAGGATGCTGACCTCTAGTGGAATAACTGCTTCTGCGCCATAAGCCATGGCGAATGGGGACTCCCCAGTTAATCTTCTCGGCGTAGTCCAATATGCCCAGAGTACATTGGGCAACTCATCCACCCACTTACCCTTTGCTGCTTCCAGCTTCTTCTTAATCCCATCTAAGATAGTTTTGTTGGATGCTTCTGTTTGTCTATTGCTTTGAGGGAAGCTTGAAGTAGAGTAATAATTCTTGATCTTGTACTTTGCACAGAAGCTCTTGATTAGCTTACTGTCAAACTGCGTACCATTGTTTGTTATTATTGCCCTTGGGATCCCAAATCTGGTGATGATGTTCTTCCATACGAAGTTCTTTACATCAATGTCCCGAATCTTTGTAAGGGGTTCAAATTCTACGCACTTGGTGAAGTAATCTGTTGCCACTAGTAGGAACTTCCTTTGTCCAGTCGCTTGGGGCAGTTGTCCAACAAGATCCATGCCCCATTGGGCAAATGGCCAAGGGTTGGACACTGAGTTCAAATCCGCCGCTGGTTGGTGTATCAAAGGTGCAAACCTCTAATACTTCTCACACTTTTTGGCATAAGCTTCAGTATCTTTTTGTATGTAGGGCCACCAGTACACCTGCCCCCAGTGTGGCTTCCACATACTCCTTCATGTATTTCATACAGGAAGTCTTCAACTTGTGAAGGATGCACACACTTCAAAAGGGGGCCAGTAAAAGATCTTTTGTAGAGATGTCCTTCTGCTATCAGACTGAATCTTACCGACTTTAGTCTGATCTTGTGTGCTTCTTTATGATCATCTAGCAGTTTCCCATCTCTAAGGAATACTATTATTGTATCCATCCAACTTGGTCCCATTTCCACACACATTGCCTCATATTCTGTGTTCAATGGTTCTACACTTGGACTTGACAAATAGTCAACCATTATTGTTCTTGCCTCTCTTGGTTTCATTACACTAGCCAGGTTGGCCAAGGCATCAGCATGGCTGTTGTCATCTCAGCTAACTTGCTGTAGTCGGCAATTCTGGAAAAAGGCTACCAATTTGCCCACCTCCTTTACATAGGCCAACATCCTTTCATCTTGGGTTACGTATTCACCTGTGGCCTAGTTAACAATAAGCTGGGAGTCACAAAAGACCATCACCTCGTCGACTTCCATTGCTACTGTCAATTTTAATCCTGCGATCAATGCTTCATACTCTACTTCGTTGTTTGAGACTTTAAACCCCAAATGAATAGATTGTTCCAGCATCTGCCCATCCGGCGATACTAGTACCACTCTTGTCCCCGCTCGTTGTCGGTTTGAACTTCCATCAACAAACAGGTGAAAGGAGTCACCGACATAAATACTGCAAGGCCTGAGTTTATCTTCTTTCCTCTGCTCTGCTATCCCCAGCTGAGTTTCTCCTTGTTCACCCGGACACCATATACCTCGGCTCAATGAAGCCCGATATATAATGGCGCCTGGTGTGAACTCGGTCAAAACCTGGCCTTTGATTGCTATTCGGGGTCAAAATTCTAAGTCATATTGGCCCAACACCACTGCCCATCTAGCTATCCTACTTGTCAGATCCTCTTGCTGCAACAGGAATTTCAAAAAATGTTCAGTTAATATCACAATCTTGTGGGCTTGAAAGTAGTGATTCAGTTTCTTGGAAGCCATTACTAAAGCCAGTGTTAGTTTCTCCAAGGGTAAGTATCTAGTCTCTACATCAGCTAGGGTTTTACTCATGTAATGAACTGCCCTTTGTTCTTCATTTTCTTCTCTGATTACCACTGCACTCACTGCATGCTCTGAAACCGCCAAGCATAAGAATAACTTCTCTCCAGGTACTAGATTTGAGAGAATTGGAGCGGTGGTCAAGTATTTCTTCAAGTTGGCCAAGGCGACTTCGCACTCTTCTGTCCATAAGAAGTCTATGACTTTTTTTACTAAACTAAAGAAATGTTTGCATTTATCAGAACTTCTGCTTATGAACCTATTCAGGGCTGCAGCCCTTCCAGTCAACATCTGCACTTGTTTTGCCAATGTTGGGCTCTTCAAGTCCAAGATGGCCTTGATCTGATCCAGGCTTGCCTCAATGCCCTTTTGTAACAACCCTCGTCACTGTTTACCGATTAACTACCGATTACTACTAAACTGAGACTGATTATGATTGGTAATTGAACTGACTGACTGAAATCTGAAACTGATTGATTGAGTATATCTGTTTAAAATGCATTGTCTATCTGTTGACTGTTTGATTATCTGTTCATGCCTTTGTGTTTAAATTGCGAATTGAAGGCCTTATCGGCAGCTGAATCCGAAATTGATCGATGTTCTATGATCCTTAGAATTAATGTGATTTTATGGCATATTCAGTTAAAATATGATTTGGTACGATTAAATTAGGTTAATTATTGATAAATTGCACAACTTAGACTTAATTGCAATATTGCCATCCTTAGTGGCCCACTACCTCAACATATTGAGCCTTGTACACAATTAGACAAACTTTTCCTCAGCCTCATTTGAGCACAAAACCAATCTAGAGAGAGAGGGAGTGAGAGAATTGATGTGTTCTTAAGGGATTTGCTTGGAATCTTGAGGATATTGTAGAAAACTTGCAACATTGAGCCTCCATACCTCTAATTCAAGACTTAGGTAAGGATTTTACCTTCTCATTGTTGAATTCGAGCTAGTCCTTGCATGGCTCATGTCTAATTGAGGAGCTAAGTCATAATTTAGATCTAACATGTTGAATTATAGCTTAATTCATGCATGCATGTTTGAATTGTTGAGTTGTAAGTTGATTTCATGGTAAAATGTTACATGCATGTTCATATTGTGTTTAAGTCCATGATTTCATCTTGTCCTTGGAAGAATTAGCTCATTAGAGCATGAAATTGAAGCTTTGAAATGGTTTAAATTCATGCATGTTATGTTTAATTTATGTTCATGAAAATTGGTTTCAAATTGAGTTGAATTGATCTTTCTTTTGGGCCTTGATTTTACAAATTGAGCTTTGAATCATGTTATTCTATGTATTTACAATGTTTTCTGGGAAAAGGGTCCAAAGGAATTGGTTTTAATGCATTTGAACTTGGTTTGAGCGTAGAAGTTCAAATCTGGAAATTCCAGATTTTGGACTCCCGCTCGAGCGGGGGGAAGTGACGCTCAAGCGGGAAATTCGTGCTCCCAGTACTTTGCATTGTTTTGATGTCCGCTCGAGCGGAATAATTGACGCTTGAGCGGGACCTTGTGTCTCACGCTCTAGCGGTTATCGAGCGCCCATCGAGCGTGATTTTCACACATCCAGTACTTTTGCCTTGTTTTGCAGAATGCTCGAGCGTGAAAGTCTACGCTCGAGCGGATACCTTTGTCTGCATGTCCGCTCGAGCGGGTAAACCTACACTCGAGCGAGACCTTTGTTTTCTGAAAATTCTAAAAATATTTTTTGAATGCGTCTTTGCATCCTCATCCCATCCTAGGCATTCTTAGGCCTAGTTTAAGACATCTTAATGAGGATATAGATGTAGAACACACCGAGGCAAATTAGGGATTAAGTTATTATCTTTCCCAACTGTATAGCTTAGTGTGTGTTCAATCTGTAACTGTGTAGGGTTGGCGACTGGGGACGCGCTCTAGCTTTACTGTAGCCCAGAACTCTATGAGTAACACCTGTGTAAAGATATGTTCAAAATGATTATCTTCTGAACAATTGAACTATACTGCTTTCTGAATTGATACTGTTAATTGAATGAATGTATATCCTATATTCTAAACTATATTGTGTCATCCTTAGCAACTACTGTATACTGTTACTGTTACAGAGATCTCTGTCGGTTCCCTTGTTGGAACCACTATTGTTTACTAATTGATGGCCATCATTTACTGTTCGGTCTTTTAAGACCTACTGTTTACTGTGCTGTTATGCTAATGGATATACCACATATGACTGAATGACTGATATACTGAATTAACGAACTGTTTTCATTACTGTAAGGACATTCATTCTTAACCTCTTTACGCATTACGTTATTCACTGGGCTTTAGCTCACTGCTCATAGATATATGTAGGTGAACAGGCACCAGACCGTGGTTAGAAGCGTCAGGGTAAGCTCCAGTTTTGTCAAGCCAACCACTGTGACTCACTGCGAGGTTCCGAGCCTGTCAAGCTATGGCTTAGGGGTGCTTTAATTCCCCCGCCTGTCTCTGTAACTGTTTTGTTAACTGCATAGACTGTTATTGTACTGTGTAATAGGGATTAGGTCCCTAAACTGAATGATTGTATATATGTACATACTGTTCTGTATTGTTCATGTATATGTGTATGAAAAGTCTTTTTGGCATACAGACTGTCACAGCTCATTGGATATTGTTTATTTACTGTTTTGGCTTCCGCATGCCCTTGTACTCTGTTTTACTGTATTACTGTTAAGTAGGCCTTCGGTAATCTTGGATTACTGGCCGGTTACGGTGCTAAACCCATAGGGACGAGCTTGGGTCGTGACACCTTTCTGGTAATGAAGTATCCCAGGAACTTTCCTGACCCAACTCCAAATGCGCACTTCGACGCATTGAGTCAGAGCCGAAATGTCCTCAGGATATCGAAGACTGCTTTCAGGTTAGCCAGATGATCCTCAGGCTCCTTGGTCTTCACGACCATGTCATCAATGTATACCTCCACTATTTTGCCTACTAGATGTCTGAACATCTTGGTCACCAATCTCTGGTAAGTTGCTCTTGCATTTTTCAACCCGAAAGGCATCACTCTGTAGCAATACAACCCTTTTGGGGTGATAAATGCAATCTTCTCCTCATCTGTGGGATACATGGCTATCTGATGGTACTCCTTATAAGCGTCCAAGAAGCTCATTCTTCCATGTCTTGAGGTGGCATCCACCAATTGATCAATTTTGGGGAGTGGGAAACTGTCTTTGGGACATGCCTTGTTCAGGCTGGTGAAGTCTACACAGACCCTCCACTTCCCATTCTTTTTCTTCACAACAACCGTGTTTGATAAGCATGTTGAATAGTTTACCTCTCGAATGGCTTTGGCCTCAAGAAGTTTATCCACTTCCTCTTCTACTGCCTCAACGTGTATCAACGTAGGCTTTCTTGCTTGCTGGATGATAGGTTTGGCCGACCTGTCCACATTTAGTCTATGGTAAGTGACCTCGGGGTCAATGCCAGACATCTCGTATGGTGTCCAAGCAAACACCTCAATATTTTCTCTCAAGAACACCTCTAACTCTTTTTCCTCTTCCTCGGCCAAGCCTGAGCAGAGAAGGAAGAAGCGTTCTTCATTCCCTTGCTGAACTAGAATCTTCTTCAGGGATTCCTCACTTTTATTGGCTGGTTCTATGCCGATGTCCTCAAGGACCTTCATGTCCTCATCCTCAATCTTTGCTGCTTCTGCTTCTCGTATGTTGCAGGTAGATTTTATTGCTGCCATAGAGCAATTCTTTGCCTGCACCTGATCCCCTTTAACCTCCTCAATTCCATGTTCTATTGGGATCCGTAACAGCTGGTGCAATATTGAGGGAACAACCCCAATTGCATGCAACCATGGCTTTCCCAGGATAGCATTGTAAGGGGAGGGGGTGTCAATTATTGTGAACTCAGTTTTTACCTTCTTGGTGCCAGCCTGTACTTCCAAACTTATTGCTCCCAAGGGCCACATCGGCATTCTGTTGAACCTAACCATTAGACCATTGGATTGTTCCAGATCATCTTGGTGAAAGCCGAGCTCCTTGTAACACCTAACATACATGATGTCACAAGAGCTTCCCTGGTCGATCAGGATTCGCTTTACCTGGTACTCTCAAATATAGAGGGATATTACCAAGGTATCGTTGTGTGGATGTTGTATCATCTCTAGGTCGTCTTCAGTAAAGGACACCATTGGTCCCTGGCACTCGTCTGCCCTAGGTCTCTTCTGCTGGACCTGATACACATGCTGTAAGTGTTTTACCTTCTGAGTTTCCCCACATCTTTCATTTTCATTGACCTTCGAGTGAATCACATTGATCACTTGAGGTCCGCTTGCTTGGGGTTAGGGTGCTGGAGGAGGTGGTGCTGTTGGTGCCTGAGGCAGTTTCGCTTGCTCTTCCCTTGTCCTAGTCTCATCTACCAGGTCCGTTAGATGACCTTGTCTTACCAGGTCTTTCAGATGTGCTTTTAGGACTTTGCACCCTTGAATTAGATGCCCATTCTCATTGTGGTAGGCACAGTGCTTCCCTAGACTTCTTCCCATAAATTCACTAAGAATCTTCTTTAGGGCTCTATAATAGGGCTGATTCCGGATTCTTTCCAAGACTTTGTAAACCGAAATTCAGAACACGGTTGTGATCGCCTGTGTAGTCCTCAGTCCTGTCTCTTGCTTATTGTATCTACTATTACCTCGGCCTCGCTTCGGTGAGTCGTTTCTCTTCTTTTGTTTTGACGCCTTTGTCCCCGGCGTGTCTTCCTTGACTCTCACATACTTCTCTATCCTGGCCATAAGTTCCTTCATACTTTTTGGCAGTGTTTTTGCCAGTGATTTTTGAAGCAGACAATCATCGTTCAGGCCGTTCTTAAAAGACACGACCGCCATCTCTTGGTTGCATCCTAGTATTCAATTGAACACCTCATAATACCTCTTGGCATAAGCCCTGAGGCTTTTATCCTCGCCAATTCTCAGAGCCATCAGGGAGTCCACTCTCAGCGGCTGTAGTTTGTTTGTCACAAACCTGGCCACGAACATCTCAGTTAGGCTTTCCCAGCTTTTCACAGTTCATTTCGGCAATTTGTGAAACCAGTCTGATGCGATTTCCCCAAAGGATGAGGGAAACACCTTGCAGAGCAAGGACTTGTTCTCGGTGTACAGTGCCATTGAGTTCAGGTACAAGCCGACGTGAAAATTAGGGTCAGACTTACTGTCGTAAATCTAGAATCTCGGTATGTGGAACCTCTTCGGGGCCTCAAATTTGTCCAATTCTGCCGAAAACGACGTTCTCGGCTTGACCGGAGAGGTTACCTCGGCATCTTGTCGCTTCCTCTGGAGGTAATCCTTCAGATCCTCCTTAGTCTGTTCAGGAGCTCGGCTATCAACGGATTTTAGCCTCTTTGGTGCGCTACTCCTGGTGTCGTTATGGGTCCTCTTGGACCTCCCTCTATTAGTCGTGTCAAAACAAAGCTCCTTCCCTTGAACATGCTGATGTTCTTTGGCATAGGCTTCTTTGGTACGATGTGTTTTCCTAGACTCTCCTTTCATTGACTCTCGTCACTCGACCTCCCGTGAAGGCTGGTGAGAGTGTTCCTTGGTCCTGTCGTGCTAAGGGACTGGAGGAACTGTTTTCTGCCTCTCTTTCTGGTCATTTTTTTGGCCGCTGGAATTGGCGTATCTTGTAATGGAAACGGTGGCTGCATGACGTTGTTCTGCATCATGAAATTGACGACCGATTGCAGGTCCGCCAATTTGTTCGCCATGTCCTTCATCTCGCCGTCCCTCTACAGGCATCTATCTTTCCATACCTGGAGGTCGTTCTCGTTATAATACCCGCGTCGGTCTGCCTTCTTTGGTACGTCTCCCTCCTGGCCAACGTCTTTCTCTCCGGGATTCTGATCACGAGTTTCTTCATTGCAGTTATCCTCCTCTACGTTAGGATCAAAGTGTTTACCACTTTCAGTAGGGATGTCGTCCCCAATCTTTTTTTTTCTATCCGTCATTGGCCATCTATTCTCATTTTTTTCCCACAGACGGCGCCAAATTGTGTGTGCTATTTTCTTACCATACTGCCAATCAAGTACTTAGCTAGAGAACACCGGCAGAATAGATTGCGCCCGAACGACCTGTCACAGAAAGATGAGACTTCGGCAGTGGTTCATCCACCCGGGGGCACTCCGGCGATCAAGTCAGCACTCAGTTATCTCTTAAAGATAGCAAATAGTGCTTTAACTCTCTAGTCAGAATACAAAAAGTGTACCTTAGACCCACGAGGGTGCGTTTCTTTTATAGTCAGCACTGACATGATCCTTGTAGAAGCCTAGCTTCTCTTGGACTCTGGCCCAATGCTCATCCTGGACTCTCCAATAGATAAAGATAAACTTTATAAGAGTTTTATCCTTATCCAAGTTGAGATTCTTTCTTATTCTAGGACTCTTATAGCTTATCCGTTCATCCCGAATTCCGGTATCTCCGCAAATAACCTTGGCCTCGCCGAGATAATCTCGGCGTCATAATTAGGATACGTGGCACCTCGGCTGACACTTTGGTGCGACCTTGGCCACGTGTTGTTATTCAAAAAAAAATATGTCGCCACAATGATCATTGGGGGTCTAGAAGGAGAATGTGGTTGGAGGATGACTACAAGCACTAGGCATCATAACCCAGCAATACACCTTTTCTATTTATGCTCTTTTACATCGTCTGAGGGAATAAAAAATATCACCTGGATGTAACTAAACAAATATAGTAACAAGTTTAATTAAAAATATTTCACAAATTGTTATTAATTAGGTATCATTATGTTTGAATCTTAAATTTATAAAGAAGAAAAAACAAAAAGAAAAGAAAAGAAAAGAAGAGAAGTTATTAGTAAAATGAAAAAAAAAAGAATATATAATTGTCAAAAAATGCATTTTTTGTTTGATAATAATACAAACACATAAATTTATGTGTTTTTAGCATTATTAAATTTTTTTGGGTACAATTTTTAGCATTATTATTGTCCAATTGTTATTTTACTAAAACAATTACAAATTTGAAATTGTTAAAACTGGTTTGAATATGATAGCAGGGACTTACGTAGCCTTAGACAATGAATTCTTCTAGAATGCTTTGTTCTTTATTTTGTTTTTAAGTTTTTTGTTTGTTTGTTTGTTTGTTTTGTTTTTATGTTTTTTGGAAGGTGGGGGTGGGGGTGGGGTATAATGTTTTATTCTTCCTTCTCTGGTTTTCTATTTAACTATTAGCAGGACACATGATGAGTATGCTTACCATTACTAGTTGGGCAATTGGTTTTGGTTGTTTTAAGGCTGATGTTATAAATTTGGGCAAATTACAATCACCCTTCGCGATTTGATAAAAATATAGATTTTTTTCTGAGGTTTGAGAAATTACAAATTACCTCATGAGGGTCAAATTTTCATAATAAATTAGGAAAAATTAGGGAGAATCTGTATGAAAATAAAAATCTCAGGGGACAATTTGTTATGAAAATATAAACCTTAGAGGGCGGGATGTAATTTTTCAAACTTCAGGATGGAATCTGTATTTTCACCAAATCTCGAAAGGGTATTTGTAATTTGCCCTATAATTTTTAGATTGTTTTGGCTATTGTCAAGATATATCTTATATTAGTGATACATAATGTGATAAATAAAATGATAAGAAACCATCATATATATATATATATATATGTGTGTGTGAATTTTTTTTCATGATATTTGTCTCATGTAAGATTGAGCAAATATTTGACCGATCTATTTCATTCGTCTAACTTGAGCTCAAATAGACGTTTTCAATATAATAATATTGTATTTGATTGAAAAATTTGAGGAGAAATTTAAAAAAAAAAAAAATATATATATGATATTAAATGAAATATAAATATATTTTATTCACTTTTTATTATTATTATTATTATTTTTCTTTTCAAAACTCTTTTTAAATCCGCTCACTAAACCTAGGGTAAGTGGGCGGATACTGACATGCCAATTCCTAAAAAGTCAAGTGTCGGTAGAGCATAATACGAATAAGACTCCAATCAAAAAATGAAGGATTTTGGAGATAAAGCTGTCTATTTCCATCCCCATCAGTAGAGCATAGTTTAACGGTGAGAAAGTTATCATGTCAAGCTGTTGGTCATTATTAATAATCTATACTTAGGAACTTGCGTTTGTGAACAAAAGAAAGAGTGGAGTTTAGGCCCATCCAAAATAATAATCAGTTTGTTTGATTTTAATTTTTAAAAAATTTTATTTTTTATTTTTCATATTTTTTATTTTTAATGAATTTTTTTAATATTTTAAGTAATTATTTTTTAAAATTTTTAAACATACCTAACATAAATATACTTAAAAAATATAATATTTGTGAAATTTTTTTTTTCAAAAAATTTACCAAATACCAAAAATATATATAAAAAAATAATTCAATACATTTTTTGTATTTTTGTGAATTTATTGATTTTTAAAAATATTTTTTTATAAATATTTTACTATTTAGATATATCTAAGTAAGGTGTATATAAAAATATAAAAAATTATTTAAAATTTTAAAAATATTTTCTAAAAACAAAAAAACATAAAAAAATAAAAAATAAAAAATAAAATTAAAAAAACTGAAACTAAATACAATGAATAATAATAATAATAATATGTTTGATGTGATATTAGTAGAGGAACCCAACTCAACATTCGAACATAGTACTTGGTTTTGGTGTTTTTGCTTCAATAAGAGTTGTAATGAGCTGATTTCACATGCTTTAATTAAGTATTTGCACAATCTTATTAATTGGTAGCACGAGGCGCAAATATCACGTTAGTGTTAATTAGAGGTAGGGGCAATAAGGGATTAGGATCTCAACTTTTAAGAAATTACATTATAAGCTAAGGTTTTCAAAACGTTTTCAATGTTTTTCCTCTAACATTATATATATTTACACATTACACTTGAATTTTTGTTCATTCTTCATCTAACCAACTCAACACACCATTAATTTAAACATATTCACAAATAAGTTTAAGAAATTTCTTTGTGAAATTAAAGAATATATATTTTTTATTAGCTAAGATCTCTCAATATTTTCACAGAGAAAATTTGACTCAAAGAATTTTCATCTGACTCAGAGAAATTTTGAAATTTCTTTGTGAAATTAAAGAATATATATTTTTTATTAGCTAAGATCTCTCAATATTTTCACAGAGAAAATTTGACTCAAAGAATTTTCATCTGATTCAGAGAAATTTTGAAATTTCTTTGTGAAATTAAAGAAATTTCTCTATGAAAAATAAAATTTCTCTGAGTTGAGGCGAAATTCTCTGAGTTGAATTTTCTTTGTAAAAATATTGAGGGATCTTAATTACTATAAAAATATTATATATCCTTTATTTTATAAAATTTTAATATTAGGGACCTTAAAAAAAATTTCTCTTATTTTTATTATGTGTGTTTAATTGACATTGTTTATTTATTTATTTTATATTACTTGATAGTTCTACACTTAAATATTAAGATGATTTTATTGTAGTGATATGTATTATATTGAAGTAATTTACAAACAGTGAGAATTGATTTTTTATTTTACTATAAATTAAACTTTGTGTTCCAAATTGGCCTAATCTAATATATATTTGTTTTATTTACTTTGTCAGTGTACAAGAAGTTGCTGAGAAAAAAATTAAAAGACTGGTCTATTAAATAAAGGGCAAATTACATATACACCCCTCCAGGTTTGGTTAAATTACAGATACCCCCCTGAGGTTTCGGAAATTACATCCCGCCCCCTGAGGTTTGTATTTTCATAACAATTTACCCCCTGAGGTTTATATTTCATAACAAATTACCCCCTAATTTTTTATGCAAATATAGCATTCAGGGGGGAATTCGTAATTTCTCAAACCTCAGGGGGGTATCTGTAATTTTGTCAAACCTGGAGGGGTGTATATGTAATTTGCCCATTAATAAATCGGCCCAGGGAAACAGACCGATTGTTCCATCAGCTAAAGTCAATCCAATTTGCAGTCTTTTTTGGCAAATGAAGTACTACTCATTGCGCTTGCTTAAACGCAGTGAGAAAAAAAATAAAATAAAAATTGTGCATGCCCTCACCATATGATATCCATAATGCTTGTGAGCATGCTCACTCCACACAATTTTGAGAAGCTGTGCTCAAATGACCATGATAAATATATATATATATATATATATTTAATAATATTTTATTTATTATTTTATGTTCTATATTGTATTTTTAATAAGTATAAGTGGTAAAACTTATTAAACTAATACAATTTTAACAGGTGACGTGGTGACATTATTGTCATTTGACAAAGCAACAATGATGTAAAAAAAATACTGTGGGTCTATAGGTTTAAAAAATACAACTAATTCATTATATTGGCCCATAGCAAGCACTTTCAATATGCACTCCTCGATCTCAAATACAATTTTATGGGACAATTTTTTGAGTTCAAAAGCTTTCTCACAAAAGTATTCAAAAATACTAAATAGGCACACAATAAATTACCAAATAAATGACAATACACTTATATGACGTGAGTCTCGCGGTGTGTCTATATCAAGTTTGATTAAAAAAAGTGCCACAAAATAATGTGACTTGAATTCATTTTAGATAAGACTTACACCATACTTAAATTAGAATGGAAAAATTATAAGTCAATCCATTTTTTTAACAAATAATTGCACATTCATAAAAAAAAAAAAATTTATAATTATAATTATTAATATTTTAAAAACTTATTTCTGATTTAAAATTATTTTCTATAAAACTGATTTGATATTTTTCTAATATTTTTTATGGATACCTAGTGTTTTCAATTGATGCAGTGAGAATGAAAATGGTGGTCCAATGGAGGTGGGGGTGGGGTGTTGGTTTGGAGTGAACCTTACTTTACAAAATGTCAGGCTTGTTACAGATGGGCTTTGCAAATGGACCCCTATCTCTCATCTTTTATCAAAGAAGATGCCAAACAAAACCCAAATGGGATTGGACTCATTAGGTGGTAGGAGAAGGACGATTCTATAGCAGTAGCCAGCCATGTTCTAACACATTCATCATTTCAGGTTTTATTGACAAACCCATTGTCTCTATTCAATGTCTTCATTGATCGGTCCTTCTATGGCAAAGCCTTGCTCAATTCTTTTTGGCTGTGGGCATTGTCACCATCGTCCACTGCCTAATGCTGGTCCCAATCGACAAACAAAAAGACAAGCCTTTTATCGGATGTGGGTTTAACCTCACAGCTTTAGTCCCTTTCAACTTTGTCTGTCTTTTGATCTCATTGATTCCAGTGGGGGACTAAGGCCTGTCCTTGTTGATGATTTCCGAGTTATAAAATTTGAACAGTTAATATTTTAGTTACTTGTATCTAAATCATTCTTGAAACAGATCATAATGATCAGATAAACGTAGTAATATGATTTCAGTGCATTTGGTTTTTTCAAAAAATTGGATTTCATTTATAGTTTTAGCCAAGCTGAGACCAAATTTGAAGTGCAGAAGACATGATTTCGCAAACCACAATTTCTAGTGGAGTGCAGAGTTTTATCAATTATTGTTATGTAATGTGCTATAAAAAAAAAAAAAAAAAAAAAAAATTAAAATTTTTAAAAAAAAAAAGTCTTGTTAATCCAAATATATTAAGGTACTAGGAATCGTCATTTTCTGTTTGCGAAGCAGCAAGAAAGAGAGATCCGGCTCCAGAGCCACCATGCGAATGCTCGATGATGACATTGTCAGAGAGTTCATTTCCAAGCATCTCCCAAACACTGCTGTGCAAATAGTTTCTAAATACTCTGTAATGCTCGTAAAGTCCGCCTTCAACGGTAACTACACTCCTCTTATTTGCTATTCTTCCAAGCTTCTTTATTGTCCCAACTATGCCAGCACCGGCAAGGCGGGCTCCACGCTCAGCTACAATGTCGCAAACCTCGGCAATCACTTGTCTCACCATTGGAGTTGAATTGGTAATCTGTGTGGAGTCATGGAACATAATAAAGTATTACACAACTAAAAGTCCAGCACACCTGATTGTTATCAGAGCATTTTAGACCTTACCCCAAATATTTCTTTCAGTTTTTCATTGACGACTTCATGATCCTCTGATGTATCTTGATGCATGGCAGCCACGTCCGGTGACCTATGTCAATTGTCAAAGACGACGATTTAGACCTTCAAGTATGTTTTCTCGAAACTGAAAATATCTATATGATATTTCCTCTGCATTATAGAATCATTAATGTAAATTACGTGATACATGTAGCTTTGTATGGCTAAAGAGATGATCATAAATCTGCTACTAATCTCAGTGCAATCCAATTTCAAGCCATTCCTGGTTTCAATCCCATCTATTGGCAATTCTAGGATCATAGACATGAAAATGGGGTTTTGTTATAATTTATATTCATGTAGATATTTTCTTAAAAGGTATCAAAGCCCAATTTCTTGAAATGGAAGTGGGTGATTGCAATTGAAAGGAGGACTGAAAAAGAGTTCTCTGCAGTAAACAGAGTTTTCACTTGGAAGCACATAACAAGCTTTCCATACTAGTAGGTGCAGTAGTTATGGAATGAGTGTGAAATACCCAAGTATTAAGCAACAGAGCAGCCAGTTCAAAAAAAAAAAAAAAAAAAGCAACAGAGCAGAACAATGAAATACCAAAAATATCATTACTCCAGAATTGAGGATGGATTACCCTGAAGTTGAATCAAGTGGATTGAGTGATTAGTGCTCAGTACATAATCATGCTGCAACCATGCATAATGTAATTAATCAGCAAAGATTAAAAATTACTTTGGGTACCTCAATGAGTAAGGAATAGCGAGTTTGGGTGGTACTGTATCTCCAAACAAAGCTGTTTCCTGGGCCATCTTCAGTATAACTCTTCTAACAATCTCTCCCAGATACATTCCTGAAATGAGCTTTTCGAAGATCTGAGATAAAAGAAAATTCAGAAACAAATGCAGTATATACCCAAATGCATCAAAGGGTAGAGAAAACTGAAACACACGAGTCACGATACCCACCTGGTTACCCGGATTTGAGCTTTCAGCATCTAAAGAAGCATCAAACTCGGTTAATGGAAGATGGGAGGAACTGAAGCTTCCCCATTGCATGTTAATCACCTGAAAATGTAATTACATTTGTTCACTCAACCTTCGTTCAGTCAAGTCAATGATATTTGTTGATTGTATGCATTTCACACTCGATTGGATCCATGTAAAAAATAATTAAAAGAAGAAGATGGAATATAGCAGCCGTAATACATATGATGATATACTGACCACGTATCCTGATTTGGGGAATGGTCCCTTCCATTTGGGAACTGACTGTGCAGTCTCAACATAAGCAGCATTAGTGCCCATCCCAAGGGTAATTGCAGCTATAGTTTCTTTGTTGTAATATCTACCTCCAGCCAAATCTCCTACAGTTTCATCAACCTGCACAACCCACCAATCTATCTCTTATAACCTTTTTTTTTTTAGGCTTTTTAAGCTGTGATTGATAATATTAGAGGCAAGCAAAGAGCAATAATGAGAAAAAAGGAGTGTAAAAACAAGTGGTTACCAATGCAAAAACGCGCATGTCCACACCATGTTTCTCCAATGCCTGATTCATGTCATTTACCAACTCTTTCCCAACCTGATGATTGCATTGCATGTTTTATAAATCTATGTGACAAGAAATTGAAATGTCTTGACAAAGTTCAAATCCAAAAACATTTGTGTTTAACAATGTGAGATTGGTATTTATGAATTTGTTGCATGTGAATATTAACATTTATAGAAGGAGAAAAGCAAACTCAACCGTGTCATCAACAGCTAAACTCTTCCATTTAATGGCTGTTCCAGAGGAGGCTGCAGCTTGGTCCACTGGATATGATATAGTAACACCCAGTTTTCTTTGTCTTGCTGATGTATTATCTTCTTTGCCATTCTCAGAATGTGTTGAAATAAACTTTCCTAGTTGCAGAGCAATGTAGTCGAATAATTGCTGGAGTACCCAAACCCAAAAAAAAAAGAAAAAAAAGCAGCGTTTTTGCCACATATTACTGATACTGATCAATTCAAGTAGTAGTTTGTTAAAGGTTAGTTTGAAAATATGATTTTATTTTGTTTTATTTCATTATAGACAAAAATAAAAAACAGAAAAAGTTTTCAAAAAACTAAATCAAACAGATTTAAAATCTACTAATAAGTGAAGTAAATACTACCATAGAAGTACCGGCCATCAAATGGGGAGGAATACAGATCTCAGCCCTCTGTAGATCAGAAATAGGCTCGTTCTTTCCCCCAAGTCGCGCTCTCAACATCAAGAAATTTTCACCCCTAATATTCACTCCGTAGTACAATCCTTTCTCATCCCTGCCCTCCAATTGCAATAACAAAAGTACACATTATGTAATGCAAATTCTAATATTAAGATTATCCACAAACTTATTCCCCAATGATATCTAACTTGTAGCTTCCTCCATTACATTTGGTTTCATATGAAATTATATTAAGTAATTTTAAAATATCATGCGACATTGTTCAAATATTGTGTATTCAATCAATAGCGTAACAAAAAATTTTATGAATAAGACAATATTAATCCACATTTGATCAATAGCATAACGGAAAATTTTACTAATAGAATAATGTTAACGCACATTTATTGTTAAGTGAGAATAAATTACTCATTTAATATCTTTGCTGTTGCTAATCTGGTAAGAAATATTCACAGTGGTCTAAAATTATTTAATAATTTTTATATTTGTATCTTCAAATAATACTCTGAGAGATTTGGGAATGAATTTGAAAAGAAAAAGAAAATATGTGTGTGAAATTAGGCGAAATATAAGTATATTTTATTCACGTTTCATCTCTCTTTTCCCTTTTTCTTCGCAATTCCCTTCTTAAAATCTTTCAATCAAACAGAGCGGTAAATGTGAAACGAGCATCACATGCACAGGATGCGGTATGCATGAGAGAGAGAGAGAGAGAGAACCCGGAGGGGAGAGAAGAGAGGTAGGAGACGAGCATTGTGAGGATGGGTTGATGATCAGGGGATTCGGAAGCAAGGTTTGATTGCATATGGGAAACCAGGTCATTAGCCACATGCCATAGCTTTGAAACAGGGGTTGCGCTTTCACTGGCGAATTTTCTTAGAATGCGTTGTGTCTTTCTCCACTTTCTCTCACTCCTCTTCCACCTCCTCACTACCACCCCCACCCCTACCACCGTCGCTGCCGCCATCACCGCTCCCAACACCACCACCACCACCGCCTCTTTCCTCATCTCAATCTTCTCTCTCTGTCAAATCAGAATCTGTTCAAGGAATTTCCCATTTTCACTCACCACAGATCAGTTATTCCAAAATGTACTCAACAACAAGAAGGTAACGGAAAACCCGACATTCGTGTTGACCAGGGAAGAACGAGTTTCATGCAAGCACCGTTGGGCCCAACCCACACCTTGCCCGACTTTGACATTAGACCTAGGACCATAATTACTGGGGGCTTAACGAGACACACGGCCCATAAATGCTACACTTCTCCTTCCTGTTTTTTTATTTTTATTTTTATTTTTTATTTTTTATGTGGGCAGAGATTTTCTTTTATGTTGTATTTGTGTACAGCAATGGTTGAGGGTCACAATTTTTGTGGCTCAAATGGTTCGAAATTCTCAAAACGACGTCGTTTTGAGTACAAAACAATTTTGAAATTGTTAAAACGACGTCGTTTTGACAATTTTGAGCCATTTGAACCACAAAAATTGTGGCCCTCAAACATTTTTTATTTGTGTAATATCTAAATATTAGATTGTTTTTAGTGATAATGTGCCAAAGCATGAGTGAACTAGTTCTTGAATAAGTGATATGTGCATCGTGGAAAAAAAGAAATGAGTAATGTTAGATATCATAAAAAAATATTATGAAGATGATTATGAAAGATTCTCCACCTTTGAATTACACATATAATAAAACATCACACATTAATCAAATGATGAAAAATCTTCGTAATGTATTTCATGATATTCTTTTTAGGGATTTTTATTGATAAATCCCATTTAGAAGTGTTTTAACCCAAGAAGTCCATGAAGGAATTTTTTAACCCATTTAGTCCCATGTATGTATAGTTTTATTCCATAAAGTTTTTTTTTCTTGATTTACACTATTTTCTTGGACACTTATGCCCTTATATTTAATTTTGATACCTTATAAATATTTTTTGAACAGTTAGCAATTTTATGATGTGAACATTCATATTTTAAAATTCACATTGGTAGGAATGTAAAATTGGCCCGTGGGCGGCTTAAAACCCGCCTGTGAGCCGGGGCGGGCCCGGTCCATTGACAATGTGAATATTCACATTAACATGTTAACATTCACATTAATAGGAGTGTAAAATTGGCCCGCGTCCCGTGGCAGCGCGAAACCCGCCCGCGGCCCATGGGCAGCCCGGGGCGGGCCCGTTGACAATGTGAATATTCACATTGACATGTTAACATTCACATTGATAAGAGTATAAAATTGGCTCGTGGCCCATGAGCGGCCAAAAGCCCGCTCGCGGACCTGGGCAGGCCCGGCTTGACCCGTTGATAATGTGAATATTCACATTGACATGTTAACATTCACATTAATAGGAGTGTAAAATTAGCTCGCGCCTCGTGGCTGCCGAAAACTCGCCCACGGCCTGTAGGCGACCCGGGATGGGCCCGACCCGGCCTGTTGACAATGTGAATATTCACATTGACATGTTAACATTCATATTGATAAGAGTATAAAATTGGCCAGTGGCCCAGGGCGGGCCCGACCCGGCCCATTGACAATGTGAATATTCACATTGACATGTTAACATTCACATTGATAAGAGTGTAAAATTGGCCCACAGCCCGTGGGCGGCCCGAAGCCCGACCGCAGCCCGAGGCGGGCTCGACTCGTGACAATGTGAATATTTACATTGACATGTTAACATTAACATTGATAGGAGTGTAAAATTTGCCCGCTGCCCGAAGCTTGCCCGCGGCCCGGGGTAGGCCCGGCCCGGCCCGTTGACAATGTGAATATTCACATTGACATGTTAAAATGCACATTGATAGGAATGTAGAATTGGCCTGCGGCCCGTGGGCTGCCCGAAGCCCGCCTACGGCCCGGGGCAGGCTCGTTTGGGTCCGAACCCAAGCATGTCCGAGACCCTAGGTTAGGGCCTAGGTCATCACTTTGTAGCCCAGCCCGGTCCATCGGCCCGCTTCAGGCCCATTCAAGGCTCGGTCCGAGACCTAGCCCGCCCGAGACGCAATGTATTTTTTTGTAGAAAATAATAAAATTTTGGTAGAAAATATTAAAAAGAATTAAAAAAAAATGGCCAGGCCCGCCCAAGCCCGACCTAAGCTCGAGGCTAGGCCCAGGCCCACCGGCCCGACCCGAGGCTCGATCCATCGGCCTCTCCAAAGCTCGAATACCCTTGTGCCAAGGCTAGGGCTTGGGCCTAATTTTTTGGCTTGTGGGTCGGCCCGGGAAAGGCTCGTTTGGGCCCAAGCTCGAGCCTAGTCCGAGACCCTAGGCTAGGGCTTGGGCCATCACTTTGAAGCCTAGCCCGGCCCATCGGCCCGGTTAAGGCCCATTAAAGGCTCGGTCCGCGCCGAGGCCTAGTGTCTTTTTTTGTGAAAAATTATAAAATTTTGGTAGAAAAAATTAAAAAGAATTAAAAAAAAATGGCCAGGCCCGCCCGGCCCGCCTACGGACCGTGGGCGGGTTTCGGACAGCCACGTGGCACGGGCTAATTTTACACTCCTATCAATGTGAATGTTAACATGTCAATGTGAATATTCACATTGTCAACGGGCCGGGCCGGGCCGGGTTGGCCCTGGGCCGCTGGGCAGTTTTATACTCTTATCAATGCGAATGTTAACATGTCAATGTGAATATTTACATTGTCAACAAGTTGGGTTAGGCTGGGCCCGCCTCGGGCCGCCCACGGGCCGTAGGCGAGTTTTGGGCAGCCACGAGGCGTGGGCTAATTTTACACTCTTATCAATGTGAATGTGAATGTTAACATGTCAATGTGAATATTCACATTGTTAACAGGCCGGACCGGGCCAGCCCCGGGCCGTCCATGGGCCGTGGACGGGTTTCGCGCCGCCACGGGACGCGGGCCAATTTTACACTCCTATTAATGTGAATGTTAACATGTGAATATTCACATTGTCAATGGGTCGGGCCTGCCCCGGCCCGACTCGAATTTTTCCGGGCACCAACGAGGATCGACATGGGCCGGGCCCCTACACATTGACGATATGAACATTCACATTGACGGTGTGAACATTCACATTAGGGTTATTTTGGTAATTATGTCACTCATAGGACTTATTGAAACATAAGAAAATAATGTGAACTAAATGGAACATAAGGAGATGAAAATGGTATTTTGGTCTGCTAATCTCAAATAGGACCTAATGGAATAGTAAAAAAGAATATGGGTTAGATGGAATAAAACTCTTAGAAAGTGGATTTATCAAAAAAGTTCCTCTTTTTTTTTTTTTTTTTTGATGATCCTTATTATTACTCAAAAGGAATATTATGTGGAAAAAATAAATTTTCATAAAAGCAATCAGCTTGCTTGGTTAGGTTTTTCAAAAAATATTTTTCAGAAAATTCTACTTTCTTGTTTTTCGTTTTTTTGTTTTTATTGAATTTTTTTTAATATTTTAAGCAAATTTTTTTTTTACTTTTTAGACATACCTAACATAAATATATCTAAAAAGTAAAAAAATTATGAAAAAAATCTTTTAAAAATTCACTAAATACCAAAATACAAAAAAAAAACGAGAATTTAGTACATTTTTATATTTTTATGTATTTATTTGTTTTTTAAAATATTTTTTCACAAAATTTTTACTTTTTAGATACAGCTAAGTAAGGTGGATTTAAAAAAGTACAAAAAATATTTAAAATTTTAAAAATATTCACTAAAAATAAAAAAATACGAAAATAAAAAAACTTAGTTTTAAAGAATTTAATTCAAAAAACTCAAATCAAACACACTGAATGTAATTAGTCAAATTTTTTTTAATAAAATCTATCCCGTTTGTGAAGACTTTTTACTTGAAACAAAAGTGTACATTTGATAAACAAACATTTTATTTGTATCAACATGGGATAATTATTGATAAATCTCATTTAGAAATGTTTTAACCCAAAAAGTCCATGAAGAAATTTATTAACCCATTTAGTCCCATGTATGTATAGTTTTATTCCATAAAGTCTTTTTTCTTGATTTACACTCTGTTTTTAGACTCTTATGCCCTTATATTAAATTTTGATACCCATACAAATATTTTTTGAACGCTTAGCAATTTTATGATATAAAAATTCATATTTTAACATTCACATTGGTAAGAATGTAAAATTGGCCTATGGCCCATGGGCGGTCCGAAGATCACCCCCGGGCCGGGGCGGGCCCGATCCGTTGATAATGTGAATATTTATATTGACATGTTAACATTCACATTGATAGAAGTGTAAAATTGGCCTGCGGCCCGTGGGCGGCTCGAAACCCGCCTGTGGCCCGTGGACTGCCCGGGGCAGGCCCGGCCCGGCCCGTTGACAATGTGAATATTCACATTAACATATTAACATTTATGATGATAGGAGTGTAAAATTGACCCGCGGCCTGTAGGCGGCCAGAAACCCACCCGCGGGCCCGGCCCGTTTACAATGTGAATATTCACATTGACATGTTAACATTCACATTGATATGAATGTAAAATTGGCCCGCAGCCCGTGGGCGGCCCGAAGCCCGCCCATTGCCCGGGGCGGGGCGGGCTGTAAATATTCATATTTAAAATTCACATTGGTAAGAATGTAAAATTGGCCCGTGGCCCGTGGGCGGTCCGAAGCTTGCCCCCGAGCCGGGGCGAGCCCGGTTCGTTGACAATGTGAATATTCACATTGATATGTTAACATTCACATTGATAGAAGTGTAAAATTGGCCCGTGGGCGGTCTGAAACCCGCCCGTGGCCCGTGGGCTGACCGGGGCAGGCCCGACCCGTTAACAATGTGAATATTCACATTAACATATTAACATTCACGTTGATAGGAGTGTAAAATTGACCCGCGACCCGTAGGTGTCCCGAACCCGCCCGCAGGCCCGACCCATTTACAATGTGAATATTTACATTGACATGTTAACATTCACATTGATAGGAGTGTAAAATTGGCCCGCGGCCCGTAGGTGGCCCGAAATCCGCCCGCGGGCCCGGCCCGTTTACAATGTGAATATTCACATTGACATGTTAACATTCACATTGATAGGAGTGTAAAATTGGTCCGCGGCCCGTGGGCGGCCCGAAGCCCGCCCGTTGGCCGGGGCGGGGCGGCTGTAAATATTCACATTTTAACATTCACATTGGTAAGAATATAAAATTGGCCCGTGGCCTGTGGGCGGTCCGAAGCTCCCCCTGGGCCGGAGCGAGCCCGGTCCGTTAACAATGTGAATATTCACATTGACATGTTAATATTCACATTGATAGAAGTGTAATATTGGCCCGCGGCCCGTAGGCTGCTCGGGGCGAGCCTGGCCCGGCCCGTTGACAATGTGAATATTCACATTAACATATTAACATTCACGTTGATAGGAGTGTAAAATTGACCCGTAGCCCGTAGGCGGCCCGAAACTTGCCCGCGGGCTCGGCCCGGCCCGTTTACAATGTTAATTTTCACATTGATATGTTAACATTAACATTGATAAGAGTGTAAAATTAGCCCGCGGCCCGGAGCGGGTTCGACCTGTTGACCATTTGAATATTCACATTGACATGTTAATATTCACATTGATAGGAGTGTAAAATTGGCCCGCGGCCCGTGGGCCACCCGAAGCCCTCCCGCGGCCCGGGGCAATCTCGCCCGAGAACTTGGGCTAGGACTTGGGCCATCACTTTAAAGCTCGGCCCGTATAAGGCCCATTTAAGGCTCGGCCCGAGGCCCGGTCCGCCAGAGGCTCGGTGTCTTTTTTGTAGAAAATAATAAAACTTTGGGAGAAAAAATTAAAAAGAATTAAAAAAAATGGCGAGACTCACCCAAGCCCAACCCAAGCCCAAGTTTAGGCCCAAGCCCCTTGGCTCGACCCACCGGGGCACCCAAAGCCTGAATACCTTTGTGCTAGGGCTAGAGCCTAGGCCTAATTTTTTGGCCCGTGGGCCGGTCCGGCCTGGCCCGAATTTTGGCAAGCACCCACAAGGCTTTACATGGGTTGGCCCCGGCCTGGGCTGGGCCGAGCCCCTACACATTGATGATATGAACATTCATATTGACGGTGTGAACATTTACATTAACAGTGTGAACATTCACATTGACGATGTGAACATTCACATTGGGGATATTTTGGCAATTATGTCACCCATAGGATGTGAACATTCACATTAGGGGTATTTTGGTAATTATGTCACCCATAGGACTTATTGAAACATAAGAAAATAATGTGGACTAAATGGAACATAAGTAGATGAAAAGGGTATTTTGGTCTTCTTACCTCAAATATGAACATTCACATTGACAGTGTGAACATTTACATTGACAGTGTAAACATTCACATTGACGATGTAAACATTCACATTAGGGGTATTTTGGTAATTATGTTACCTATAGGATGTGAACATTCACATTAGGGGTATTTTGGTAATTATGTCACCTATACGACTTATTGAAACATAAGAAAATAATGTGGACTAAATGAAACATAAGTAGATGAAAAGAGTATTTTGGTCTTCTTACCTCAAATAGGAACATTCATATTGACGGTGTGAACATTCACATTAGGGGTATTTTGGTAATTATGTCACCCATAGGACTTATTGAAACTTAAGAAAATATTGTGGACTAAATGGAACATAAGTAGATGAAAAGGGTATTTTGGTCTTTTTACCTCAAATAGGACCTAATGGAATAGTCAAAAAGAATATGGGTTGAATGGAATAAAGCTCTTAGAAAAAGGATTTATCAAAAAAGCTCCATATCAACATTGCAAATAGACTACAATTAAACATGTTTTTTTGAGAAAACGGTACAATTTGATCTTTATGAAAATTGAAAAAAAAGAAAAGAAAAAGAAACAGAAACTAAAACTGTTTTGGAATTGAAGTAAGATGATTAGTGTGATAAAAATAATTTTTTTTTTCACATTTAAATTATTTAATTTTTTCCTAATTAATCTTCTACAAACCGTGATAATTATGTCCTAAACTTTTTAGATTTCATGAGTTTGCTATCATATTTTAAGTTTCCACTTGTATTGTAATTTTAAAACATTCTCAATTATTTTGTAGGAGCCAGAAAAAATATCAACTCATTTGGGTCCAGCCCAAATGAGGAGACCCATCAAACAAATATCAGACCCCCATCTATAAAAGGAAGGCCCCCCCATGGAAGATAAGTATGTCTCATATCTCTGCACAACACAACACACTCACTCTTTTCTATACTTCATCTTCTCTATTTGATTCAACTTGCTAACTTTATCAACGGAGTGTCTCTAGCCAACAACCTCGGTTGGGTGGCGCCGACCATGCTCATCTTTGTAGATTTACAGGGGGCAAAGCTCATCTCTTCGTTAGATCTTTACAATCCATGTGAGAGAATTTTCTAGGTCTCACAATTGGCGCCGTCTGTGGAAATCGTCTGCAAGAGTTCAACGAAGATAATAGCAAACATGTTATTGTAAGTAAAAATTCAACAACACTTTTGATTTATTTGCTCTCTAATCTCCATTTTCTCTCTCTACAAATGGGTTACTTTTCTTAAAGAGAGCACCTTTTCTGCAATTCAATAGGGTTGCTCGGCCAAACGCAATTTATTTATTCTATCTATATACATTTAGACTCACAGGTGGTGTCCAACCTTTGTTGAATACAGAGACTTGACCAAGTTTATAAATATATGTGTATATATATTGATCAACATAGACTTGACATTCTCTCTCTCGAAGAGGTTTCGGTAACATAGAAGGTCAAGGCGAATTGCCAAAGAAATGTTTTAGCAAGCAAAGTTGCCCAACTCGTCGGCCAATGCAATTTTGACAAGATACAACCAAGCTGTCGAAGAGGTGCTTTGGTAAACCAAAGAACTAAGTACAGTTGCCGACCAAGTGCTTTGGCAAGCAACAACGCCAAGAGAATTTGTCGATCAAATAACTCGGCAAGCCGACCATCCGCTTATTCTAGCCAAAATATTTGTTATGGAGTATCTGAAGAACTAACATTGTAGCAAATTAGTAGTCATCGCCGCCGACCAGCAGCACGATCTACTGAGCACAACAATCAAAGGGGCTGTCATGCCATTTAGCAATGGCACTGCTGATCAAGAACAAAGAGACCAATGGACGGGACGAGCACCATTACGCCCTCACCGAACATGCATACTCTTTGCCAAGTAGAAATGATGTCGCTGAGTTGACGTCGTTATGCTAAGGACGTTAGAAACAATATTCACTTCAACATTCTCCCCGCCGAAATAAAGTTCTGAAGCATCATTTGCCAAGAGAATTGCACTTCATTTAGCAAACAAAAAATATACATATTTAAAAACCCAATGAATATAAATAAACATATAAATAAATAAATAAATAAAATAAAATACAATACCCTTGAGGAAACCAATTACCCAAGTTTTATGTACGTTCCATCTTCCTTGGCAATAATGGAAGCATCAAATTTGCCTTTGATAGTTGTTCGGCACACCCATGCATGGAAGCATCAAATTTGCCCTTACTATGTCATCAAATTTCTCCATTCCCTACATCAAATCGACTCGGAAACATTGCTTACTCGGCAAGACTACTCGGCCACACATACATCAATCGGCTCCCAAGTTGAATTCACACAGCCACTCGATTGTTTTTGGACGCTTGGCACCACAACTCCATCACCATGCTCATCGGTAATGATATTCATCACTGGCGGTGTATGTATATAGCCTTAACCATGTTGGCTACAACCGCGATGCCGAGAACAAAATATGTCATTCTCTTTTTGGAAGTCACATCTCGGCAACATGCTCCACAACATTGGACATTCTTGAAATAAAACCTATAGTTATTAATTCATCTACCTTTGTGGCACGAATCTCATGATTTAATTCTCGGCAGCACCATTGCTTGGCGCTACTATCTCGGTATAGAACTAGCATCTCAGCTTGCTGAAATCAATATCTGAATATACCAGCAGATTCGTGTCAACTTAAGGAGTCCAAACCTACTAACCCAAGGAGACAAGAGGTAACCGAAGTTCACTGGTAGTTGTGAAATAGACCCAATTTTCAAAAAATTAAAATTTTCAAAGTTATCAAACTCAAGTTTTGACTATACCAGTGTGAAGTACTCATCGAGATGAATCTAACGCCACAAACCACGTCAAAATCAGAGCTAAAGCGAAGCCATACGAGCCAATCAAAGTTTACCCAGAAAATGCACTGTTTCGCGGTAGAAGATGACCCAGCTAGCCAATGAAGAACTTATCATGTGCTT
Organism: Camellia sinensis; assembly: GCF_055761805.1. Classification (NCBI taxonomy): domain Eukaryota; kingdom Viridiplantae; phylum Streptophyta; class Magnoliopsida; order Ericales; family Theaceae; genus Camellia; species Camellia sinensis. The sequence goes on along the minus strand of NC_138961.1, from coordinate 209,407,357 downwards.
TGCGGTTGAATTACACCTTAATGATATGAGCCCTCAAATCCATTTTGGGTAAAACTATGCTATTAGGAGTTCGATTGTGACGATCCAATAGTCATTTCCAACTATTTGGAGCCTTCTAAACACATACGTACGGTCTGATTTTGCAAATTCCATGCCAAAAATTTGTAGATTTTAAATGCCCTGCCCCATATCTATCACAGCTCAAAAAACACTTTTGCCGCCATGCCTGGAGTTTGATCAATGCTGAATTCAACAATTTTGGCGTCTTCCTGCCTATATAACAGCCCATATCATTCGGCAATTTTGGCTTAAGTCTGTTCCGACTTCCTTCCGAATAAGAACTTTCCTTCGCAAGCAATAAGGCAAGGAATCTACATCAACAATTTGTTCTTGGCTTACTCCTCGGCAATGTTGGCCAATGTCCTATCTGAATTCCTTCCGCCTAACAATTGTCATTCAAAAACAATGGGGCAAGTTGGACAAAAAAACAACTTAACTAAATCGGCAATCTGCTTTAATCTGCTCTCGAAAACTATTCGACAATTCCTTAAAATGGGGCAATGCTAGGCAATCCATGACACAGGATGCACTATTCAAAATCCTTGCAATATTGGCAACTGATCGCCACTTAAAATTAGCAAAAGTCTCCGAATACGGCACAATCTTCACACTTGGCAAGGAGCGCCATCAGCAAAGGTCGTTGAATTCGGAGCAAATCATATATATAGTAATCATGGCATCCTTAGTGTAGCCCTTGTCTAGGGGATAATAATATGGTGGCCTACGGCCCTCGCCTAGGGGTAATAATACAGCGGCCTACAACCCTCGCCTGGGGGTTATAATATCGCAGTCTACGGCCCTCGCCCGAGGGATAATAATACTGCGGCCTACGACCCCCGTCCGGAGGTTGTAATATAGCGGCCTACGGCCCTTGCCCGGTGGTAATAATACCACGGCTTACGACCTTTGCCTGGGGGTTATAATACTGCGGCCTACGACCCTTGCCCGAGGGTAACAATACTGTGGCCCTTTGTTACAGAGATATTTGATGTACACCCAAGGGGTCCCTATGTTAGACCTATATGGTCCCATCGTGCACTATTGGATGTACCACATATATATATGCTTTGTGAATTTTGATATGACAAGTAATCACTTATGATATGATTTGTTTGGAACTCATGTGATATAATTTCGTACTAGTATTACTAGTATTACTTATTGGGTTTTATCTTACCCTTTTTCCTTATATACATATAGTTATACATATATTTGTACATACATTCACACATACATGCATCCATCCAGTCATTCATTTATCAAATGTATTCTTTGTCAAGAGACCTAACATCTATTTGAACAACATAACTCGGCAATAAAAACTCTCATTCCTTCTACTGAAGACAATGACAGTTTTGAGACAATTATAGGAGCTAGAAAAAATATCAACTCATTTGGGTTTAGCCCAAATGAGGAGGCCCATCAAACAAATATTAGACCCCCCATCTATAAAAGGAAGGCCTCCCCATGAAAGATAGATATGTCTTATATCTCTACACCACACAGCACACTTACTCTTTTCTATTCTTCATCTTCTCTATTTGATTCAAGTTGCTAACTTTATTATCGAAGTGTCTCCGATTGGCAACCCTGGTTGGATGGCACAGACCATGCTTATCTTTGCAGCTGTACAGGAGCAAAGCTCATCTTTTCATTAGATCTCTACAATCTATGTGAGAGGATTTTCTGGTTCTTATAGATTTTTAGCTTCCAAAATTGCAAAATAATAAAATCTTAAAAATTAAAATAAGAAAATCTTAAAATAAAACTATCCCTTCTCTACTGTCTAGTTTGTTATCTCTTCAATTGTCGACTATCAATCACTGACCACCACAATCGTACCTTTTCCACCCTCTCCCGCCACTCTTACCCTTCCCTCACTCTCCCTCCTCATGGCTACCATCACCGTAACCCTTTCCCATTTTTATGTTTTTTTAAATTTTTTTGAAAATATGAACTAAAGTGTTATTTGTACTCTTTTTTAATAAGGGTAAATTACAAATACACCCCCTGAAATTTGCTTAAAATACGAATTGCCTCCTGTAGCTTAGAAAATTACAAATACCTTCTTGTTAGAATTTTTTTTATTTAACAGAATTAATTAAAAAAGTGAAATTTTTACTATTTACCTATACAATAATAAAATTATATAAATTATTAATTGAAATAAAATTTTAATATTATTAAAAACTGTTAATTAACTTGATGATTTATTAATAAAATGACCTATTTGTTATGAAATTAAAAACCTTAGGGGATATAATGTAATTTCTAGAATTACAGAGAGTAATTTGTAATTTAAGTAAATTTCAAAGGGTGTGTTTATAATTTATCTCAAAAAATAAGATTATAAAGAAAACTAAAGTGCATATAGTAATCCGAAAATGAATTTATATAGTATTTTTAGTAAAATCAAATTAGCCTAAAGCTTTTATCATTAAAAACTAAAACAACTGCACACGTAGAAGGGGGGAGACAAAGAAATGGATTGTCAGACCATCTTCCCTAACGCGCTGCATCTATTATTTTATTAAATTTAAATTTGATAAAAAAATAATAACAATAATACTTTGTAGCTCGAAATAAGTGGCTCGAATACCCAAAACAACGTCTTTTTGGGTATTCTTTTTTTTTTTTTCTTATCTTTTTCTTACTTTTGAATAAAGAGGGAAGAGAAGAGAAGAGAAGAGGAGAGAGAGAGAGAGAGAGAGAGAGGAAGAGAGAAAAGGCGATGATGGTGATGGCGGAGGAGGAAGAGAAGGAAGATCGACGGTGATGGCTCTTTGCCAATGGCAGTGCTCTGTTTTCTCTACTTCTTTTTCTTCTTTTTTATTTTTATTTTTATTTTTTATTTTTTCTATAGTAGATCTGGATCTGAAGATGAAGGGAAAAAAAAAAAAATTGTTGATGATGATGATGTGTTGATGATGATGTTGATGAAGATGTTGTTGTTGATGATGATGATGTATTGATGTAGATGTTGTTGTTGTTGATGATGACGATGATGTTGATGAAGATGTTGTTGTTGATGATGATGATGCGTTGATGAATATGTTGTTGTCGTTGTTGTTGATGATGACGATGATGTTGATGAAGATGTTGTTGTTGATGATGATGATGTGTTGATGAAAATGTTGTTGTTGATTCTGCCTTTGTGTTCCCCAGCTCCCTCTTCTCCTCCTCTTCTTCTTCTTCTTCACCTACATCTTCTTCATCTTCAGAAAAAAGAGAAAGAAAAAGAAAAAGAAAAAAAAAAAAAGAAATCCAAAAACGACGTTGTTTTGGACTCGGGCCATTCGAGTCTTCTTAATTTCGAGCTACCAATCGGAACTGAAACAATAATTGTTTAACTTTTAACCTTTTCATCAAACTCAGATCAAATAAAAGATGAACAAAAAATTTCATCAAATAAAATGAGCATTTTATCTTTCATAAAATTTAAATTGTTACTGTTAGACCGGACATTCTCCCGGATGTTCACCCAAGAGCAACTATGATAGCCTTTTTTGTTCATGTCCAGAGGACCTCCAAGACATCTGTGCGGACATCCTCCCAGACAACCAGGGATGTGAAAAAATCTGATAAAAATTTTAGTTTTACTATTGAAGTGAACGATATCAAATCAAACTTTTCATCAAATTTTTACTCGAATTTAATGAAATTTTTTGTTCAACGTTAGAGATGCTCTCAAATAAATCAAAAATTAGGTTGAAAATGCACACACAAATATATATACGTATCTGTGTAACATATACATTTTTAAAAAAAAGTCTAATTATACAAACAATGATCAAAATATTATGTGCTTTGCTTGTCGTGAAAGCTCTGTTTGAAAAAGTTTTGAAAAGTCACATTTTTTCTTACATTTGCTTGTCTTTATACAATTTTTTATTTTACTACACATTTTTTTTGGAGGCATGTAAATTGGGAAAAATAAAAAATATTTACAGTTTTATTTTGGCAACACAATTAAAAGTTAATTTTTTAATTTTTTGATTTTTTTGAGTCGCATCATCTCTCTATTTTTTTTACACGTTTTCTTAAAAAAAAATAAAAAAAAATAAAAAAAACAACTTTTAACTTTACTTCCCAAAATAGGTGTTCCATAACACAAGTTTCACTTATACTGGATGTAGCTCACTTGCACTTCAATGAAATTATAATTAATTTGAAATATTCTTTTTCAAATGCAATTTTTCCTTTTTTTTTTTGAAAAAATAAAAATCTTTAGTGGATTTTTTTTAAAATTTTAATTTTAATTTTTAGGGTCTTCGAGTCTAGTAGGGCCTAAAACTGGCAAGTTTTTTTAATTTTATTTTTATAAAAAAGCAGTAAAAATGAAAATAAAAAAAATCATCAAACAAACTGTTAAAAAAAGAAATTGTCAAACCAACCCTTAATCCTCAATATTTTAATTTGTCAATTTAGTTTCTACAGTATAAATTGTGAGTTTAAATGGCCTCTAATGTTTACGCAGTTTATGCATTTTGTTGCACTTGGGCTCTCAAAAAATTTGTTATATTATGATCATAATATTTTAATTTTGTTGCAAATTTATTTATTTATTTATTTTTAAGTTGTGAAAATAACCTAGCCCCTGTTAATTAATTTAGAGAAGAGAACATTGGATTTATTTAAACTACAAAAATGTTTTTTAAGGATGAAATATTTTTATTGCCAAAAGTGTTATTATTATATTTTTATCGATAAAATTAGATACTTAGTGATGAATTATTATCCATTTTGGACTATTTTTTTTTGTCCAACAAAATTTTTTTTGGGACCAAATTATTTTGTCATTTATCAGTGACAATTTCAATATTTTATTACTAAAAGTCTTTTTTTTTGTGCCTTTTTGAGACGATCTCTTATCTACTATTCTCATAACGGCAAGAATTGATCTCCAAATATTTTTTGTAATAAAATTTTCACTTTAGGAAACAATAAGTTTAGTTCATAAAATTCTTATATATTCTAGTGTCACATTTTGTAATTGGGGACCAAATTGACAAAATTAAATTAAGGACTAAAGCCTAGTTTGGGAACATGTTTTTTTAGTAATTTCTTGATTTTTTGGCTAAAATATGATGTAAAAAAACTAGTATGTTTGGGATAACTTTTTAGTTTTTTACAAAAAGATATGCAAAAAAGTAGAGAGAAAAAAAAATCTTTGATTTTTTAGTATAGATTGTTGACTTTTTGATTTTTTTGGTGATTTTTTTTGACTTTTTAGTTAAAAAAATCACTTGCCAAAAAGTGTTAAAAAACACATTGGTAATTAGTCAATTTTCAAATTATGAGCGACAAGAATATATGTTCTATTTTAAAATAGCGAGAAAATATCACAACACTTTTATATAAAAAGAAAAATTATATACAAGTCAACTTTTTAGACTCTTTTTTTAGACCCAATAATGTGTAAGAGAGATGATTGTCTATGTGGGAGCCGAATAAATTCTGGATCAACGAGAGTAAGACAGGTCGGCCTCGAACGTGACTTCTATTCGACATTTACCCTATCCAGTTGAGGGGCCGAGTATAAGAGCCGGCGTTCCTACTAATTAGTGTCGCGTAGGAATGCATTATAGGGGCTAGGAGTGGGCCAGGCTCCCAGACTCAAGGAGAATACTATAAATAGGAGATCTGCAATCTTGGAAAGGTATGCGCGATAATTGTGGTATTTAACTTAGAATATAAGTAACCTAGAGCTTGGGATTGACTTGTCCGTCAGAGTGCTAATTCCAGCACGCCCGACCGGAGTGTTTATTTCCTTTCAGGTGACTATCGGACGATCATGAGCGCTCCCCAAGATCAGAAGAGTATTTCCAAAAACCACTTCTCCACAATTGGCGCCGTCTGTGGGAATACTCAAACACATCCATGGCGGGCGTAACGGAGGACCCTCCGATAGTCATTCATGAAACCACGCATAGAGACGACCTCACTCCAACAACCATGCTTAGACCGGAAATCATCCCCGTAAGACGCGCTCTGAACTTCGCCTCACCTTCGACTCCAGAGCATGAACCAATGCAAGCGATCATGGAACAGGCAAAGCAAAACGAACGGAGGTTGGAGAACATGAGCGCAGAGAACGAGCGTCTCCGCCAGGATTTGGCCTCGGAGGTGGTGAAGTCCAAACAAGCCGCACACCAAGGCCCGGAGCAACCCGTGAGGACAGATGGTCGATGATCTCGAGCCTGACAACAAGACACTGATAGGAACTCCGACTCATTACCCTCGAAGCTCAAGAAGAAGGGACGAGCTGAAACTTTCAGCTCTTCCGCAGAGAGGCCCCGTATAAGGCTTAAGCGAAGAAGAAATAGCTCGGATGAAGATCAACATAATCCTTTTGTACGACGGATTGCAAAGGCGGTGCTACCCAAGAAATTCAAAGCACCGGCGGTCCCAAACAAAGCAATAGCTTTGAGACAGGATTCACCTCCGCCCGGCGTAATTCACATGATATACAACCTGCCGATGTCATCAGCGGTGCACGCGATCCAGTCAGAGTCTGAACCTCTGAACCATCTCACCCCGGCTAAACGGCCCCACGAAGGCAAGGGCATTACTTTTGATGATTCAGATTTCGCCGAAGTAACACTACCACACATTGATCCCTTGATAATCGAGTTACGCGTAAACCGGTTCCCAGTTGAGCGTGTACTCATTAATCCAGAGAGCATTTCGGAGATTATGTACTATAAGACTTTAACCAAACTCGGCTTCTTCGAAACCGATCTCTCTCCAACCCCTTATCTACTATTTGGCTTCAATGCCAATCTAGAGTATCCGTTGGGGAAAATCAGGCTACCCGTTCGAGCAGGCTCCCGAACAGTGGATGTAGAATTCTTGGTCGTCAAGCTGCCATCGCCGTATAATCTCATCATGGGACGATCCTGGTTGCATACAATGCAAGCTGTGCCAAGCACCTACCATCAGTTGCTACGCTTTTCGACGGAGCATGGTATTGAGCAAATCCGCGGCTCCCAGAAATCGGCACAAGCATGTAGGGGTGGGCGCGGGTCGGTTGCGGCCACGGAACCTCCAATCTTCCATCCGTCCGCCAGATTGGCGGATTGAAGAAAATCAATCCGCATCCGTCCGTCAATCCGGCGGATGTGGATTGAGCGGATTGGCGGTTTGGCGGATGGATGCGAATTGGTTTGGCGGTTTAAAATTTTATAAATTTTGAACACAATTCAACTTGTGCACTTCCTCAAAAAAAAAAAAAAAAAAAAAAAGTATTACAGTCAATGACTTAAAAAAGTATTACAATCATTGTATGCCTTATCCAAAGAAAAAAAGTTTGAAACTTTAGAATATCACGATCACTGCATGTATCATCCACATATTACAATCACAGCATGATTCATCCCCATAAAGTATTACAATCTGTGATTCTTAAAATATAATAACAATTCAAACCACCAAAACCATGAACAGAGCAGTAGTAAAGATTGAATGTCTCTGTATTGTTACATCTACATATGTTTTTGAAAACAAAAACCAACCAGCATATATCATATTTTCTATTTATTATTTTTAGAGTTACATTTAAAAACTAAAAAATATATATGAATAATACGTTTATTTTTTTCAATTCAAAAAATATATTCTAGTTGAAAACTTTTTTTCAACAGAATATTTAAACTCTTTTTCAATTGAAAACACAAACATAATATTTAAACAAATTGAAAATACAAAGTCTTATAAATTACTAGGGGTGCTCGTAATTTGGCGGTTTGGCGGTTCGGTTGCGGCCAAAAAATCTCAAATCCGCCATCCGTCCGCCAAATTGGCGGATTTGAGAAAATCAATCCGCAACCGTCCGCTCGTCATCACGCATCCGTCCAAAATGCGGCGGATCGGTTCGGTTCGGTCGGTTTTGGTGGATCGGTATATCCGCTGCTCACCCCTACAAGCATGTTATCTCCTAGTCGCCAAAACGCCAAAGGAACTGCAGGTGAATTCCATTGAGGTCCCGGATCAAGAGAGCTTCAACGATGTTGGGCGGCTCCCAAATGAAAAGGCCACGGAAGGTTTAGACCGTGTTGAAATCGATGGAAGCTCGGACAAGTTCTTCATGATCGACTCCTCCCTGAATCAGGCCGACAGACAGCAGTTGGTCTCTTTCCTGCTCAATAACCTGGATGTCTTTGCCTGGACTCCGTATGAGATGCCAGGTATCGATTCGTCAGTTTCTCAGCACCAGTTGAATGTCGATCCAAAATGCAAGCCGATTATTCAGAAAAGTCGGCGGTCAGGCGCAGAACACACTGCCGTCATCGTTGAGGAGGTTGACAGGCTACTTGCCGCCGGGGCAATTAGAGAAGTAACCTACCCTACGTGGCTCTCTAATACAGTGGTGGTGAAGAAGAAAAATGGAACTTGGCGAGTGTGTGTCGATTTTACCGACCTAAACAAAGCCTGCCCTAAAGATTGTTTTCCCCTACCCAGAATCGACCAACTTGTTGATGCGACGGCTCACCATCAACGTATGAGCTTCCTCGATGCTTACAGAGGCTACCATCAGATTGCCATGCATCCAGAAGACCAGGAAAAAACTGCATTCCTCACCCCAAGAGGAACTTACTGCTACAAGGTCATGCCTTTTGGGCTGAAGAATGCAGGGGTAACCTACTAAAGACTGGTCACCGCCATGTTCAAAGAGCAACTCGGCCATACTATGGAAGTGTACATTGATGACATGGTGGTCAAGTCCAAGGAAGAACAGAATCATATAGCCGATCTAGAGAATACATTCGGCATTTTACGGCAATACAAAATAAAGCTGAATGCTTTCAAATGTACGTTTGGAATTGGCTCCGGCAAGTTCTTGGGCTACATTGTCAACCACCGAGGAATCGAGGCCAACCCGAGGCAAATTACAGCAATCTTGGAACTCAGCTTCCCCCGTTCGGTAAAAGAGGTTCAAAAGTTGATGGGGATGGCCGCCGCACTCAACAGGTTCATCAGTCGGTCCATAGATCGTTGGCGACAATTCTTCCATACACTACGGCAGGGCAAGGCTTTTGAATGGTCCGCCGAATATGAAGCCGCTTTCAACGAGCTCAGGACCTACCTTCGCTCAGTACCACTCTTGTCAACACCTGTTGCTGGTGACCCACCCATTTTGTATTTGGCAGTCTCCGATAGGGCTGTCAGCGTCGTACTGATAAAGGAAGAGCTGGGGGAGCAGCTGCCAGTGTATTACATGAGCAAGGCTATGGTTGACGCCGAAACACGCTACCTTCCGCTGAAAAAACTCATCCTTGCCCTAGTCATGGTGGCAAGAAAACTGATGCATTACTTCCAGGGCCACAACATTGGGGTGTTAACAAACTATCCCCTCCGATCAGTACTACGAAGTGCGGAAGCGTCAGGACGTATTTCAAAGTGGGCTCTTGAACTCGGCCAATATGACATTCAGTTTCTACCGAGAACTTCAATCAAGGGACAGGTTCTTGCCAACTTTGTTGCAGAATTCACTAGGGGTCTTGCTGATTTCAAGTCCGTTGAGGAGAGTCGATTGGAGCCGAACTGGAGGATTTATGTCGGGGACATTTGGCTGTTGTACTGTGATGGATCATCCAACCAGCGAGGCAGCGGAGCAGGAGTTGTGATCATGGCTTCAGATGGTGCAATAATTAAGCAGGATGTCAAGCTCGGCTTCGAAGCGTCAAACAACGAAGCCGAATATGAGGCTCTTCTAGCCGGTTTGAGGAATGCACATCTTCTGGGCGCTCGGCGTTTGCTTGTATTTTGTGACTCAAAACTGGTGATCAATCAGCTAAAGGGGGAGTACGCGGCAAGAAACGACCGTATGGCGGCTTACATGAAAACGGCCAACTCCTTGCTGGCAAAGTTCGACCATCATGAGTTGAACCAGATAACACGTGATCAGAACACACATGCAGATGCCCTTGCTTGCCTAGCCTCCGCCATCAACTTGGAGATTAAACGAACCATCGAGGTAGGATTCATCCCAAAGCCAAGCATTGGCTCTTCGGAGGAATTCCAGGTCAATGTTGTAGAACTTGGACCAAGTTGGATGGATCCCATTGCCGCATTCCTTTCTTTCGAACAGCTTCCAGAAGACAAGAAAGAAGCGCACAAGTTGCGAAACAAAGCTTTGCGCTACTACTTGGACCCGCAAGGAAGGCTTAATAAAAAATCCCTCTCTGGCCCGTATTTGGAATGTGTGCACCCAGACAAAGTCGAAGAGTTTTTGAATGAAATACATGAGGGCAGTTGTGGCGCCTATTCTGGCGGGCGGTCGTTGGCCCACCGAGCCGTGACGTAGGGATATTACTGGCCGACAATGAGAGCAGATGCCGAATGCTACGTGAAAAAGGGCGAATAGTGCCAGAAGTTCTCTCCTTTGACCCACCTGCCTGCTGAAGAGCTGAGCTCCATAACCAGTCTATGGCCGTTTGCCCAATGGGGACTCGACATCGTCGGACCACTGCCTCGTGCCCCGGGTAACAAGCGATTTTTGATTGTTGCGACAGATTATTTTACAAAATGGGTAGAAGCAGAGGCACTAACCCACATTCGAGACACTGACGTGAAGCGATTTGTTTGGAGAAACATCATAACAAGGTTCGGCATTCCAAGAGCACTTATCTCAGATAACGGCACCCAATTCGATTGTGGCGTCTATCGAGAGCTGTGCAGTAAATACGGTATACGGCCTTACTTTTCTACCTCGGCTTATCCACAAAGCAATGGTCAGGCCGAAGCCTATAACAAATCTATCTTGGACGCATCAAGAAGAGGCTAGAAAAGGCCAAAGGCAAATGGGTCGAGGAATTGCCAAGTGTGTTATGGGCTCATCGAACTACGCCAAGGCGGTCTACTGGGGAAACCCCATTTGTTCTCTGCTTCGGAACCCAGGCCATCATACCCCTGGAGATCGGCCTCCTAACCCTGAAATCGGCAGTTTTCGATATGGGCCGAAACGATATGATGCTGGCCTTGGACTTGGTCCTAATTGAAGAACGAAGAGATCGTGCCCTCGCATCCATGGCGTGGTATCAACAGCAGCTGGCTAAGTCGTACAATCAACGTGTTCAGCTGCACTGCTACAAACTAGGAGAGTTGGTCCTGAAGAAGGTACTGCCAGCTGCCAAGAAACCGATCGATGGAAAATTAGGTCCTAACTGGGACGGCCCCTATGAGATTGATTCGATCGCAGGAGTACGGACATATCGGCTCAAAGACATGTCAGGAAGGAGTCTGCCACGGCCTTGGAATTCCACGCATTTACGCAAATTTATCATTAACCCGACTTGTGGGACATAATGCTATGTACATCTTTCTTCTTCTGTAATACAAAGATTCCCGTTCATTTATCACACGTAGTTCAAAGGTGCCCCATCGGCGCAAGTCGTCTTTGGGCCGAGAAAGCCTCCGGATTCGGAGCGCCCTTCGTGGATATCACGATTGGCCAAATCAAAGCCTCCGGATTCGGAGCGCCCTCGGCACAAGGCGTCTTTGGGCCAAGAAAAGCCTCCAGATTCGGAGCGCCCTTCATAGATATCACGATTGGCCAAATCAAAGCTTCCGGATTCGGAGCGCCCTTCGTGGATATCACGATTGGCCAAATCAAAGTCTCCGAATTCAGAGCGCCCTTCGTGGATATCACGATTGGCCAAATCAAAGCCTCCAGATTTGGAGTGCCCTCGGCGCAAGGCGTCTTTGGGCCGAGAAAGCCTCCGGATTCGGAGCGCCCTTCGTGGATATCACGATTGGCCAAATCAAAGTCTTTGGATTCGGAGCGCCCTCGGCGCAAGGCGTCTTTGGGCCGACAAAGTCTCCAGATTTGGAGCGCCCTTCGTGGATATCACGATTGGCCAAATCAAAGCCTCCAGATTCAGAGTGCCCTCGGCGCAAGACGTCTCTAGGTCGAGAAATCCTTTGGATTCGGAGCGCCCTTCGTAGATATCACGATCGGCCAATTGGAGTCTTCGAGTTTGGAGTCAATCCAAATCTTTGGGCCGAAAAAGGACCCGCAGGAATTACGCATGTGCTGAACAAAATTTTCAAAATCCGAATAAGAATGTTCAAGCCGCACAAGCATCTAATATAAATAAAGGGCGTACTAATATAAACAACAAGTGCGCTACTACAAAGAATTGAAAATCAAGCATTTTATTAAATTCAGCTAGTAAATACATAACTTCACTTTTACAAAGCATTACAAAGTATTGCAAAGTTTTCTTCGGTTCGTCGTCTTCTTCGTCATCGCTCTTCTCAATTTCAAATGCAGAGAAGGGAAGATTATTCTGTTGATACAACGGAAACGCTAAATCCAGCCCGGCTGCCCGGTGACTCTCTGCTTGCTGAAGTGCCTTGATCCAACCGTGCTTAAATCCGCGATTTTCGCATCGGCAGACTTCTTCGGCGAGCTTCTCCTTGGTCTTCTGAATTTCGATCTTTCGGCCATCGTGGAAGCCTTTTTCATAGGCCGTTGTCCTCGTAGTCTCGATCGCAAACATGCTAGCCGTATTTCGATCGGCGATCGCATCGTTAATCAGCCTTTGAGTAACCCTCTCTTTAACAATCGAGTTGGGGTGGCTGGTCGATTGGGGCCCCGCAGACTTGATTTTCCTTAGTTCGCGCTCGGCCTTCTCGACGCGAGCCTCCAATTTCCAAATGCGGTCATCTCTCTGTTCGATATCGCGGCGAGCGGTGCGGAGACGCATGCCAATCTTGTGAGCCGTGTATAGTCCCCTCATCGCCCCGTGAACGCCTTCGTGAAACACTTCGAAATCCTGTCGACCTACCATCGATTGCTGAACTTTGGACGGAAAAATCTATCGAGCAAACTCGACTGCCACGTTTGGATCTGGAATAATTGAGTCCGCCTCTGTCATTGGTCTATTACCTACGAAGACCGTGAAACTCAATGGACGAGAAGTCGCATCAGATTGCCTGCTTGGACCGGGTTGAGGAGACTTACGGTGAGGTTGTTTGTCCTTCCTGGGCGAACTACTCCGATGACGAGGAGATTGGAGTCTTTCCCAATCCCTCGAAGTCTTATTGCCCGTGCGTGAAGGCTCACCGCTTCGACTCATGGCTCCTCCCAGCTCAGCTAGCGTCTTCGCTTCTCCTCTGTTGTTGAAGAAAAGTTTATCTGACATTTGCGCTTATTTAATCTTCCTCGAAAGAGCTGGACTGAACTGCTGACTGAGCACGTAAATAGGACCCTCGTTCACGAAGTACACGTCCATTTATTACCTGCAGGGGCAGCACCTCCGAGGCAATCTCCTTAATGTCGAAGCACCAAACAACCCGGTGCTGACCGGGCCGTGCGCCGAGCGCATGCCCCAACCGTTCCACCAATCGATTGTTCAACACTAGAATCATCGTCAAAATGTTATTCGGCGAGCTGCGATTGTGGACCCGTTGGGGCAAGGGCAAATTCATCAATCTATTTGGCTCAAATGCCCCAGCCGTTCCACGAATCGATTCATCAACACAAGAATCATCATCAAAGTGTTATTCGGTTCCTAAGCCTACCGGCTCACGTAGTCTTGAAATTTTGTCATAACTACTGATGCTCCTAATTGTCTACTCATACAACAAACAATACGAAAAATGTCTGGAAAAGCATATAAAATTTTCATTCATAAAATTGAGTGCTAACAGCGGACATTTTACATATGAAAATTCAAAATAGACGAAAATCAACTAAACAAAAAACAAACATTGAAAGTAAGAAAAGCCTAGCAAAACTAGAATGCCTCTCAAATCAAGTCTCAGGGTCAGACTCAAGCGGCTCAACATCCACTTGCTCGTAAGGAATTTGCATGGCCAATGTAACTCCAGTGGCAGCAAGGGCTTTGAGCCAACCGTGTTTGAGCCCCCGATTCTCGAATTTGGGAACCTCTTCTACATAGTCCTGAAGGGCGGAGTTTTTCCCCGCCTCGAACGCCGCCAAAGACTCAGAGTCGGTTTTCTCCGTCGCCTGCTTCAACTCCTCAAACTCAGCCTCGAGCTTGGCAAGCGCCTCCTTGGCTAACTTGAGCGATTCCTCGCTCACATTTGCCCTCTTCTCGGCATCAGCTCTGAGTTGATCCGCTGTCCTGGCCTTTTCCTCCTCAGCCTCGGCCCGTGCATTTTCCATGGCGGCTCTCATCGCCTCAAACTCCGCCTTGCTCCTTTGACCCTCGACTTCAGATTGAAAACGGCCAATCCTTTCCACAGCGTCATGCTGGCGGCGGCCCAATTCTGCAATCCTTCCAACTGTCTGCAAAATAAAGGATCATCATATGCCGAGAAATATGAAGTGTAAACCAAACCAGTGTCACGTACCAGAAGAGCCGACTGGGCGGCTAAAGTTACTGTCACCAAATCTGGCTCAGAACGAAAGGTTGCCCTGTCCGCCAGCAAAGAGATTGAGACAGCCAGGCTTAGGGCCACGGCTGGATCTTTCAAAGCCGACGCTTCGGAGGAGATCGGCACATTTTTTATCTTTGGCTCGATAACAAAAGGAGCAACCACGGCCGACTCCTCTAAGCATGGCCACTTTTCAGTAGGAACCCCTTCGGAGCCGTCCTCACCCTTTGCGTTTCGCTTTTCGCCCTGTTCTTTCGAAATCGGCTGTATTTTCGCAATCGGGCGATCGACCTCTTTTTCCGTCTCGGCTACGACGACGTGAGCCGTTTCTTCTACAACAACCGGGGCAACAGATTCAGACGGAATAAGTCCGGAATGAACGGCTACGGCCTTTTGTCGGGCGGCCAAACGTTCGACATTCCTTTTTCGTGCCATCTGTGTCAGGCTTTCCCCAGCCATATCCTCAGAGAAATCGCCTGGAAGGTCTCCCAAGTTTTTAAAGATATCTTTGTAGGCGTCCCCTCAGCCTGATGTAGACGGAGGGTCAGAAGAGTTTAACTCGGCTTCCTCAAAGGTCGAATTTATGGCTTCGTCAACTTCCGCAGCCAACTCCTCTTGGTCCTCAGCGATTGGTTCAACCACTTGTTCGTTCTCAGAGTTAGATGATTCGAGGCCGATCTGTCTCAAGTTTTTGAAGTTGGGGAAGATCAGGGCCGTCAGATGGTCATCGCCTCGCGCGATAGGAATGCTGTTTGCCACCGAGAACGTCGTATAGGTGGGCTCGTACCGCAACAGAATATGGGCTGTCCTTCCTTGCTTTTTAAGGTCTGAACGGCCGAAGAACTGTAACGCGGTCTTGATTTCTGCAAGCACAACTTCGTCGTCTGAGGCCAACACTCTCTTCAAATCGCTGCCTGCATAAATAAAACAATTAGGTGAGATACAGTGCCGAATAAATGCATACGTAAATGACAAAAACAAAGTGATCCGGTCAGCCACCTGGTTCGCCTTTTTGCCTTGGCACAGGATCTAGGCGATCTTCCCCTTCGCTGAATTCCCAATTGCCTCGGACTACAACCATCACGTCATCAACACGCTTGCCAGAGCTAGCAAGCATGGTCACTAAGTGGTGGTCAGTATCCTTGGCTCTGAGGAAGTAGCGTCCTAGCCAACCAGTAGATTTGGTAAGGACGTAACAGTGCCGAATGGCGGGGATACCTAAATTAATTCTAAGAAGCTGATTTATTTTTATGATTCCCATTATGATACGGAAGAAGTTCACATTGGGCTGGGAAGGGATAAGACCCCAATACCGAAGGACGGCCCTCAAAAGTGGGTGAAGAGGAAAACGGACGCCGCCTTCAACAATTGATAGGAGAGGAAAGACGATCGAGTTCTCATCTTCCCCCACCATATCAGTGGTGCTATCTGCCAAAAGTGACAGATGGACGTCGTCGGGGATGGAGAAATGGCGTCTAAAGCTGGAAATTCGATCTGTAGAAAGGAGATCCTTAAGGTGTTTTTCCATTTTTTGGCCGACCCAAGGATTATAAAGGAAAACTAACTAACTAAAAGCAGATAAAGAAATGGATCAAAAAGAATGCAGGAGAAAGAAGACTTACAGGAGGAGAAGGAAAAGGTGAGGAACAAAGGGTTGCAAAAGCCGCAGAGTACAGGAGTCCCACTAGAAGGTGAGCCAGATATCTTTGAGTATGCAAAACACACATTCGAAGAGGCAAATTCAAATCGCATTAAATCGAGGCAGCGTACGAAGGGGCAGGAAAGCGTTGCAATGACCAAGGAGCATGAACGCGTTCTGACACGCATCGGGAAGAGGAATAACCGCCGGATTTCTAACCTTCAGACCAGGAGCCAAACACGCCAACTAAACTGTTGCTAGTAGGGTGTTTGGGGGGCAATTGTGGGAGCCGAATAAATTCTGGATCAACGAGAGTAAGACAAGTCGGCCCCGAACGTGACTTCTATTCGGCATTTACCCTATCCAGTTGAGGGGCCGAGTATAAGAGCCGGCGTTCCTACTAATAAGTGTCGTGTAGGAATGCATTATAGGGGTTAGGAGTGGGCCAGGCTCCCAGACCCAAGGAGAATACTATAAATAGGAGACCTACAATCTTGGAAAGGTATGTGTGATAATTGTGGTATTTAACTTAGAATATAAGTAACCTAGAGCTTGGGATTGACTTGTCCGTCGGAGTGCTAATTCCGACACGCCCGACCGGAATGTTTATTTCCTTTTAGGTGACTATAGGAGGATCACGAGCGCTCCCTAGGATCAGAAGAGTATTTCCAAAAACCACTTCTCCACAGTCTAATAAGTAGTGAAAATATGAGAGAAAAAGTTGATTTTGATATTCTAATTAAGAGTATTGCTATTTAGGCTCCAAAAATTAGATCATTTTCTAGGCTCAATGATTTGACACTTTATTAAAATATTTAAGTCAACTTTTTCTCTTTCTCTCTCTTATTTATTTTTTAATTATCAACCGATCATCTTAACACATCACAGGATTTAGAAAATAAATCTATAAAGTAGATTTGTATATATCATTTTTATTTTAATTAATTATCACATCATTAGATTTAAAAATTACGTTTGACTTATAGATTTGAATAGTAATACTCAATAAAAATCATGGTTGTGAAATTTTTTAAAAGGGGAGTGACAGATTACTTTTTCAAAATCTTCAATTATTTCATTCTTTATCTAAAAAATAAGTAAATTATCTTATTCTATATACATGCACATTCGGGTGAACTCCATATTTATTTAATTTAATACACAGTTTAGCATTTCAATTGGAACAATTATACACTTATTAAATTAACAAATCCTTAGCACAAAATATCAGCTATTATTTTTATCACTTTTTTAAAAATCATATAATACACTTTAAACCATAATTTTATGATTAATTACACTTTTCACCCTTATAATTTGATCTAAATTTCACTTTAATTAATCTCTATAGTTTCAAATTGAGCAATTGGTTCCTACATTATAAGTATAGTTTCAATTTGGTCATTCCATCTAAATTAAAAGTTAAAGTTAATAATTTTGAGACATTTGTCAATTTCTTAAAGTGTACACATAAATAAAATTAATAAAAATTTAGACGGAAGGATCAAATTGAAATTAAACTCAAAGTTTAGGGACCAAATTGTTCAAATTAAAATTATATAGACTAAAGTGAAATTTGAATCAAATTATATGGATAAGAAAAGTAATTAACCCATAATTTTGATATCACAATTGGAGATGCTTTTAAACTTGGGTTGAACTTCTTTCATGTTGGCTATCTCAATTTCAGAGCGTTTGGGTTTGGTAAGCTCATTTTAAAACCGATTTCGGTGATTTGAACCTTTCACCCTTTAGGACTCATTAAGTAGGATATTCACTCAAAAAATCAAGATGATCGGACATCGGTAGTTATATGTTTGAATCAAATTTGTATTACAAAAAATGGATGGCTATTCATGAAATATTTTTCATCCATTTTTTTAAAACAAATATGATTCAAATATATAGTTACCGATATCTAATCATCTTGATGTTTTGCATTAATATTGTATGAGTACTAAAAATGAACGTTTCGAATCACCGAAATCGATTCTAAAATGGGCACATAAAAATTTGTGGCCTTACAACTCTCACTTGCATCCCTCTATGTTTTCGTAATTTTTTTCTTCTACCCTTCTAGACAGTAATTCCCCAAAAGAAAAGAAAAATAAATAAAGAGCACGAAAGAGAGATAATTTGGTGGGAATGGGTGTGTTGGTTGGAGTGAGATATGAAACCACTTATGGTGGTTCACAAACAAATACAAAAGAGAGAATTTATAATTTGAAAAACAGATTTATTTCACTCAAATAATTTAGAACACAAACAAAGAGAGAGGAAATTATCTTTCTCTTTCAAACACTCTGACTAATTCTTTTATTCTTCTACTCAACTCCCACACTTAAAACACCAACTACATAAGTTATTTATAGATAAAACTCATAATATAAGAGCATTAAATGAAACTACAATAACTTTATTCAGACTAAAACTCTTTTAATCTTCAAACTAGCAGCCATCTTTGAACCCATATCTTTAGCTTCCATGCTTCATACTCTTAGCTAGGCCGGTGCAATTAGGCTTACTCCCCTTAAGCCTAATTCTCTTACTGAGATTCATCCCTGTCTTTTTCAGCAACGTCACAGTATACCATGAGCAACATCACTTCTTCATTATCTGTGAAGTTTACATATTCATCAATTTTGTCATATGTTACTTCTTCCATGCACTCATGACTATAGTGTTTATATTGATTGTAGTTGTAGCATTGCACTTTGATTAAGGCCAAATTGTGCAACACTGAGGCCGTTAATTAGGATCCCTTAACTTTACTTGCTTGACAAATTATACATTTTATACCTGTTTAATGTCAATTAGGTTTGTACACAGTGGGAGCATAAAATGAGCAGAAAATTACTTCTCGCACGTGTGGAGGCCCATTCCTGCAACCAAATAGAGCCTTAGCTTCCCGTACGTGTGGAGGGTTTTTCCCGCACGTGCGGCACCCCTTCCTACAGTGACCACCCCTGCACGTGCGGCCATACCCAAAAATTGTGCCGCTATTTTAAACTTGTTTGGAAGACAATAGAGGTATAAAAAGACAAAAAAATAAACTAGAATAGGGTTCTGAAAAATTTCAAGAGAAAGAAGAGGCTAGAGTTTGGAATAGAGGATTCTTAAACTTGCTATTCCATGGATGGTTCTTCTACCTCTACCTCTTCCCACTTCTCCATGAGTGGCTAGGCTCCCCTTTCTAGGGTTTTGATGAAACCTTAGCTATGTAATTAGGTTTTCTCTTTGCTTTTTGATTATGTAAAGGTTTGAAAAAATTGTATGGTGTTTAAGAAGTTTCAAACATATATTTTTCATTATCTCTTTAAGTATTCTACTTTATGTGATTGTTGAATACTTTCCATACAATGGTTTTCTATTCTTTCATATTCAACGTATGAGACGAACCATACTACGACGGACGAGTTGTGTTGCTACCCTAGTTTAGAGCGAACAATTTGTACTACTTGAGATGACTTGTGCCTGTATAGTGAACGTGACGATTTTCTCGATAAATGCTTTGAACTTGTAATTGCGAAGTATTATTCTGATTCGAACCGTAGCATAATTGATTTCAAATTGAAACCTCATTTACGTAACTAGCGGTGGACTCATTGCCCTAGGTTTTTTCCCAAATCAGTAAATTCATCTTTATTTATAATTGCTAGTTTATTCGCTTTGTTTAATTTAATTATTATTAGGTTATGAACAATCAATCTTTTTATCAAAATTAATTTAGGAATTTAACAATTAAATTAGTTTAATTTCTTGTTTGTCATTGTGGATTGATACCTGGACTTACTATTATTCTAAGGAATTTGGCATAGTTTATTATTTAATTTTGATGTATGAAACGACCCATCAAATTTTGGCGCCGTTGCCGAGGACTTCTGACGAAATTATGTAATTTAAAGTTACATTCCTATTTTAATTTTTAGTTTAGGATTTTATATTTTTTTGTATTGCTAAGTGTGCAGAGTGTTTGCAATTGGAGCCATCACTGAAGTGCAAGCGAAGCGCAGCCAAATTTTAAACAAAAAATCGCAACACTAAAGTGCTAAAAAAAACCAGAAGCAAATACTTGCAAACAGAGCACCAAAGTGCTAAAAAGAAAGAAAGAGCTTAAGTGGATTGGAGACAACGGTCTACACGTCAAGTATCCGCAAGGCGAGTAAAGCGTTTTCATTTAACCGCTGCGAGTATTTTCTCCTTTTGGTATTCTGCTTTCATAACTTAGTGCACAAAGTCGGAAGTTAGTGTGTGTATGTGTGAGTAGTGTATGCACGGGCACTGTTCTTGTCGCCCTGACTTGTGGAATTTGGACCTTGAACTAGAAAAGACTCTTAGGAAACTTAGAGCGTCTTCCCGTGTTCCCAGGCTTGAATATCCATACCCATTCCTTGAACCAATTGATATGGCGAATCCGAATGGCCTAAATAGGCCTAATTAGACCCTTAAGGATTACTTCACACTCATTGCATATACATCACCGTCATGCATCCAATTACCCGACACCATTGCTGCTCATTATGAGATTAAGTTCAGTACCATCCAAATGCTCCCATCATTCCATGGACTAGCTCACGATGACCCTTACAAACATCTGCATGAATTTCTGGAAATTTGCTCTACAGTGAGGATCCAAAACTTCACTAATGAGGCCTTAATGTTGCGTCTGTTTCCATTTTCACTAAAAGACAAAGCCAAACATTGGTTGAACTTTTTACCTGCGAATTCTGTCACAACATGGGATCAATTACAGCAGAAATTTTTGGAGAAGTACTTTCCCATTGGTAAGACCAACCAACTTAGGCGAGCCATCACCAATTTTGCTCAAATTGATGTCGTGCAATTTCATGAAACATGGGAAAGACTTTGTGACCTTCTCTAATAGTGTCCCCACCACCAAGTGCCTAATTGACAACTTGTTCAAGCCTTTTACTATGGCTTAACTGGTGGATTCTTCTTGTGGTGGGACATTCATGTCCAAAAATGACACCGAGGTATGGCAACTATTTGAGAACTTAAGTGATAAGTCCTTTCACCATACCTCCGTAGCCCAGCAAGTCCGGCAACCGGTAGTTGGAGCCCTAAAAGATGGCGCATTTATGAGGTAGGGCAAAACCTAGAGTTAGCCCAACAGTAGAGGCAGTGCCCCATAAGATGGACCAATTATTAGCTTTGGGACATGGCCTTACACAGCAAGATCAGCCTCAATTTCACGAGACATGTGCTATTTGTGCAAGCCCTGCTCATGACTTGAGTGAGTGCCCTTTGGCATCATAATTTCTGGAATTAGTCCAAGAGTGTGTGAATGTGGCTCAAGGATTCTCCAACCTAGGTAATGACCCATATTCCAATACATGTAATCCGGGAAGGAGAAATCACTCTAATTTTTCATAGAGACCTCATTCACAAGGCACTTCTTATAATCCTCCACCACCAAGGCAAAATTTTAATAATTTTGTTAACCAATCTTCTTACCGACTACCACAACCTTACCGACCACCACAACCTTACCGGTAACCACAACCCCTGCATGTTCCTTAGGGTAACTCAGCCTTTGAGACTCAAGTATTAGAATTTCTCTCAGAACTTAATGGGTTAGCACCAGTAGTTCACCCCCATACTCACTCCATTGCCAAGCTAGAGGCCCAATTAGGTCAAATGGCTAATAACATGAATAGGAGAGAGGAGGGAAAATTACCGAGTCAACCAGTGGCCAACCCTAAGGGTCAATATGGGGTAGAGGGGTCTAGTGGGAATGGAAAGCACCATGAGCAGGTGCAAGCGGTGATTACCTTCAGAAGTGGGAGGGAGTTAGAGCCTCGACCAGTTGTGTCTGATGCAACTAAGGCTAAGATGGGTGATCACGGTGGTCAACCCAAAGAGAGCAAGGGTGATAAAGAGACATCTAAGGGGGATAACTTAGTCCCTAACACTTCACATGAGCCTCAAACACTATATGTGCCCAAGGCACCCTTTCCCGAATTCCTTGATAAATCGTCCCCTTTTAATAAGAAGGTGGCATCCATGGAAACGATGATGGATGTGTTTAAACAAGTTAAAATCAACCTCTCCCTGTTGGAGGTGATTGAATAAGTACCCTTCTATGCTAAATTTTTGAAGGACCTTTGTACGTAAAAACGTGAATCCAGGATACACATGTCCCAAAAGGTTATACTAACGGAGCAAGTAAGCTCCATCTTATTGAGTGACACACTCTCTAAGCTTAAAGACCCAGGTGCCCCAACCATTGCATGCATTATAGGAAACCATTTCATTGATAGGGCCTTGTTAGATTTAGGGGCTAGTGTCAATTTGTTACCGTACTCTATGTACGAGGAATTCGGGCATGGCGAGTTGAAGCCCACTACTGCTACTCTCCAGTTGGCTAATCGGTCCCTCAAAGTGCCACGTGACATGATTGAGGATGTTCTAGTAAAGGTCGATAGGTTTTATTTTCATGTTGACTTTTTGGTTTTAGATATAAAATCGGTAGCTAGCTCTAGGAAGCAAATCTCGGTGATCTTAGGTCGACCTTTCTTGGCTACGGTCAATGCATGCAAAAATTGTCGTACCAGGGTTATGGATGTTTCATTGGAAATATGCAAGTGAAACTCAATGTTTTCCTAGTATCCCAATAACCCCATGAAAGAGAGGAGTGTTTATTTGTAGATCTTGTGGATGGGATTGTAGAGGAGGCTTTACCCTCCATTGTTGTAGATGACCCTCTAGAGGCTTGACTAGCTCATTTTGCATTTGAAAATTTTGATATTGACGGGTTGGTTGAGGAGGTGAACTCCTTACTTAATTCTTCTTCTACACTGGATTTTTCTTTGTGGAAAGCCCGGTTTGACCCCATTCCTCATCTGTCTAGGGAACCTGCCACACCATCTCTAGTCACACCACCTACACTTGAGTTGAAGCCACTCCTGGCCACACTCAAGTATGAATTTTTAGGGCCAAAGGATACTTTACCTGTCATCATTGCATCTGACTTAACTGTAGAGCATGAAAGTCAATTAATGAGTGTTCTTGTGGCACATCGAAGTGCTATAGGGTGTTCGATGGTTGATTTGAAAGGGATTGATCCCTCCGTGTGCATGCATCATATACACCTAGAGGAGGACACCAAACCTTCTCGAGAAATGCAATGGAGACTCAATCCCATCATGAAAGAGGTTATGAAAAAAGAAGTTTTGAAATTGTTAGATGCGGGTATTATATACTCCATCTTAGATAGCAAGTGGGTGAGTCCCACACAAGTGGTGCCCAAGAAATCGAGCATCACTATTGTAGAGAATGAGCAAGGAGAGTTGCTCTCCACACGAACCACTACTGGGTGGCAAGTGTGCATTGAATATAGGAGATTGAATTCCATGATTAGGTGTAGACACCCCATTTTTGACCGGCCTTAAGACTTGGGTTCTACTGATTGTTTCCTTGGTGGTGAAAGTTGTGCAGTGTAAAGGTTCAATTTCTTCAGCAAGAGGAGCTTCAAATCCCAACTTCATACCCCTTTTTGGACCAAAATTATTTTGACCAAAATATTTTAGACCTTAAAACCCTCTCTTTCAAAATAGTTTTTGAAAGAGTTCCTACGATGTTCCAACGCTCGCATTTTGTTAAATGTTGCGCTTTTCAGTAAATCGAGTAAGGGCAAAGTGGAAATGAATGAAAGAGAGGTGAAATCTTTGAAAAATCTTTCAAACACCTTATTTAAGGGTTTGGGGTTAAAGAAAATGGGAGAGGAGAGAAGAAAACTAGTTGAGGAGAAATTAGGCATGAATTCGGTTGGACTGAAACTGAGCAGTCTTCACTTAAAGAGGGATATCTCTTAGCACACTTTGAATTTGATATGAGTTTCCCACCATTGGAAAGATTACTTCTGGGGCTTCAATTTAGGCACAAGAATGACCTGCAAAGGAGTCCAGATGAAGGAGATATGCCCATTTGAAGTTAGACCTGGAGAGCAGATTTTTCTGCCGGCCACTGGTGAAGAGTGCTGACCATGGATGATGCAGTGCCGGCCAAAAATGAACCTATGCGATGGCCGGCCGGCCAATGATATCAAAACTTATTTTTTTTGCAGATATTTACCTCCAGTTGTTCCCACATTGCTCCAGCTGTCCTATAATCAGATATTTTCGACCAAGGCTTGTATTTTTCTATATATGGAGGCCATATCTCTCATTTTAAGGTTGGAGAATTTTGGGAGCTTCTCTCTCTAAAAAGCTCTCTCACTCTCTACAATCCTCTCTCTCTAGAATTCTCTCTCTCTCTTCTTGTTTTAGGCTTGAAAGCTAGAATTCTTTACACATTTGCATACAACCCCTTAACCAAATTGGACCATCTTGGAGCTGAGGCATCTTAGGACCTATTTTGGGCCGTTGAAGGGTTATTTGAGCCAAGAAAGTGGCTGTTTAAGTGCTGTGCTTCAAAGGTATAAGTGTTACCTCATGTAAGCTTTTTGTACAGAGTTGTTTTGCCATCTTTCTATGCTGTTTTGAGCTTAGTTTTCAACTACAAAAAGTTCTGATTTTTGGGCCTAAACATGTTGGTTTAAAGCCATTTTGTGCTAAGGGGTTGTATCCCCCTTCTTGTTGCCTATTTGTATGTGTCTTTGCATCATCTCTTAGCATGTAAAAGTCAAATTTTTGGGCCTTTAAACCACTGAAATTCAGAGTTATTTCAGTGGTAAAAAGTGTGTTTTGAGGTCCAAAATATGAGGGGTTGGCCTCCCTTCCTTGTGTCTTCTTTGCAAGTGTAGATGGCCTAACATGTGAGCATGTTTTTCTACCCTTTTGAGACTTGATCTCAGCATGTTTTTGCAACTAATTTTTCATGCTTTAGCTCTGTTTTGAGCTGTCTTGGTCACATGAGACTTGTTTTGCATAGCTATAGTGCAAATGCCTTCACTAACTTTGTGTTTTAAGGCCTTTAACATGCTTTGCTTCAGACGATTGCATGATATGGCATCATTTTACATGTGATTTCAGTGTGTATAGCTTTGTCACACTCTCACTTATTCTACTCTTTCATTGCTTTTGAGAGTTGTGCTTTGAGCCTTGTTTGTGAGCCAACATGTGAGCATATTTTTCTTGCCTTTTGTGCCTAAATTTCAGCATGTTTTGGCCACCGTATTGGCATGTTTTAGCTCTATCCAGAGCTGGCTAGGTCATTAGAGTTTGATATTGCATGCCTCTAATGTAGTGCTCTTCACTAGCTTTAATGCTTAAGTCCCTCAACATGTTGTATATGAGTTGTTTGCATGTTATAGTCTCGTGTTTGCATGCCATGTCAGCACTGAAATTCTGCAACCTCCTTCATTTCTTCATTTTTCCATTTGCTTTGAGGTTTGGTTACCTTATGTTTGTGTTTAAGCTTGAGTTAGAGCTTATGCTCAATGGCTTTAACTCTCTTTTGAGGGTTTCTACTAGCCAAAGGCATAGACTCTCTCATGTTTTAAACCATCCTTTGGTTGACCCCTCTCTTATTAGAGGATACTCATCTTGGACTTTACCAATTAAAGAATGGCTTGGTAATGCTAAAATGAGTAAATAAAATTGAATCATGTAAAACATGACTAAGATAAGCATGTTGTTTGGATTGCATGTATTTGGATCAGATGTTAATCCAAACACGAGAAATGTGAGACGTTTCATACTCAAAGTGATGAAAGGTGTCGCATGTCTTGGTCGTCGTCATCCTTGATCATGCATGATAGGGTGATGCCCCTTTGAGTCTATTTGTGCATTCACTAAGCTTGTATAAGCTTGGTTCTTTGGCCATCATGCATGAAAATGCTTTATTGGTGGCTTGAGAGCCAAGTGACACACTCCTTTGAGCTTGAGAAATGATGAGGAGTGTGACAGTACACACATTTCCTTGCAAATACACTCCCATGCCCCTGTTTGCTCTTTGTTGTAGCAAAAGGAGGAAATTCAGGGAAGCAGTGGCCGATCGGCCACCAGTACTGGTCGACCGATTGCCAAAGCCAGCCGACCGACCATCAGTGTTGGCCGATTGTCAGCAATCATAGCCGATCAGCCACCAATGTGTTCTGGAGATAAAATAGAAGTAACCTGGAAGTTGGCATAATTTTCAGAGGTCCAAAGATGTGCAAACAGAGGCATCTAGAGGCAAGGTGATGGATTTTCGGGAGGACACAACCGAGCATGCATGTCTCCCTCACTCGCGAGGCCATTTTCATTGCTTTATCAACTAGTTGTAGCTAAGTAATACATGTGTTGTAATTAATTAGTTTAATCTGTTTTGTAATATTTTAATTAGTTTAGCATAGCTAGTTAATTTTTGTTGTAATATTTTAATTAGCTTAGCATAGTTAATTAGTTATTTTGTATTAATTAGCTTAGCTTAGAATAGCTTAGATTATTTATTCAGACCCTTCTTTGAGAGGGCACAATGTTATAATAAGGGTGCGTGCGCGTGTGCATGTCTTCCAACCCCACGTCTTTCTCCCTTTTACTTAACTGCTTTCGATGGTTAGTTTAGGGTCATTTTTCGATTAGCATACCTTATGCTTGCATGTTGCATCATTCATTTGTATTGCATTCATCGGGCTTGGCACATCATTCAAACTGCATCGTATTTCAATACTTATTTGAGTACATGTATCAAATTGTTGCATTCATATGCCATCTTAGATAGCTGAGCCTATTTAGTTTCATTTTTGCATGTGTAGCATTAAGTATTTTGTGTAGTTAGGATCATGCATATTTTTAACTAGCTTTTGTTTTGGCTCGAAGTTGTAGACACCCCATTTTTGACCGTTCTCAAGACTTGGACGTCACCGTTGGAACACTCGATGATCATCCGTGCTTGTGTTCGTCTCGAGTTCCCGGAGATCTCGGCTGCGCGCCTCACCTCAGGATCTCTCGACTCGACTTCTCGGTGTCTGGTTTTGCACCAAACACTTGTGTTTTTGCCTTGAAAGGCGGGAAATGGCTTGTTGGCCATTCCCACACCCCACCGGCTGTCCCCTCACATCACCGGCCGTTTATTGATGCCATCGGCAGTGGTTTCTTAAAACCAATGGCCGGTCGGCACTATATTTTGCCGACCGGCACTTTATTTGGCCGGGGACCCTTTTTTTGCTGGCCGGTGTGACCCTTTTGCACCCTTCAGACTTGGTGCATGCCAGCTGTGCCAGCTGGAATGCACCAACACTCCTCCCCGTGCATGAAGTGGCTGTTTTGCCCCTTTTGCCCCCTTTTGGTCAAAGCTTCTTGAGGAAGCTTGACCCTTTGTCAAAGCTTCCTCAAGAAGCTTGGCCAGCTGTCTTAGCTTCCTCAAGAAGCCTTGACTCCTTTGCCCCCTTTGCCCCTTTCATTTAGCTTCTTTGAGAAGCTTAAATCATTTCCCTTTGCCTATTTAAGCACCTCTCTTCTTCCATTGTTGAGGTTAGAGTTTTGAACATAAAAAAAACCAGAGCTTATATACATATACATCTTATACACACACTCTCTCTCTATATTTCCCTCTCTCTCCTCCCTTGTGTGTGTTTTCTTGGCCTAAAAGTGCATTTTGACCTTACTTTTGCACTAATACACACACCATTACACCTTGCTCCAAGATTGAGAGGCATTGAGGGTTGTTTTTGAGATTTTGGACTGATTTTGCTCAGAAGAGTGTGGCTGGACCAACTGTTCTTGAAGTGTTCTTCAAGGGTAAGATTTTCACTTTAGTTTCCCCAATCTTGCATTGGCTTTCGACCTGTCTTGCATATTGATTCAAGCTTTGAGTATAACATAAAAAAGTCTTATATTTTCCTGCTTAAGAACTTTCATTAAGGGTGTTTTGGCATTGGGAGTCGAACTCACCCTCTTAGGCCTTGTTTGGCCCTTTTGGTGCTTCCATTGTTAGGCTTCATTTGTTTGAGTGTTTGGTTCTTTTCACCACTGAAATCCAGTGGATTTTCAGTGGTAAAGAAGAGGGTTTGAAGTCTTGCATAGGGAAGAGACACCCCTCTCCCTTGGTCTCTCTCTTGTTTGCATATTTGGCTTAATGTGGTAGCATGCATGTCTAATCTTGTTTAGTTTCATTTCAGAGCTTATTTTGTGTTTATACAACATGTTTTACCTCTGTCTCATGTGGGTTTGTTGATCTCTTTCATGCATGTTATAGTTGCTTTATATCTCCTCAAGGTTGCTTAGAGGTATGCCATACATTAAGGCCATGATTCTCGCATGATCTAGCCTACTATTATGAAGGTATTAGCATCATTTTGCCATGTTCGAGATCTGTTGGCCACTGTTTCAGTCATGCTTTCCATGTTTGGTGTCACCTCTTTGCATTTTGGCTTGAGGGCCTTAAGGGTATGGGTCATGAACATGCATTGGTTAGGCTATTTCGGTGATTTAGAATCACTTAGCATGTCATTTCAGTCCCTAAACCATGCTTTTATACTTGCATTCATCGCTCCTCTCATGCTTTGAAGTTGCACCCTCTTATGCCTTGAAACATGCATTGTGTATGCCTAGGTGTTTGCTTCATTTGGGATGCCATATGTGTGGGTTTTGGGGCTATTTTGCGTGCCAAAATTTTGTTTTTGGTTGTATAGTTCATGCCATGTTTGTTTGGGTTAGTGGTGGTAGAATGCCCTTTGTTATGCCTTGCTTTGACCCCTCTTTTGGCTTGCATGTTTGTAGTGCATTTTGTCTATCACTTTAGGCACTTTTAGCCACTGTTTTGGGGGGTGTTTGAGGCCTCCCATTTCAGTCTAAGTCCCTTCTTGGACATGGTTGTATGTTTGACTTGTTGCCTCTAATTGCATGCGTGCATTGTACCATATTAGCATTGCATGATGAATTGCATTGTAGCATTGCATGTTAGGAACATTGCATGCTTGCCATGATATGTTGCATTACATTTGGCATGCTTTGCATTTTAGTAATATGTTGCATTTTTGAGCCATGTTTGCATAACATGCATTGCATTGCTTGGTTTGGGGTGTCAAACCAAGTGCGAGGGGGGGGGGGGGAATTGCTCATACTATAAGTGATGTAATGCGTCTCAACTCTCGGTCACCGAGGCCCTTGACTTTGGCATGATAGGGTTTTGGTATTCATTTATACGTTGCATGCATTTTCATTAAATTGCAACCTTGGCTCCTTAGGCCATCAACGCATCAAAATGCATGATTGATGGCCCGAGGGTCAAGGGTCATGCTCCCTCGAGTCCCTTGCATGATAGGGAGTGTGCCTGCGCATACATTTGTTTGAAATTCTATGCCATACACTGTCTGCCCTTGTTGCTGTCAAAAATCAGTTTCTGCAGGGAGTTTCTGCCGATCGGCACTGTAGAGTGCCGACCGGCCATGGATTGGTGGCCGATAATGTGAAACCCCAGCCGATGGGTAAGTTCCATAGCCGATGGTGTCCTACAGGGTTCAGGGAACCTGTCCCAGGACTTTGGCATTTTTTAGAGAAGCAGGACAGTGTAAATAGAGGCAGCAGTGGTATGGTACGGGCTTTCGGGGCAAGATAAATCCGAGCATGCATCATTCACGCATTCCGAGGCAGGGGCTGCGGCCATCTTCTCTTTGCATTTAATTTGTTAATTAGATTAGAAATTTTGTAATATTTAATTTAGTATTATTTATTCAAACTGTAATATTTATTCTGACCCTCCGAGTGAGGGCAATTGTGTAATAAGTGTGCGTGAGTGTGTGTATGTCTTCCAACCCCACGTCTTTCTTCCCTTTTATTTACCCGCTTATGATAGTAGACTAGAGCATATTTAAATTAGCATACCTTATGCTTAGCATGCGTGCATCCATGCATTTGTCTTACATGCACCAGGCTCGGCGCATCACTCTAACTGCATTTGTATTTTAAATTCAAATTGAATACGTGTTAGTTGTAGCATTTCACATGTCATTGTAGATTAGCCGAGCCTATCTTAGTTTCATTTTGCATGTGTTGCATTAGCCATCTTGACATGAACTAAGATCATGCATATGATTACTAACTAGTTTCTGTTTTGGCTTGGAGTACTCTGTAAGTTCTTTTGCTTTAGCATCCTTGCATGCGTGTGAGTGTTGCCATGATAGCATGATTACCATGAGGCTAGATGCTTATGTGATATAAACTGCTTGAATGCCTGTGGGTGAAGGTTGGATTGTCTGAGTTGGAATAGCTCATTGGAATTCGTGTTTTAGTCTACTTGCGAGTAGCAAATTCCAAAACATTTTTCAAAACAAACGGACATGCAATGCTTATTTCCAAATTAGGCGATCTAGTCTATACTTTTGTGCTATGCGCATAACATAGTAATTCTAGGCTAATAATCGGGATAAGAACACATAACGTTTTCAAAAACGGATATCACGGTTAGTAGAGGCCGATCTTCGGATCGGGCGAGAGGGGGTGCTCATAGCTGACCTTCCCCAATCGTACCCTAGCTCCCGAGCCGAGGCAACTTTGGTGATGACGGACACGTGGCCTTTGGCACCGAGTCAGGGTTTCCTAAATCCCCCCTTAAAAAATATTTAGGTGGCGACTCTGTATCTGGCAAAGCAGTCCATGTTTGGCACTTCTTTTTCTAAAAATCTGTTTTCTCAAAACAATTTGTCAGATTTGGACTCTTTGGTTCAGATTAAGAACCGTGACAATTTGAGTCCGAACTGTAGTGAGGCCCACGGGCGCGTCTACAGTTTCTGGCGACTCTGCTGGGGACTTTTAGAGAACTTGACTCGAACTCATGATAACTGTTTTTTTACTGCACTTATGTGTTTTTTTGCATTGCATGTGCATTGGTGCGCCTAGGACACCGTGTTTGCCATCTGCCATTCCTGAACGGTTTGCCCGAGGCTTGACTTTGTCAAAGCATGCCATAAGGCTGACCGGTTGTGGGCTCTGACAGTATGGGAACACAAACCCTGGTTTTACCGGGGCACCCTTTTCGACCATTCGACCTAGTGCATATCGAAATCCATAGTGACCATTCCAAATTAGGACAGGTTGCTTACCCAATGTTAGGTTGTTTGAAAACTGCTGCGTGCATAGTAAAACCCTAGCTCCTAACAAAATAGGACAGGGAAACCTTACCCCAACATAGGGGTGTTTTGGCTCTCACTTATCTGCTATGTGCTTTAGAGTGTATCTCTACAGGAACATACATATCAGTTTGTAAGTTTGAGTATCAGGCCCGAAGGCACCAGTATCAGTGTTGTTGAGAAATCAGCTATCTGCGGGTATCAAGTTCAGTTTTGGGAACAGTAATTCTGGGGAACAGTGATCAGTATCGAGGAACAGTGTGTTCGGCTTACCAACTGTGTGTTATAAATACCCAACTGTACGTTGTGTGTGTTTATTTTACGTTGTTACGTTGTCCAATTGCCCGTTCATTTATTTGCTTTATTTATCTTTTTACTAGGTAGTCGAGCACAATTGCTTCTGACCCAGTAGATATTCCCCAAGCACTCTGGATTAGAGGTCGTCGGCTCCATCGATCTGAGGATCTAGTAGACGAACAACCAGTGTACCACTCTCTACCCCCGGTTACTAGACGGAAGTAGTTAGGCAGAGGATATCAGTTCCACAGTCAGTACAGAGGGCTTTGTCTACCCCACTAGAGTACAGTAGGGATCAGGGTTCTGTTTCACCCACAGAAAGGGAACATATACCAATAATTCAGTCGGAACAGAACAGTATGGCTAGTTTAGAGGAGATGGTGCGCCAACTCCAAGAAAGCATGAAAGTGATGCAGCGGGATGCTGTCCGACAGGCAGAGTTCGCCAAACAGCAAGCCACGGTTATGAATGAACAAGCAGAGTTAATCATGAGGTTACAACAGCAAACCGGAGCATCTGCTTCACAGCAAGTCCCTCCCTCACTAAGGGTTCCGATACCTGAGGAAACACCGAATGTCCGGAATGTCCAAGAGATTACAGACCTTTCAACAGGGCCAGCTCCGCTCCCGATTCCACCACAACTATCCAAGGCGCCCACGCCTGTCAATATACCGGACTCTCCTTTTGAGTTCGAAGTGGACCTCATAGCCTTAAAACTAAGCAAGTTGGAAAAGATGTTTAAGAAGTCCCAGGGAGTCAAGACCATCCCTGACATCGAAGATGGATACACTGACACAGCTGTGACGCTGCCTGACAGATTCAAAATGCCGCACATTGATCGATTTGATGGGTCCGGGGACCCCATGGTGCACCTGAGGTTGTTTTCAGATATCCTAAGGCCAATGGGCCTCACTAGACTGCAGAAGCTGTCTCTATTTGGCCGGACCCTGTCGGGTGTAGCGGCCATATGGTATGCCAAATTGGAGGATGACGTCAAGAGAAGCTGGGACGAAATGGCTGAGGCCTTCATCTTGCAGTACTCATACAATACACAAATCGAGATTACGACCCGAGATCTCGAGACAATGAGGCAAGAACCCAAAGAGAGCTTCTCAGAATTCGTGACCAGATGGCGGGCTAAGGCTTCGATGATGACCTTAAGGCCCACGGACAAAGATTAGATTCGAATGATTGTGCGCAATCTTCAGCCCAAGTTAATGCAGAAGATGATCGTACTCCCGTTTCCTACCTTTTCCGATTTACATGAAATGGGGGTACAAATTGAGGATACACTGAAGCAAGGCTTAATTGATAATGACTGGGACAACCCCGTAGAACTTTCAATCGTAACACTAATGCAGGCCCGAGTGGCGCTACAACTACCAGGACCTCCGAAATGAGTATGGTCACTACCAACCCTCCCCCAAGAACTATGGCGGCCGCACCATTCTCCGGTGCATCCGAAAGCAACCCACAAACAGCCAAATACCCACCCAAAAACACCAGAACCTTTGCTCCGCTTTATATGCTCCTGTCCAAAGCTTTGTGGGTTTTAATCAGAAAAGGGCATCTGAAGCCCCTAGAGCCGCGACCCTTACCAGAAAGACTCCCCGCTACCCACAACCCAGCCAAATATTGTGCATTTCACCAACAACACGGTCATGACACCGACCTGTGCTTCCGATTACGTCATGAGATTCAAGATCTCATCGATAACGGGGTGATTTTGCCTCCCGAGAAACCCAACGTTACTACAAACCCTCTCCCCACACATAACCAAGCTCCACCACCCAAAAGAGTCAACCTCATCCAAACTGGGGTCATGCCTTATGATCCTAGCATCTATATCACTCCTTCCCACCTGCCTAAGCCAGAAGTGTTCCTTCCCGATTGCACCGATTTGTGCATGATGGACACCTCCATAACCCAACCTAAGCCAGCGGTGATGACTGTCGAGGACAGGAGAGAAGATTCCAAAGGAGAAGGGGGTTGTTGAGCCAGAGTCTACGAAATCTGGGAGTAGTGTTGAGAAAGCTTATAGTCCAGGTGACTACATTTTGTCAATAGGCCAGGATAGACCAGATATGGAACTACCAACAGAGGGGGAGCTGTGTGTAATCCAGGGAGACGGTCTGGGACAGGGAACGGATGATTTAACGGCTGTGGAAGAGGACCTTGCCAAGCTCCAATTTTACAGTAACCAAGATCCAGGGGACTCAATCGTCAATTGGTTCGATTATGAGGAATCAATGGAGGCTACGGGATGGTTGAACGATCAACCAGATATGGTAGAAGAGTTTCAGCCACAACAAGGCCCAGCAGGGGCAAGAATGTCAGTGACAACCGAAAGAGTTGAAGAACAGAATGCATCGTCGGAGAGCGCCGGTGTCAAGAATTTCGCTCGGGATTGGAGCATTTCGAGTACGGGGATTATTGAACAGTCGGCTGCATTGACACAGTCGGAACAGGAAAGATTCGAAGATTCTGAGAGAATCAGGAAGGCAAAAGCCCATGTGGGGACTGAGACTGCTGTGAGCACAGAAATGGAGAATGCCGCGAGCACAGGGATAGAAGGTACTGCGAGTATGAGAATAGTCATGCTAGAGCCGGACAGGTGCTTGTCGGCTGCAGATGGAATGTGGTGGGAGGACGATGATCTATGTCTTGCCCACACAGACGAAGATTGGGGGAGTAACCAACCAGATGATACCTGGTATATCGGCGAAGTCGATCACATGACTAGGAGTGGACAGTATTTCAAGCCTCCACACCTAGATCAACCAGAGGTGTCTGGAAAAGATAGGGAGGCAGAGAAGCAAAAAGAAAAGCAACTCGAGGATGAGGCCGTATTGAGACAATTGAAAAAGATACAAGCAGACATCTCCATCTGGGGGCTGCTTATGGCTTCTCGAGTACATAGACAGGCTATCCTCTCAGCCATGGACAAAACCAAACTCTCAATAGAGACTACGCCGGAGCAGTTGGTTGGATTGGTTTTTTCGGGAGGAGCTACCCCGATGCTGACATTTTCCAACAAGGAATTACCACCGGAGGGGGGAAACCATAACAAGCCACTCTACATCTCTGTGGAGTGTAGGAATAAATGGATACCGGTGGTCCTTGTCGACACAGGGTCCGCCATCAACGTCTGCCCGGCAAGGACAGCCTATGAGCTCGGTTTGAAAATCGCGGACTTTGTGCCAACAGCCCAGGTGATTCGAGCGTATGACAACACAAGCCAGGAAGTAATGGGAATAGTTAAGATTCAAACAAAGGTTGGGCCGAGACAGCATGAGATAGATTTCCATGTCTTGGAGGTTCCTGCAACTTTCAACCTGCTTTTGGGGCGGCCGTGGCTGCATCAAGTCAAGGCAGTCTCTTCTACCTTGCATCAAATGGTGAAATACCCCTATGGAAAGGGAGTAGCCATTATTTTTGGGAATTCATCGATCCATCCACCGCCGGAAGTATCTACGCCAGTTTTGGAAATTGAGCACGGCATGGAGGACGTGTTTATGTCAGGTTTCACCCTTGCTGAGGCTCGGGTTATACAGGACATCATGGCTGCTAACGAGGGGGTATATGTCAGTGCCCAAGTGGTATACCTCATGAACAAGCTTCAACATATCCCTGGGATGGGATTGGGAAAGAGCGGCCGGAAGGGCGTCGCAGCATTGGCCGAAGTGCCACATAACCCACACACCTTCGGCTTGGGTTATCTATCCACCAAAGAAGACTAGATAAGGAAGGGAAAGGAAATGGCTGGAAGAGCCAGAGCAAAGCAGGCTGGGAAGCCTTTTGAGTTGATGCATAAGCCCATTCAGGGTACCCTAAACGGACGCTTCGTCCGGGAGGGGGAGGACTTTCCGTTCTGTGGCTTCCTAGAGCCGTGGCTGAACGCGGAGAGGAAGCGCGTACTAGGGTTTGAGATTTTCTTTGACCTGCAGCTACCTAAGGATGACGTTGCCGAAGGGCAGATAGATCTATCAGTTGAGGTTGAGCAGAGTAAGGAAGCGTAGTCTGAGGACGCTGAAAATGAAATGGGGGTAGCGCTGGCATGTCTACTTTCAGATCCTCCGATCGAACAGAAGTGCTTGGGGGATAACTTCTCGGTATGCATGATCGGGAATGAAACGGCTGCAGGCCTACCATCAATTATTTTGGATGCATCCATCGGACCCTCTCTCGTTTGGAAATACGAAGAGGGATTTTTATCAAGCAGCACCGGGTCAGGTAGTGAGTCGGAATCTGATTCCACCGAGTCTTGTGAGTCGGAATCAGGTTCCAGCTCGACTGAGTCTGAGTCCGGTACTCCTGGGGGTGATAACCCGGATGCCACAGTCCTATCTAGGTTGTCATTTTCTTTCTCTTTTGAGTCTGTTGTAACAGAAGAATCGGACAGCTTGGAAGTATTTAATGAGAATGATGTGGATGTGGTTTCTGAGTATTTTTCTGTGCCTTTGATTTATTGCTTAAATCAGGATTTTCAAAATTTTGATGAAAACGACGAGGAAGAAATTCCTCCGGTTTTGCAACGATTAATTGATCAAGAGCAGGAAAGATTTGTTAAACCCTTAATGGATGAAATCACTACTGTGAATGTTGGTACTGAGAAGGACCCGCAGCTGGTCCAGATCAGGTCCACGTTGTCTTCGGAGGAACGCAAGCGCTTAGTCGCTTTATTAAAAGATTTCAAAGACGTTTTCGCGTGGTCCTACGATGACATGCCTGGAATTGATCCTGAGATTGTACAGCACCGGATCCCTCTTGACCCCGAGGCCCGACCGATCAAACAGAAACTCAGGAGGATCCGCCCGGACTGGGCTCTCAAGATTAAGGAAGAGGTCACCAAGCAAATCGACGCAGGCTTCCTGTTAGTATCCGAATACCTGACTTGGTTGGCCAACATTGTTCCAGTGCCGAAGAAGGATGGCAAGATTCGAGTATGCATGGATTTCAGGGATTTGAACAGAGCTAGTCTGAAGGACGACTTTCCCTTGCCACATATTGATGAGTTGGTGGATTTTACAGCGGGGCATGCTTTGCTCTCGTTTATGGATGGTTTCTTAGGCTACAATCAGATAGTGATGGCACCCGAAGATCGGGAGAAGACTGCTTTTACCACCCCATGGGGGACTTACTGCTACAGAGTGATGCCGTTTGGGTTGAAGAATGCTGGAGCTACGTATCAACGGGCTGCGACCATAATATTGCATGATATGATCCATAAAGAGGTTGAGGTGTACATGGACGACATGATTGTCAAATCCAAGGAAAGAGAGGGCCACTACACCGCCTTGCAAAAGTTCTTTCAAAGGATCAGAGAATTTCGGCTGCGGCTAAATCCTCAGAAGTGTACGTTTGGTGTTACAGCGGGAAAAATGCTGGGATTTTTGATTACACAAAGGGGCATCGAGGTCGACCCTTCAAAGATCAAGGCCATCTTAGAAATGCCACCACCAAGGATAGAAAAGGAGGTGCAAGGCTTTCTAGGTAAAGTGCAATTCATAAGACGGTTTATCTCAAAATTAACCTTGACTTGTGAACCACTTTTTGGTCTCCTGAAGAAAGGCAAGAAATTCCAATGGGACGGCCGATGCCAAGCTGCTTTTGAACAGATCAAGGAATATTTACAGAACCCGCCCGTGTTGTCGCCGCCAGAGCAGGGGAGACCGTTAATATTATATCTTTCAGTGACTGAGACCACGATGGGTTGCATGCTTGCGCAAGAATTAGAGGATAAAGTGGAGAAAGCCATCTATTATCTGAGCAAGAAAATGCTAGAGTATGAGACTCGCTACACACCATTGGAGAAGGCTTGTTTAGCCTTAGTATGGGCTACCACGAAGCTGCGGCACTACCTGTTAGCTCACTCCGTAATGTTGGTTTCATGACTGGATCCCATCAAATACCTTTTCGAGAAACCGGCACTTACGGGTAGGCTAGCTCGTTGGTTGTTGTTGCTCTCCGAATTCGACCTGAAGTATGTGACATGCAAGTCAGTCAAAGGAAGAGCAGTAGCAGAGTTCTTAGCCGATCATCCAGTGGGGGGAGGTGGAGTAGTTGAATACCTATTTCCAGATGAAGCCATTTTGCACGTCGACGACGAGTATTGGACGATGTACTTTGACGGAGCGTCAAATCAATATGGGTATGGGATAGGAGTGTTGCTGATAGCACCCGACAATTCCCGTATCCCTCTAGCCTTCAAGCTCCGGTTCAAAGTCTCGAACAACGAAGCAGAATATGAGGAATGTATTGCCGATTTAGAAGCAGCCCTGGAACTAGGGGCAAGACGGTTAGATGTCATCGGAGATTCGAACCTTGTTGTGTCTCAGGCAAAAGGAGACTGGAAAGTCAAAGAAGAAAAAATGATAATTTACCACCAGACCTTAGACTTGTTAATTCCTCGGTTTGAGAAGCTAACTTTCACTCATCTAGTAAGAGAGAACAACAGGTTCGCAGATTCGCTAGCAACTCTATCTTCTATGATAGACATCCCGTCTGGAGTCCGGATGCGTCCGGTTATTATTGATCAAAAGTTTGTGCCGGCGTATGAATCAATCGCCGCCATAGACGAAGTTCAGGACGAAAACCCCTGGTATTACGACATTTGGAACTTCTTGGAGAAAGAGACGTATCCACCAGGGGCGAATGCCAAGGATAAGAGGGCGATCAGAAGAATGGCCGTTCAGTTCATCATCTGTGGGGGTAAGCTGTATAAGAGAGGTCATCTGGGAATGCACAAGCTGTGTCGAAGCCGAAGAATTGAAGCGCCTGATGGAGGCCATCCATGGAGGAGAGTGCGGTGCACACATGAACGGAGTAATGCTAGCACGGAAGATCCTCAGACAGGGTTACCACTGGTCTACCATGGAGGAGGATTGCATCAGTTTTGTTCGGCGATGCCACAAATGTCAGATCCATGCAAACCGCATGAACATCTCGCCGTCGAAGCTGTACAACATGACTTCACCATGGCCGTTTTTAGTTTGGGAAATTGATGTGATCGGGGCTGTCACTCCGAAGGGATCGAATGGACATGAGTTCATCCTGGTCGCGATAGATTATTTCACAAAGTAGATCGAGGCCCAATCATACGCGGTGTTGAAGGCGTCGTACGTCGCAAAATTTATCAGAAACAACATCATCTGTCGCTACGGGGTCCCAAACGAGATTATTTCGGATAACAGTTCCCACTTCAAGAAGGAAGTGATTGACTTGTTGGAGAAATACAACGTGGCTTTTCATAAGTCATCCACATACCGGCCGCAAACCAACGGAGCGGTCGAGGCCGCCAACAAGAATATCAAACACATACTGCAGAAGATGGTGGAAACCTACCGGGATTGGCCAGATAAGCTGCCATTTGCTCTGTGGGGCTACAGGACTTCAATTAGAACTTCTACCGGAGCGACTTCGTATTCATTGGTTTATGGGATGGAGGCCGTTCTACCTATCGAGATTGAGGTTCCATCATTGCGAGTATTGGCTGAGTGTCAAATAACCGAAGCAGATTGGCAGCAGAGCAGGTTTGAGGAACTCATGCTCTTTGATGAGAGAAGACTGAAAGCATTGTACCATGTCCAAGGTTATCAGCGCAGAATTGCTCGGACTTTCAACAAGAAAGTAAAGTCCAGGAATCTAAAGGAAGGAGATTTGGTGCTCAAGGACAACCGAGCTCCCATCCATGACCCAAAGGGCAAGTTCAGACCCAATTGGACCGGTCCCTACATCATCAAAACTATCTGGTCAGGTGGATCTGTGGTCCTAATGGACCTAGATGGCCTAGAATTTTCCCAACCGATCAACATGGACAAGTTAAAGAAATATTACCCCTGAGAGGCTCGCTAGGCCGAAAACCCGAAAGGGCGACCTAGGCAAAAGTTAGAGCACAAAAAATTAGAAAATATAAAAACTAAGCTCGCAAGGCTGAAAACCCGCAAAGGGTGACCTTGGCAAAAGTTAGAGCGTAAAAGGAGAGTGAAAATACCCGAGCGAACCTAAGCCTGAACTACGTAAGGCTTGATTCTCATCTTTGGGATACGTAGGCAACTTCATCCTGGAGTTCAGCCATAAACTTTTCCCCAATTAACTTTGTCCATTCGATCATCTCAGTCATCTTTGTCTATCAACATCCACTGGAATCTCCAGTGCAGTGCTATTCAGACTAAGGGCAACTTTCCGTTGCTATGCAGTGCCGCGGTACTCTTCAGACTAGGGGCAACTTTCCAGTTGCAGGGATCTGAGGTTGTGCATCTCAGTGACAGATCTTAGGCGTGTCCAGTTCTGATCCATATCGAAAATGATTCTGAAAAGTTTTAATAAAAGTTGACTCTGTTCAAATTAATCTTTTTACAACTAAGACCATTTTTGGACCAAAGCGGCAAATTTTTAGTGCCACAACCTTCAATTTCATTGATTTCAAAACAGAGTTCTCCTGCTCTTGCATACAATCGAAGTTGCTTTTTATTACATTCATAAAGAAAACTTGAAAGTACTAATAAAGCAATAAATCCAGGGCATAGTCAAGTCAGGTGCTCCTGCGCCCCCTCCCAGAGCCGGTCGAAACCTCTGACGCCAAGATGGGCCCGACCTGTGCCTCTTCATTAAGCCAATCCAAGCACTCATCAGATAAAGTGCAATTGAAAGTGGGAGCGGGGGCCAGGAGTTCTCTCGTCCTCCACGCGGTGGCCTACCGAGCAAGTTTGCGCCTCGGGCTGGGAATGCAGCAGGATACTCTATCCCCTCTGGCGGGCAGGTCTGATCATGGCCAAACTGGCGTCGAATCCGGAATGGGAAGTAGAATACACAGTGAGTGAGACCAATCAATTGAATCCCAGTCTGCCGGGACATGTTGTAACTCATTGCCGGAAGGCTGAGCCAAGGGCACCGCCAAGCAATGCGGTCTGCGGACAAGCGGCACATCCAAGCGAACCACCATCCCTCATCAAGGGCATTGACTAGACGGTGCCGGAAGAAGTAGCCGCAAGTTGAATATGCTGGGCAAGAGTCCACAACCTGCAGTTTGTCCATCAACCATACCTGGGAAGGGATGAAAAATGAGAGAATAAAGAATAGGGAGATGTACGATGAGAGAAAAGTGAGAATAGGGTTTTGTGAGAAAAATCGAGCTTGAGGGCCGAGTGATGTGAGCGATACATATGTGAGATTGGGTGGGAAACATTACCTGTAGTAGTAGTGGAATCCCTGCTAATCTGGTCGTCTCACGACGATAAAAGGTGTCTAAGCCCATCAACGTCTCAGCCAGAGTCATGGCAATACAGCTCTTACCCTCCTTCAAGCCTTGGGCAACCTCGGTCAGCCGGACACTAGACCCTCCGGAGCCTGAGACAAATAGAAAATGAGATAGCATGCACAAATAGAGGGCGTGTCGCCGGAAGCCTTGCCAATGATGGTTGTTGCGATCACCGGCATCAGAAAATCGATCGATCAAACTCGGAATATCTAGCATCCCATCACAAATCAAAGACCGAGCGTCACGCATAATGAGTCCACACATTTGCCCTAAGGATTGGGCATGGCCAAAATTAAGTTGGGGCAGGAGCTCCTCGTCGCGCTCGGACTCCATGAAGGCTCGAAAATCTTCGAAGGTAGGACATATCTCTTGCCCAGCGATGCTAAAGACATGCGTCACCGGATTCCAAAACCTCGCCGCGGCATGGAGAAACGGAAGGTGCAATGGGGTACGACCCAGAGTGAATAGTGCATTTATGTCGAAACCCCGAAAATTTAACTTTTTCGAGCCATCCAAGTTAGCAATCCAAGCTGTAAGATTTTGAGCAAGAAACTCTTCCATTAGAGAAAATCAGTGTGGAAGTGAGAAAAACTATGAAGCTGAGGTCTTTTGTAGGAGATAAGGTTGGGTGGAGGACAGGTGTCAACATTCTGGTGGTTCCTTCATTCATGGCCGGCCGGCCAAATATGGTGCCGACCGGCCATCACCTTTTGCCGACTGAACAAATTTCTGGCCGATGGCCATTTCTTGTGGCCGATGGCCTCTACCCCTGGTCGATGGTCTTCCTCCTTGTTCCCTGAGCTGTTTATGCTAGGTATTGGGGAACTCCACCACCTCTAATCCCCCCCCGGTGATCGATTCTTGCGGAGTCACACCTGTCTGCTTATCGAGTTATTGTACATTTGCTTATCGAGTTGTATTTCACTCTCTTTGAGTCTTTGATTTGTTTATCGAGTTGTACTCACACTTGATTGGTTATATCATGCCTTTGTTTTGCTTATCGAGTTGTAAGTCGGTTCACTACCTGATTATTACGATGCAAGTACTCAATGTTCAAAACAGGTTCAATTTCGTTCACATTGTGGTGTGATACCTTGCGATGCGATGCATAGAAAATTTACAAATGCAACATCTTTTGAACAAAATGGTTGTTTCATTCCCATCGCGTGTTTTGCAAAATATGTAATTTTGAGAAAGAATAAAGCCTGCCCGAGGCAGTGCAATGTGCTTAAACTGCCAGTAAAAAGGAAAGTAAAGCATAGAATGGCAGGGCAGCAAAGTGTCGGAATTGATACCAATTAAACTCCCCTTGCGGTCAACGCACCTTCCGCACCTTTGTTCGGGTTAACTACATGGTTTTGCACCTTCATCACTCGAGACAATGCGGGAAAGCACACTTTTGAAACATGAACCTTCGAGTTGACCTCAGGCCACGACTTCTACGAGCGATGCTCGGTACGTACGAAGAACGTCCCTTCCCGTATCCTTTTCATGTCTTGTGGATTCCACAAATCATTTCAATTATGCTGTGTTACAATACTTTACATTCCAGCATCGTGAATAACATGTTTTTACTTACGTATGTACATTCAACTCTTCTCATACACACTACTTGCGTAGACCGCATGTTTTCCTTGCGTAGACCGCATGTTTGTAATCAATTTCATTACTTGCGTAGACCGCATGTTTGTAATCAATTTCATTACTTGCGTAGACCGTATGTTTTGCTTGCGTAGACCGCATGCTTGTAATCAATTTCATTACTTGCGTAGACCGTATGTTTGTAATCAATTTCATTACTTGCGTAGACCGCATGTTTTGCTTGCGTAGACCGCATGTTTGTAATCAATTTCATTACTTGCGTAGACCGCATGTTTTGCTTGCGTAGACCGCATGTTTGTAATCAATTTTATTACTTGCGTAGACCACATGTTTTACTTGCGTAGACCGCATGTTTGCAATCAGTTTCATTACTTGCGTAGACCGCATGTTCTACTTGCGTAGACCGCACGTTTGAAACCAATTTCATTGCTTGCGTAGATCGCATGCTTATAATCAGTTTCGTTGCCTGCGTAGACCGCATGCTCCACTTACATGTCTGTGCCTTCACAGCATTGTTATGTTTCCCACTTGCTTTGCGTTGTCACGCATTTTCAAGTACATTAATATGCATGTTGCTAACGATATTGTACCTGTTAAGTTTGCTTTCTTTTCAGGCACGATATTGTATGTACGGTTCATTTGAGGCTGGTGCAACCAGACGAACCGAACAAGTATTGTATCCTCTGCGTGAGACGTATCGAGAATTACATAATTCTCTTACATCCTTTTCTGCATTATAGTGTAGTTTGGTGCATGCTAGCTTAAAACTGTCACATGTTATGCTTCGTTACAGCTTTCTTTGCATGATCATAAGTTATGTCCGGCTCTGTGCATTGTCTTGCATCTTGCCGCTGCCTTCGGGCGCATATCTTGTTTGTCTTGCATGTCTGTCTAAGTCTTCAACCTTGTCAAAAATGGGTCGTCTCTGGGCTTCGACATTCACTCCCGTCATTGTTATGACTTTCGAGTTCTGTCAAAGAGGGGCAACTGTAGACACCCCATTTTTGACCGTCCTCAAGACTTGGACGTCATCGTTGGAACACTCGGTGATCATCCGTGCTTGTGTTTGTCTTGAGTTCCCGGAGGTCTCAGCTGCGCGCCATGCCTCAGGATCTCTCGACTCGACTTCTCAGTGTCTGGTTTTGCACCAAACACTTGTGTTTTTGCCTTGAAAGGCGGGAAATGGCTTGTTGGCCATTCCCACACCCCACCGGTTGTCCCTTCACATCACCGGCCGTTTATTGGTGCCACCGGTAGTGGTTTCTTAAAACCAATGGCCGGTCGGCACTATATTTTGCCGACCGGCACTTTATTTGGCTGGGGACCCTTTTTCTGCTGGCCGGTGTGACCCTTTTGCACCCTTCAGACTTGGTGCATGCCAGCTGTGCCAGCTGGAATGCACCAACACTCCTCCCCGTGCATGAAGTGGCTGTTTTGCCCCTTTTGCCCCTTTTGCCCCATTTTGGTCAAAGCTTCTTGAGGAAGCTTGACCCTTTGTCAAAGCTTCCTCAAGAAGCTTGGCCAGCTATCTTAGCTTCCTCAAGAAGCCTTGACTCCTTTGCCCTCTTTGCCCCTTTCATTTAGCTTCTTTGAGAAGCTTAAATCATTTCCCTTTGCCTATTTAAGCACCTCTCTTCTTCCATTGTTGAGGTTAGAGTTTTGAACATAAAAAAACCCAGAGCTTATATACATATACATCTTATACACACTCTCTCTCTATATTTCCCTCTCTCTCCTCCCTTGTGTGTGTTTTCTTGGCCTAAAAGTGCATTTTGACCTTACTTTTGCACTAATACACACACCATTACACCTTGCTCCGAGATTGAGAGGCATTGAGGGTTGTTTTTTGAGATTTTGGACTGATTTTGCTCAGAAGAGTGTGGCTGGACCAACTGTTCTTGAAGTGTTCTTCAAGGGTAAGATTTTCACTTTAGTTTCCCCAATCTTGCATTGGCTTTTGACCTTTCTTGCATATTGATTCAAGCTTTGAGTATAACATAAAAAAGTCTTATATTTTCCTGCTTAAGAACTTTCATTAAGGGTGTTTTGGCATTGGGGGTCGAACTCACCCTCTTAGGCCTTGTTTGGCCCTTTTGGTGCTTCCATTGTTAGGCTTCATTTGCTTGCGTGTTTGGTTCTTTTC
Source organism: Camellia sinensis (assembly GCF_055761805.1). Classification (NCBI taxonomy): domain Eukaryota; kingdom Viridiplantae; phylum Streptophyta; class Magnoliopsida; order Ericales; family Theaceae; genus Camellia; species Camellia sinensis. Next base: position 209,362,998 of record NC_138961.1, on the reverse strand, counting down.
ACCACTGAAATTCAGTGGATTTTCAGTGGTAAAGAAGAGGGTTTGAAGTCTTGCATAGGGGAGGGACACCCCTCTCCCTTGGTCTCTCTCTTGTTTGCATATTTGGCTCAATGTGGTAGCATGCATGTCTAATCTTGTTTAGCTTCATTTCAGAGCTTATTTGGTGTTTGTAAAACATGTTTTACCTCTGTCTCATGTGGTTTTGTTGATCTCTTTCATGCATGTTATAGTTGCTTTATATCTCCTCAAGGTTGCCTAGAGGTATGCCATACATTAAGGCCATGATTCTCGCATGATCTAGCCTAATATTATGAAGGTATTAGCATCATTTTGCCATGTTCGAGATCTGTTGGCCACTGTTTCAGTCATGCTTGCCATGTTTGGTGTCACCTCTTTACATTTTGGCTTGAGGGCCTTAAGGGTATGGGTCATGAACATGTATTGGTTAGGCTATTTCGGTGATTTGGAATCACTTAGCATGTCATTTCAGTCCCTAAACCATGCTTGTATACTTGCATTCATCGCTCCTCTCATGCTTTGAAGTTGCACCCTCTTATGCCTTGAAACATGCATTGTGTATGCCTAGGTGTTTGCTTCATTTGGGATGCCATATGTGTGGGTTTTGGGGCTATTTTGCGTGCCAAAATTTTGTTTTTGGTTGTATAGTTCATGCCATGTTTGTTTGGGTTAGTGGTGGTAGAATGCCCTTTGTTATGCCTTGCTTTGACCCCTCTTTTGGCTTGCATGTTTGTAGTGCATTTTGTCTATCACTTTAGGCACTTTTAGCCACTGTTTTGGGGGGTGTTTGAGGCCTCCCATTTCAGTCTAAGTCCCTTCTTGGACATGGTTGTATGTTTGACTTGTTGCCTCTAATTGCATGCGTGCATTGTACCATATTAGCATTGCATGATGAATTGCATTGTAGCATTGCATGTTAGGAACATTGCATGCTTGCCATGATATGTTGCATTACATTTGGCATGCTTTGCATTTTAGTAATATGTTGCATTTTTGAGCCATGTTTGCATAACATGCATTGCATTGCTTGGTTTGGGGTGTCAAACCAAGTGCGAGGGGGGGGGGGGATTGTTCATACTATAAGTGATGTAATGCGTCTCAACTCTCGGTCACCGAGGCCCTTGACTTTGGCATGATAGGGTTTTGGTTTTCATTTATACGTTGCATGCATTTTCATTAAATTGCAACCTTGGCTTCTTAGGCCATCAACGCATCGAAATGCATAATTGATGGCCCGAGGGTCAAGGGCCATGCTCCCTCGAGTCCCTTGCATGATAGGGAGTGTGCCCGCGCATACATTTGTTTGAAATTCTATGCCACACACTGTCTGTCCTTGTTGCTGTCAAAAACCAGTTTCTGCAGGGAGTTTCTGCCGACCGGCACTGTTGAGTGCCGACCGGCCATGGATTGGTGGCCGATAATGTGAAACCCCAGCCGATGGGTAAGTTCCATGGCCGGTGGGTATTCCCTTCAGCCGATGGTGTCCTACAGGGTTCAGGGAACCTGTCCCAGGACTTTGGCATTTTTCAGAGAAGCAGGACAGTGTAAACAGAGGCAGCAGTGGTATGGTACGGGCTTTTGGGGCAAGATAAATCCGAGCATGCATCATTCACGCATTCCGAGACGGGGGCTGCGACCATCTTCTCTTTGCATTTAATTTGTTAATTAGATTAGAAATTTTGTAATATTTAATTTAGTATTATTTATTCAGACTGTAATATTTATTCGGACCCTCCTAGTGAGGGCAATTGTGTAATAAGTGTGCGTGAGTGTGTGTATGTCTTCCAACCCCACGTCTTTCTTCCCTTTTATTTACCCGCTTATGATGGTAGACTAGGGCATATTTAAATTGGCATACCTTATGCTTAGCATGCGTGCATCCATACATTTGTCTTACATGCACCAGGCTCGGCGCATCACTCTAACTGCATTTGTATTTTAAATTCAAATTGAATACGTGTTAGTTGTAGCATTTCACATGTCATTGTAGATTAGCCAAGCCTATCTTAGTTGCATTTTGCATGTGTTGCATTAGCCATCTTAACATGAACTAAGATCATGCATATGATTACTAACTAGTTTCTGTTTTGGCTTGGAGTACTCTGTAAGTTCTTTTGCTTTAGCATCCTTGCATTCGTGTGAGTGTTGCCATGATAACATGATTACCATGAGGCTAGATGCTTATGTGATATAAACTGCTTGAATGCCTGTGGGTAAAGGTTGGATTGTTTGGGTTGGAATAGCTCATTGGAATCCATGTTTTAGTCTACTTGCGAGTAGCAAATTCCAAAACATTTTTCAAAACAAACGGACATGCAATGCTTATTTCCAAATTAGGCGATCTAGTCTATACTTTTGTGCTGTGCGCATAACATAGTAATTCTAGGCTAATAATCGGGATAAGAACACATAACGTTTTCAAAAACGGATATCACGGTTAGTAGAGGCCGATCTTCGGATCGGGCGAGAGGGGGTGCTCATAGCTGACCTTCCCCAATCGTACCCTAGCTCCCGAGCCGAGGCAACTTTGGTGATGACGGACACGTGGCCTTTGGCACCGAGTAAGGGTTTCCTAAATCCCCCCTTAAAAAATATTTAGGTGGCGAGTCTGTATTTGGCAAAGCAATCCATGTTTGGCACTACTTTTTCTAAAAATCTGTTTTCTCAAAACGATTTTCCAGATTTGGACTCTTTGGTTCAGATTAAGAACCGTGACAATTTGAGTCCGAACTGTAGTAGACCCGCAAAACGAACGAAACGGGACCTCACCCTCCCGGGGCGTTCGGGGACGTCTACAGAGTACACTGTAAGTGTTACACTTTGGCATACTTGCATGAGTGTGAGTGTTGCCATGTTTAGCATGCTTGCCGTGAGGCTATGTGCCTATTTGTTTAACTGCCTGAATGCTTGTGGGTGAAGGCTTGGTTGCCTGAATTGGAACAATTCGATAAATGCGAGTTTTAAGCCTACTTTGTGAAGTGGCAAAATCATGTTTTCAAGCCCACTTGAGGGTGGCAAATCCACGTTTTAGCCCACTTGCGAGTGGCACTTTCAAACCATTTTAAAAAATAAACATGAGTTATTTTGTTCCAATTCTCGTGATTGAGTCTATACTTGTATGCTGTGTGCATCACATAGTAAGATAGCTAATAATCAGAATAAGAACACATGTGTTTATAAAACAACATATCATGCTTAGTAGAGGTCGATCCTTTGATCGAGCGAGCGAGGGTGCTCATTTAAGGGCCTTCCCCTCTCGTACCCAAGTTCCCGAGCTGAGGCAACTTTGGTGATGACGGACACATGGCCTTTGGCACGAGTTAGGGTTTCCTAATTGTTCCAAAAATAAAATATTTAGGTGGCAACTCTATAATCTGGCAAAGCAGTCTAGTTTTGGCATTATTTGATTTAAAAATCTGATTTTCCAAAGTGATTTGCCGAATTGGACTCTTTGGTGTTTATCGGTCTCACATTGCACTTTGTGAGATTAGATTCAGAACCGTGACAAGAGTCTGAATTGTAGTAAGACCAATTCGCGCCTCTCCGAAAGGGGGGCGCGCTAAGAAAGTCTGGTCTACACTAGGAAGGACCATTTTCCTTTACCATTTATTGATCAAATTCTTGAGAGGTTAACGGGGTAGGGTTTTTATTGTTTTCTTGATGGCTACTCGGGGTATAATCAAGTCTTGGTGTACCCTGCTGACTAAGAAAAGACCACATTCACTTTCCCTTTTGGCATTTTCGATTACAGGCGCATGCCCTTTGGGTTATGTAATGCACCAGCGACTTTTTAACGGTGTATGATGGCAATTTTCTCCAATATGGTGGAGAAATTTCTAGAGGTTTTCATGGATGATTTTTTGGTGTTTGGACCGTCTTTTGAGGAATGCCTTAGGAATTTGACTAGAGTGTTGTGGGAGCCAGAAAATAATATATATCAACTTATTGGGCTAACCCAAACGAGGCCTGCCAAGGGGCCAACTATTGGGCTTATTCGGCCCACCCTCGTCTATAAAATGAAGGGACCTCATAACATACATGTATGAGCTTTTCTTTACACTCCAGAGGCAACATTCATTACTATCTATACTTTTCATTTATGGATTCTAACTTCATCATCGGAGTGTCCCCGGCCGGAAACCCCGTTGGGTGGCATCAACCATGTTTATCTCTTGTAGGTTCAAGAAACTATCTTTGTTGAATCTCACTAACAACATCCATGTGAGAGGATATTTCATGGTCTCACAATTGGCGCCGTTTGTGGGAACGACTGAATGAGATCAACGAAGAACACAACAAACATATTGCTATCAGTAAACATATATTGGTTACATTGAGGTTAGTTCACTTTCTACAAAAGCAAAATCAATCCCAAGTAATACGGCCCACGGCTGGGCCTCTTTAATTCTGCTTCAACTTGATTCTGTATCTATAGTATTCTTGATCAATTTTGTGGTGGGTTGTTGTTGGAATATCATTAGCAAAAACAAACAAAGTATTCTTATCAATTGTTGCCCCAATTATAGCTTTTTTATACATTTAGATGCAGTGCTCCTGAATTTACTTGAGCATTTTCACTTTCTCTCTCTAAAATTGGGTTTCCCATTTTTGTTTATGGAAATTTCTTTTCGACATTATACAAATGGTTGCTCGGCTGAACCCACTTCTAGAATTGTTTATTTATTTCTTCACAGGAGTTTATTTAAAATTGATTCTTGGTAGTATACATGTTATTGAATTAAAGGATTATGTTTTGCGGCTCCCCAACTAAGAAACAAATGGCTCATGTCTTTTCTTAATAAATTTTTGTATCTATGTTGTTTCGGCAACCATACCCACTGTTGGAATTATTCGGCACATTATTGGCCACCAAAATTTCTGAGCCCAAGCAACCATTATTTGGCACATTATTGGCAACCAAAATCTGAGCCAAAATAATCATTATTCGACATAGTATTGGCGCATATTGGGCACAATATTGCACCTTATTCGGCAACTTTTATTTGGCATATTATCGACAAGGAGTTCGACAACTTATTGGTTTATTCGGCAATTTTTATTTGTGTGCTATCTACATTAATTCTACATGTTATCAACTTGGCTTCGACAATTTATTCGGCTTGTTCAGCAACTTGCTCGGCATATTAGCAACTCTGCAAATCATTACCGTTGCAATTCGGCATATCATTCTACATTATCAACTCGGCTTCGGAATATTATTCGGCTACAGCATTGCTTATCAACTTTGAATTATACACTAAATATCATCACATTGCTATCCTTTGCAATTCAGCGTGTCATATTATCAACTTGGCTTCGGAAATATTATTTGGCTTCGGCAATTTATTCGGCAAAAATTACTCCGCAACATTTCTTATTCGGCACATTCTTTGACTACAGTTTACAATATTCTTCCGCAACAATATTCGGTAACGTTGTAACTTAGTCGGCACTAATATCTCAGCATAGAATTAGCATCTCGTTTTGCCGAAGTCTACATTTGAACATACCACAGGACTCGTATCGGCTCAAAGAGTCCAAACCCACCAACCCGAGGAGCCAAGAAGTAACCCAAGTTTGCCGAAGGTTGTGAAACGGATCACACGTGCCGAGAACTGAAATTTCAAAATTTGTCAAACTCAAGTTTTGACCATATCAATGTAAAGTACTCATTGAGACGAGTCCAACGCAACAAATCGCGTCGAAATCGGAGCTAAAACGAAGCTGTATGAGCCAATTGAAATTTGCCCAGAAAATCACATATTCTGCCGAAGAAGACGACTAGAGTCTGCATGGAAAACAAAAGAAATTATTTGGTGCATCGTGGGTAAGCTACATCCCATTGTTTTGTTATAAAGATGGTAGCTGAACAAAAAGTAGTTCAAAGATATAATTTGCGCAAATTAAACACAAGGCTTTGTTGTGGCACAGTGGTTTGAGCATTGTTTATTCCTTGTTAGGGCACGCTTTCAACTCTCACAGGCAACGATTTCACTTATATTTTTTCCCATATGGCATCACATTGAGGGAAATTATCTAGTGATTCGCGGAGCAAAAGTCTCAATCAATCTGAGCCGTTAGATCCATTTTGGCTACAACTACACCATCAGGAGTCTGATCACAACAATCCAATAGTCCTTTCCAGCTATTTGACACACTCTGGATCCATCCATAAGGTCAGAATTTGCAAATACAGCTCAAAAAAAAAAATAATTGCATATTTTATTAAAAAATTGAGCGACATGGCTCACTTCGCATATCACCAAGCACCCTACTTTGTCTCTGCTTCATTCCGATATCACCACGGCACCAGATAGGGGCACGAAATCTGTTTCAAATTGTTATCGGCCTACTCGGCAATTTTGGCCCAAGTCAATTTTATTCCTTCCGAATAACAAATCTTATTCAAAAGCAATGGGGCAAACATACGTTGGACAAGAAACTCAACTTCAATAAATTGGCAACCATTACCAACCAAGTTCTTAGCAAATCCAACTCTGAAGGGATGCCGACACATCGCGAAGCTAAGAAAAATCGCCGACCAAAAGATCGGCACAATCACCGACCCAAGTGTAGCCGACCAACTTTTTGGCAAAATCACATTATATATGAAACGGACACCAATGTTTTGACACTAGTTACTCGGCAGTGCATCAATTTTATTCGGCAAAATTATTTGGCACCATTATTAATTCAACATTATGTATGATCATTATTCGGCCGTGCATCAACTTTCTTCAGCTAAACAACATTATTGGTCAACTTTATGCATTGTCAAACTTTATGTAGCAACATTGGCCACAGTATTTGGCAACTTTATTTGCCTAACAACATTATTTGGCAAAACAATTGCCCACTGGTACATCAGTCAATTTTCCACTTTCCAATTGGGGCACATCAGCCGATCATCATCTCGGCACCTTTGATATGCTTGCATACTCGACCAACTTGGTACAAACATTACAACGACATTTACTTGAGTTACACACTCCCACTCCTTTTCACACCGCTCCAAGCAAGCGCCAGTTTTGGGGCAATACAATACACACTTGGCAGTTGGCCACTAGCACTTGGCAGTCAACAATTCCCATTTAGCAGTCGGCAGTTTGCATATTTTTGTACGCCATCATTTTACCAAAGCCGAATCTTCCCTGCAACATAGGGCAATGGGAATTGTAGACGTCCCCGAGCGCCCCGGGAGGAACGAGCCCCCGTTCTGTTCATTTGGGGTCACTATAGCTCAGGACTCTCAAATTTGTCACGGTTCTAAATCTGAACCAAAGAGTCCAAATCCGGCAAATCGTTTTGAGAAAACAGATTTTGAAAGAAGTGCCAAACATGGACTGCTTTGCCAGATACAGAGTCGCCACCTAAATATTTTAGTTTTGGGAAATTTAGGAAACCCTGACTCGTTTGCCTAAGGCCACGTGTCCGTCATCACCAAAGTTGCCTCGGCTCGGGAACTTGGGTACGATTGGGGAAGGTCACTTCGTGAGCACCCCCGCTCACCCAGTCAGAGACCGGCCTCTACTAACCATGATATCTATTTTTGAAAACATTGTATGTTCTTATTCCGGTTATTAGCCTAGGTTACTACGTGATGCGCACAGCATACAAGTATAGACTGAGTCGCCTGAATTGGAACAAAACATTTCATGTTTGTTTGTTTGAAAATGGTTTGCTACTCGCAAGTAGGCTTAAAATGCAGATTTTGCCACCCTCAGGTGGGCTTAGAAAAGATGGTTTTGCCACTATCTAGTGGGCTTAAAACAAACAGTTGATGAATTATTCCAATCTAAGTAACCCAACCTTCACTCACAGGCACTCAGGCAGTTATATCACATAAGCAATTAGCCTCATGGCAAGCATGCTATCATGGCAGTCACTCACACGCATGCAAGGATGCTAAAGCATAGAACTTACCGAGTACTCCAAGCCAAAATAGAAACTACATTAGAAATCATGCATGATCCTAAGTATACAAAAATGCCTAATGCAACACATGCAAAATGCAACTATAGCAGGCTCGGCTATTCTAAGATGGCATATGGAATGCTACATCTAACATGTATTCAATTTGGAATTGAAAGTACAATGCAGTTAGTATGATGCGCCGAGCCCGGTGCATGCAATACAGATGAATGATGCAAACATGCTGTCATACTGTATGCTAATTTAAACATGCCCTAATCTAACCATCATAAGCAGGTAAATAAAATGGAGAAAGACGTGGGGTTGGAAGACATACAACACACACATGCACACTTATTACAATTATGCCCTCACGCAGAGGGTCCGAATAAATATACAGTCCCGAATGAAAGAATATTACAGTCCAAATATTACAGTCCAAATAATATACAAATTCCTAATTAATTAACAAATTAACTAAAAAAATAAATAAAACTGGCATGCAAGCCAGGGACTGCCTTGCTTCTGATGGATGATGTACATTTAGGCTGTCTTGCGCGGAAATCCACCGGGATGCCCCCAATTAGCCTCTGTTTAGCAGTTATCCTTGGAAAACGCGCCAAGCTCCGAAAAGTTGCTGATTCTTCATTTTGCTGCAACAGAGAGCAGGAAAGGGGCATAGCAATGTATTTTCACAAATATATGCATGCCTCGATCCTCGTGCCACCAATCACGCATACCGAGGCATGATGGCCGATGAGTCGAATTGCACAACTCAATATAGAATGGATGCACGTATAAACACAACAAGAACCTAACTCCATCATGGATGATCCGAAGTGTCGGTGACTAGGGAATTGAGACACATTCCGTCACTCGGAGTACGAAATGCACCTCGTTTGCCGTGCCCGGGCTAACTCCTATCCCGAACACGATGCAATATGCATGACATGCATGAAATACAACTAAGATACAATCCTAGTATACACAATGCTATGGAATGACATGCCTCGAAATGCGTGCACACGGGCACGCAAGCCGAGGAAATGCATGAATGCGATCTAAGATACAACCTAGTATGCACTATGCTGTGAAAATGAGATGCCTCGAGATGCGTGCACACGGGCACGCAAACCGAGAAAGTGACATACGCAATGCAAATGATAGAGAAATATGATATGGGCTTACACTAACATGAGAGAGCCTCAGCCACACTCACATAAGAGGCCAATGGATGAAAATGAAGTGCCTCGAAATGCGTGCACACAGGCACGCAAACCGAGGCAATGGTATATGCAATGCAATGGCATGGAAATGGCATATAGAATGCAACATGGACTTATACTAACATGAGAGAGCCTCAGCCACACTCACATAAGAGGCCGATAGATGAAAATGAAGTGCCTTGAAATGCGTGCACGCGGGCACGCAAACCGAGGCAATGGTATATGCAATGCAAATGCATGAAAATGGCATATAGAATGCAACATGGACTTATACTAACATGAGAGAGCCTCAGCCACACTCACATAAGAGGCCGATGGATGAAAATGAAGTGCCTCGAAATGCGTGCACACGGGCACGCAAACCGAGGCAATGGCATACGCAATGCAATGGCATGGAAATGACATATGCAAGCATGCTAATGGATTTTCAGCAATGAAATGTGGGGGAAAACAGCCCCGAAATGAGGCGAAAACACACCCGATGCATGGAATCTCTCCCGAAATGCAAAATTAGGCACATAGAATGAACTACAGCTATACAAAGCATGCATAATTGGTACACGAGATGAAAAGACAGAAGCAAGGCAGCCTCAAAATAAGCATTTTTACAGTACAAATCATGGCCAAACAGCAAGCAAAGATAGGGCAACAATGGCATGCAAAAATGGCCCTAAACATGAGATTATGAAGCAACTCATAGCTGCTAACTCCAAATAGGTTAGGGCCCTTCAACAACATTGAAGAGGGGCCCAAAATATACATATTTACAGAACTGTAAAAACTCTAAAAATAAACATAGATATGGCTAAGCTCTTATGCAAGAAAATGGGCCAAAAGGTGGCCAAAGAGGCAAGTGGTATATACACAGCCCAAACTGAAAACTTCCCTTCTACAACATTGAAGAGGGACCAAAAATGAGCATATTTACAGAACTGTAAAAACCCCAAAACAGTATACAAACATGCTAGAAATGCAATGCAAAATGAGGCTCAAAAGTGGCTATAACACAAAGTATACAAAATATTCAACAAAAAGCCAAAGACCCTTAATAAAACATGTAGAATGGGCAAAAATAAGACTATTTTCAGTACTGTAAAACGGCCAAAAATGGAAGCATGATAGGCTGCCAAAGCATGCAAAAATGGGGACCAAAGAGAGGATATAACATGAAGTGGCATGTGGAGGTCCCAAAAATTGATGAGCCATTCTTAAATGTTGAAGAGGGGCTCAAAATAAGCCTATTTTTAGTTCTGTAAAATGCCCAAAAATGGAAGCACACTAGGCTAGTAAATCATGCAAGAAAATTGACATACAAGGGGATATTGAAGCAAGTGCAATATGGGGGCCTCAAACAGGGTTGAGCCCTTAATGAAACAAGAAAATGAGCTCAAAAAAAATGACCTTTTCAGTTTTGGTCGGAGCTCAAATCAGTAAGCATGTTGGCTAAGAAATTGGTGCAAAAATGAGCCACAAAAGGGGGAAAGTCTACTTACCCTTGAAGGCTTGACTTTGGTTGCCTCTTGGCTTGAGTTTGTGGCTCCTTAGGCCTTGGAGAACACCTTCAAACTTCTGGAATGGAGGATGGAAGGGTGGGGGTTGGTGGTGTAGAAGAAATCGTGATGTAGGACTTGGAGGTTTCCAAGGAAATGAGAGAGATGGAGGGGGATTTTGTATCCCAAGCTTGAAGAGCAAATTTTCTAACCTCTAAGAACAATGCTTGCAGCTGGTTATAAGGACCAAAAGGAGAGGGAGCATGGAAGGGAATGGTGGGGGAAAAGGACCAAGGCTTTTCCCCAAGAAATATCCCCCGGATTGAGATCTTTTCTGGGGGAAACAGCTATACAGCTGTAAAGTCCCTTTTGAGAGGATCATGGCCGGCCAGTTTAAAAGGGAGAAAAAGGTCAACCACCATGTAAGTGGCCGGCCGGCCATAAAGAGTGGCCGGCCGGCTAGGTCAAAGGGAAAAAAGTGGCCGTCCACCCCCTGGGATGAAGCCCCAGAAGTTAGCTTTCCAATGGCGCAAACCATGTATTAAAATTCCTCCTGTAGAAAAAGTTATGCCCTTTTCCGTGAAGCCGCGCAGATTTGGTCCAACCAGACTTCAACCAACCACATCTCCCCCCCCCCGGACTTGGACTTGGGAGATTCTTGAGTGCAAAATGAAGCCCCGGAAGTAAGATTTCCAATGGTGGTGGCCTCATATCTTAATTCCTCTTGTGCAAAGAGTTACGTCCGTTTCGGTGAAGCCGCGCAGATTTTTCTCATTTCCGGATTCATGCTGAACCACTTTTGACCAAAAAGAAGTTGGCTTTTCAGAAAAATTGCTGGCCTCCCACCCTCCTACAAGATTTCTAACAGTGAAAATAAGGTCTCCACCAAAAATGAGCCCAAACCGATGCAAAATGAAGGTTCGGGGGCCGAAACGCGCAGCCCGAGACCCCGAAAACTGGCTGTTAGGCACCGGGAGTGGTGTTCGACCAGGAAGTGGGTCTCTCAAACCTCAGTGTCCCTCAAAAGGGAGTAAATAAGATGCATGCCAAAAACCGGAGCAATAGGAGATGGTTAAGCGGTCCCGAACCGAGGCACACGGCCTGACGGCTCCGAAAACCGGGAACTGGGCTCCGAAATGGGAAAAATGGCCTACAGCCACAAAATGTAGCCCACGGCCTCTGAGAGATGGTCTACGGGACCTCTCTCTCCCCTCGGGAAAAGAAACAGAGAAAACCGAGTCTGGTTCGCAAACCGAGACAAGGCACAGAAGAGGGTTCAAAAATCCGGAGGCAAGGCTCACGGCCGCGACTCTGAGACTTCTGAACGAGCACGATATGCAACGTCACCGAGCGCTCAATCGGTGATGTCTGAGTCTTAAGGTCGGTCAAAAATGGGGTGTCTACAGGAATCTGCATTCCTTCCGACTAACACCTGTCATTCAAAAGCAATGGGGCAAGTCTGCCTTGGACTAAACGCAAACCGAGCAAAACATAAACCAAGCAACTCGGCAATTAAATAGTCAGCCCAATATCTACTTGGCAATTGCTTACAAATGGAGCAATATTATTTGTGATTAACACATCTACCTCATTCGGTACAGACCATCACTTACACAGGATGCATTATTCAAAATCCTTGCAATATTAGCACTTGATCGCCACTTCAAATTAACATAAGTCTTTGAGTACAGCGTAATCTTTGCACTCGGCATGGAGCGCCATCAGCAAAGGTCTACACCCATGCCCAGGCATAATAATACCGCAGGCCTACACCCATGCCCGGGGGTTAGAATACCGCGGCCTACACCCTCACCCGGGGGTTATAATACCGCAGGTCTACACCCTCACCTGGGGGTAATAATACCATGGTCCATCTTTTGGCTAATATATCTACCTTATTTAATCTGCCTTCTTTGGTTCAGGCAATCATTTCCGTGCTCGGCATATAGAAACATTTTTAGCTTGGCACGGAAGTCCATATTTTGAAGCAATCTTTGCACTCGGCAATATACTGCACCCTTGCCTAAGGTTATAATACCGTGGCCCATCGTTATAGAGATAGTATTACTCATTGGGCTTTAGCTCACTTCTCTCCTTTATATACATTTATTTTTACATACATTCATACATACATGCATTCATCCAGCCACTCATTCATTTATGTTATTCATTTATCAAATGTATTCTTTGTCAAAGGACCTAACATCTATTTGAACAGCATAACTCGATAATAAAAACTCGCATTCCTTCTACCGAAGATAATGAAAGTTTTGGGGCAATTGTGGAAGCCAGAAAATAATATATATCAACTTATTGGGCTAACCCAAATGAAGCCTGCCAAGGGGCCAACTATTGGGCTTATTCGGCCCACCCTCATCTATAAAATGAAGGGACCTCATAACATACAGGTATGATCTTTTCTCTGCACTCTAGAGGCAACATTCATTACTATCTATACTTTTCATTTATGGATTCTAACTTCATCATCGGAGTGTCCCCGGCCGGAAACCCCGATTGGGTGGCATCAATCATGTTTATCTCTTGCAGGTTCAAGAAACTATCTTTGTTGAATCTCACCAACAACATCCATGTGGGAAGATATTTCATGGTCTCACAAGTGTTGAAACGATGTACTAAGACAAACCTGATTTTGAGTTGGGAGAAGAGCCATTTTATGATTCGTGAGGGTATAGTGTTGTGACACATTGTGTCCTCTCAAGGTATAGAGGTAAACAAAGCTAAAGTTGACCTCATTGTAGGCCTACCTCCACCCACTTCTGTGCGTCAAGTCCGATCTTTCTTAGGGCATGCAGGTTTTTACCGTAGATTCATCAAGGACTTCAGTAAAATATCCCCTCTTTTATGTAGTTTACTTGCTAAGGACGCACCTTTTATCTTTGATGAGGCATGCTTAAAAGCCTTTGAAACGTTGAGAGTGGCCCTTACTACCGCCCCAATCATGAAATCACCAGATTGGGCACTTCCCTTTGAAATCATGTGTGATGCCTCAAATTATGCTGTCGGGGTGTAGACACCCCATTTTTTACGGCCATTACAACTTGGACACCATTGCATGCACACCCGATGATGATTTTATATGCTCATCAAGTGCTCGAAGTCCTCAGCGGAATGCCACAGCTTTGAGCCTTTCAAACCCTGCACCCTTGTTGTCTCATTCTTGGACCAAGCCTTGGTCCTTCAAGCCTGCAACCCTTGGTGGCCTGTCGGCCACCTTTTTGGGCTGCCGGCCACTGATATGGCTTGTCGACCACCAGTTTCTTTTGCAGATATTTTGTGACAATTGTGCCAGCTGTTTGCACAGATACATGCAGCTGCACCCACGTGTAGGGCTAGATATCCTTGTAGGGAATTCATGTTTTTTATATATAGGAGACCCCTCTCTCATGTTTTAAGGTTACAAAATTTTGAGATAAAAAATTTTTCTCTCTCTGTACAATTCTCTCTCTATAGCAAATTTCTACACTTTAGCCTATACACTCTCAACCTTTGCCTATACAACCTTAACCAAATCTCTCCATATTTAAGCTGAGGTGTCTTTTGAGGCTTGTTGGAGCTCTTGAGGGTGTTATTTTCTTCGTTTCATAGCTTGGACTTTATTTTCTCTTCAAGAGGTATAAGGTTTTGTCCCTTTCCAACTGATTTTGGGCTACAAAACTTTATATTTTTAGGCTAAAACTTGGGTTCTAAGGCCATTAAAGGTTGAGGGGTGTTCTACCCTTCTTTGTACCTTGTTTTGGAGGCCTTTGCCCTTGTGTTTCCCACCCTTTTACTATCTTTTTCTAAGCTTTTAAACACTAATTTTTAGAGCTTTTCAGTGGCCAAAATCATGTTTTAAAATCCAAATTTGGAGGGGTTAGCCTCCCCTCCTTGTGTCTTGCTTACTAGCCTAGTTTGTACCATGTTTCGGCATATTAATCTAGCTTTTGTTAGCTCAATTCTAGCATATTTTAGGACTTGTTTTAGACTATTTTAGCATTGTTTTGGGCTGTTGGTTGCATTTGAGCTTTGTTTTGCATGCTTATTATGTAATACTCCTCATGAATTTGGTGTTCTGGGCCTTAGACACCATCTTATTTGAGTTGATAACATTTATTTATTCTTTTCTCACTCATTTTCAGCACTAATAATCTCTACAACCTCCCTCCTTTCTTGGCTCTTTGTTTTGCTTTGAAAGTGGTTCAAATAACTTGTTAAAAGCATGAGATTGAGGTGTCATGCTTAATGGTTTAATCCCTTAGCGGGTTCATTACCAACGGTATGATATCTCTTTCATGCGTAAGATAGCTTTTGGTTTGAGCCTTCTTTCCATTAGAGGACTTAAACTCACCCCTTGGACTCAATTGAATTAAAGGATGGAAAGGTAACTAAAATTGAGTAAATAAAATTGAGGCTAAAATGGTGAAAGATAATAATTTGGTCGTGTTCAATCGGACGTTAATTGAACATGTGGAAGCTTGAACCATTTCATACTTACTAGTGATAAAATGATTCAAGTTTCCAAGGTCACCACTTCCCTTGATCATTCATGATAGGGAGGTGGTTTTGAGAGTCTCATTTCATTGCATTTATTGAACTTACACACTTGGTTTCATAAGCCATCATGTAATGAAATTGCATCCATTGATGGTTTGTGAACCAAACTTGCTACTCCTTTGATTTGTTCATGAAAAGGATGGGGTGAGTTGTGCAAACAAACCCTTGAAATATCCTGTATATGCTCTGTTTGTCCTCTGTTGCAGCAAGGAGAACTGGGCAGTAGTGGCCGGCAGGCCACTTTCCATGGTCGATAGGTGGCCGGCAGACCACCATTGATGGTCGGCGGCCATCACCGGTGGCCGGCAACCCTCATCACTGGCCGACTGGCCACTGATGCAAAATTAAGCAGTATGTTTCTGAGGCAAAACAAAGTTATTCTAGAAGTGGGCAACAGTGTGTGTGTTCTATTGTGCAACAGAGGCTCTCCGGAAGCAAAACAGTGACTTTTCGGTGGAAACCGAGCACGTGCATGAGCATCCCCTGCATTCCGAGTAACCAATTAGTTACTCAACTAGTTATTTAATTTCGTGTTGTAATTAGTTAGTTAACTAGAATAGATAGTTAATTCATTTGTTGTAATAATTAGTTAAGTAGTTTAACTGATTTCATTTGTTTTGTAATAATTAGCTTAGCTTAATTTAGTTAGTTAGTTAATTAGCTAGTTCATTCGGACTCTCCTTCGTGAGAGCGCAATATTGTAATAATGTGTATGTCTTCCAACCCCACGTCTTTCTCCATTTTATTTAATTGCTTATGATGGTTAGTTTAGGAACATCATGTTTCATTTAGCATACTTCATGTTTGCATTCATTTGTATTGCATGCACCGAGGCTCGGAGCATCATTCTAAGTTACATTGTTCGTTTAAATGCTTCTTTGAATACGTGTTTAGGCTGCATGCTATTTAATCAATTCATATGCCATATTAGTAGCCGAGCCTATTTAGATCGCATATTGCATGTGTTGCATTAGTCATATCGTATAAGTTAGGATCATGCATTTTTCTAACTCTTTTCTTTTTTGGCTTGGAGTACTAGGTGAGCCTTTGCTCGTTTTAGCATATCGCATGTGTGTGATTGTTGCCATGTTTAGCATGCTTGCCATGAGGCTAATTGCTTAAGTGCTATAACTGTTTGAATGCCTGTAGATGAAGGCTATTTGCTTGAATTGAAATAATTTGAGTAAATGTTCACATGCGATCACTTTTTCAAGTGATACATATTTCGAAACAATTTTCAAAACAAACATGACTCGAAGTGTTCCAATTCTTGCAAGTTAGTCTATACTTGTGTGCGTGCGCATCACATAGTAATGCTAGACTAATAAATTTGAACAAGAACATAAAATGTACATAAGATTCATACCATGATTAGTAGAGGTCGATCTTTGATCAGGCTGGCGAGAGTGATCAAATGTATTCATGACCTTCCCCTCTCGTACCTGGGTTCCCGAGCCAAGACAATCTTGGTAATGACGGACACGTGGCCTTTGACACGAGTCATGGGTTTCCTAAATTTCTCCAAAATAAAATATTTAGGTGGCGACTCTGTATCTGGCAAAGCAGACCTTTTTTGGCAATTTGATTCAAAATTGATTTTTCAAAAGATTTGCCGGATTTGGACTCTTTGGTGTTTATCAATTTCACATTGCACTTGTGAGATTAGATTCAAAACCGTGAGGGTCCGAACTATAGGGATTATATTTCGAACTTCCAAAAAGGGGAAGCAAAAAAGTCGAGCTGTATGGGGCTATGTTGGGCCAAAGGGTTAATAAAGCACCATATGCTATATACTATGCTAGTCACACTCTCTCGGATGCACAATTGAATTACACTACCACCGAGAAAGAGTTGGTAGCTGTGGTCTTTGCCTTAGATAAATTCTGGTCCTATCTCCTAGGTTCCAAGGTCATAGTCTCCACTGATCATGCCGCTTTGCGGTATTTACTATGTAAGAAAGAGACCAAACTTAGGTTGATTAGATGGATTTTGTTGCTACAAGAATTTGACCTAGAGATCCGAGATAAGAAAGGATCTGAGAATGTGGTAGCAGATCACCTCTCCCGAGTCTTTGTTGAGTATACTAGTGACCCTTTAACTTTGCATGATTCGTTCCCGAATGAACAACTTGTTGTGGTGTCACGAGCGAGCCCTCCATGGTTTGCACATATTGTGAATTACTTGGCCATTGGGAAAATTTCTAAAGATTGGTCTAAGCAAGACAAAGATTGATTCTTTTTGTAGGTCAAGTATTATTTTTAGGAGGATCCAGAGTTGTTTAAATATTGCTCCGACCAAGTGATCCGACTGTGTGTGCCGAAAAAAGAGGTGTATAGCATTCTTACATTTTGTCATTTTTTTGCATGTGGCGGTCATTTTAGTGAGCATAAAACGGCCGCCAAGGTTTTACAAAGCAGGTTTTACTGGCCCACCATTTTTAAAGATGCCCATCAATTTTGTAGAACTTATTTTCGATGTCAGTAAATGGGTTCGATATCTTGTTGTGATATGATGCCAATGTCCCATATTCTTGTGGTAGAGATCGTTGATGTTTGGGGGATTGATTTTATTGGCCCGTTCTCATTGTCGTTCAGGTTTGAGTATATTCTCTTGGCAGTGGATTATGTGTCTAAGTAGGTGAAGGCAATAGCTACCTGATCAAACGATCACAAAGTAGTAATTAAATTCTTACATGAAAACATCTTTAGTTGTTTTGGGTTTCCTAGGGCTATAATAAGTGATCAGGGTACGCATTTTTGTAACGGATTCTTTGAGTCAGTAGTTAAGAAATACTCTATCACTTATAAACTTGGCACTCCATACCACCCTTAAACTAGTGGCCAAGTAGAAGTCTCTAGTAGGGAGGTGAAGCACATAATAGAGAAAACGGTGAGGCCAGATAGGAAAGATTGATCAAATCGTTTAATTGATACATTATGGGCCTACCGCACTGTTTATAAGGCACCCATTGGGATGTCACCATATAGGGCGGTGTTTGGCAAAGCTTGCCACCTTCTTGAACTTGAGCACCGAGCATTGTGGGCCATAAAGAAGTTTAACTTCAATATGGCCGCGGCTGGGATCAATCGGAAATTGCAACTCAATGAGTTAGAGGAAATTCGAAATGATGCATACGAGAGTTCGAGAATTTTTAAAGCTCGGACTAAGGAATTCCATGATAAGCACATTAATAGAAAATCCTTTGAACCCGACCAAAAAGTATGGCTTTTTAACTCAAAATTAAGACTCTTTCTGGATAAGCTTAGATCAAGATGGAATGGTCCCTTTGTGGTTGTAGAGGCATTTATTCATGGCAATGTTGAGGTGCAAGATCCAAAGAATGGCCACACTTTTAAAGTGAATGGCTAAAGACTGAAGCCGTATATAGAGGGGATTGGAAATGGGGATATGATTGAGTCCATTGCTTTGATGGACCCTTTTTGTTTTGATTGAGGGATTGATGTCTTGTTCTCTTTTCTTTCCTTTCTATTCTATTATATTTTTGTTTATTCTTGTTGTGCTTTTTTTGACATCTAGGAGACTTTAAATCCTCTAAAGGTGTAATTCTTTTGGTGTTAACCGTGCCTGAACGACATCTGACGGTCTGGTATAGCCACATAACTGTGTTTGTAGTGGGTTCTTAGGAGACCAACTTAGATGGTAGAATCTAGGGTTCGAATGGCAAAGCCTAGAACACAAAGGTTTGGAAGTTCCAAGACTAAAGTCTAGTTTAAATACCTAGAGGTGTGGAGATTGCTTCAAAATCACCCCGGCTTGAACTCTGTATGGCAGCCCCATAGGTTGAGTTAGCTTTATGCGCCTCAATTTTAGATACCGAATTAACCTAGTCTGTCACCTTGTTAGAGAATAGGGAAAGTTACAAACATTGTTAGGGAGCAAAGTAGTACCTGTGTTTTTCGCATGAAGATTATACCTTTGTTGAGTATTTAGTTATTTTAAAATACTATATTTATTTTGGATAAAATAAAGGTATAAATGGTTTGAAATGTTTTGGGTGGTAGTTAGGTAAGTAATGGTTCAATCTCTTCAGATTTAAAAAAAAAAAAAAAATTTTGCACGTGCGACACAATCCACCGCGCTTGTGGCGAAAATCCCCTTCCCCAAATTTGTTTCTACTTTAAATACAAGTGCGTGAGATGATGCGGCACAGTCACCGCACATGCGGCTTGGGTCCTGCACGTGCGGGAAATTTCTTAAGTCAAATGCAGCGCCTACTTTATATGCAGGTGCAGTTCTTGGTGCATACACATCATCGCACATGCGATGTGGGCTCTCACACGTGCGACACGACTTTAGTATTAAAAAATAAAATAAAATAAAAAATTCAGATTTCTTTGTTCAATGTTATTATTTTATTTATTTATTTATTATTTTATTTTATTTTCGTTTTTGAAAGAAGAAAAAAAAACAAAAAATCAGATTTCTTTGTTTAAACTTTTATTTATTTATTTTATTTTATTTTCGTTTTTGAAAAAATAATAATAATAATAATTTGAAGATCTAACCTATGGGGGAGTGGTTCTGGAAATACTCTTCTGATCCAATGGGGCACTCAAGATCCTCAGCTAGTAACCTGAAAAAAAATGAACACTCCAGTCGGGGGTGCAAGAATTAGCACTCCGACGGATAAGTCAGTATATACTCTCTTGATTGCTTGTATCTTAAGTTAAGCGTACTAGTTCTCACATACCTTTTTTTTGGCTATTGTTTCTTTATTTATACTTGCTCCCTGGGCCTCAGGGTCTGGCCCACTTAGACATCCACCTTGTGGATGTTTATTTGGCTTCTTGCTTAACTAGTTCTATGGTCGATTGGTATATTCGGCTTTCGGATGAGGCAAGATGGGGCTGAATAAGATGATCGTATAATAAGCTTCCAAGTATCTATTTGGCCTCCCCTCTGCAATCGTAAATACTCGGCTCCCACAATTGCCCCCCAAACACCCCACTAACAACAGTTTAGTTAGCGTGTTTGGTTTCGAATTTGACAGGTCAAAAACATAAATTCGGCGGCTACTCCCATTTCAACGTAAATGTCAGGACCCACACGCTTTTCGGTCATCATTATACTTTCCTGCCCCCTCGTGCATTTCCCTCATTTATTGCAATTTGAAACTTTGTTTGTCTCTTCGAATGCATTTTTGAATACTCAAAGCTCCTGGACTGCCAATCATTGTCTCCTCCATTTCGCATCCTCTGCAACTTATTTCCATCTGTCGTTGTCTCTTTTGCCTTTTGTAAGTTCCCTTCTCCTTCTCTTTGAATCCTATTTCCTTGCTTATTTTTAGTTTAGCACTCTTCTTAAGCTTTGCTAGGATGGCCAAACATTTAAAAGAACTACTTTCTGCGGAACGTATTTCTGGGTTTCGACGCCATTTTTCCATCCCCGACGATGTTCATCTGTCACTCGTGGCAGATAAAACTCTTGATATGGAGAGGGATGATGAAAGTTCAATCATCTTTCCTCTCCTATCGATCGCTGAGGGCGGAGTCCATTTTCCCCTTCACCTATTTCTTAGGGCCGTCCTTTGCCACTGGGGTCTGATTCCTTCGCAACCCAACGTAAACTTTTTCTGCATCATAATGGGGATTGTAGAGTTGAATCGGCGTCTTAGGATCAACCTTAGCATACCTGCTGTTCGGCATTGTTATGCTTTGGCCAAATCTTCTGGCCGGCTAGGGCGTTATTTCCTCAGGGCCAAGGACACTGACCATCATTTAGTAACTATGCTTGCCAACTCTGGCAAGCGAGTTGATGATGTCATGGTCATTGTCCGAGGTAACTGGGAATTCGGCGAAGGCGAGGATCGCCTAGACCCTATACCTAGATGGAGAGGCGAACCACGTTGCTGTGTAGCTCCTTAAGCTTATCTATTTTGTATTTAATCGGCTTTCTCTTGAAGTACTAATCTTCTTATTTGTGTAGGCAACAATTTGAGGAAAGTTTTGGTTTCGGCCGATGATGCGGTTCTTGCGGAAGTTAAAACCGCACTTCAGTTTTTTGGCCGTCCAAATATCCAGAAGCAAGGAAGAGCCACCCATATACTATTGAGGTATGAGCCAACCTACACAACATTTTCGGCTGCAGAAAACATTTCGATTCCACGCGGCGACAACATCTTACAACCCTCATCTTCCCCTGCTTCAAAAGCCATAGGCAAACTAGTTTCGAAACTTCTGATTCGAAGTAGGCTCCAGAGCCAGTAGCCGAGGAGATCGCCAAACAACCGAGCCAATCTGCCTTGGAAGCCGAAGTCAACGAGGACTTTCA
This sequence comes from Camellia sinensis, assembly GCF_055761805.1. NCBI lineage: Eukaryota > Viridiplantae > Streptophyta > Magnoliopsida > Ericales > Theaceae > Camellia > Camellia sinensis. Next base: position 209,341,508 of record NC_138961.1, on the reverse strand, counting down.
CTCGGCGTTCGAAGCAGCCGACCTTAATCAACCCGACCCTCTCACTTCAGGTCGGGGGGAAGTCTCCTTTGAAAATATCTTTACTGATTTGGGAGATCTCCCCGGCTCCTATCCTGAGAACATGGCTGGGGAAACGCTCACGCAAATGGCACGAAAGAAAAACGCTGAACGTTTGGCTTCCCGACGGAGAGCTGAGACTATCCATTCTGAACCTACCCTGACTGAATCTTTTGAGCCTATTATTGTAGAAGAAACAGCTCAAATTGGGGTGGCCAAGACAGTGCAGGAAGCCGAACGGCCGATCCCAGAAGATTGGAGGGAGGAGAAACGTCCAGCCGAGAGCGAGGCCGGCTCTGAGGAAAACCCTATTGATAAACGGCCGTGCTTAGAGGAGTCGGATGTGGTTGCTCCTTTTGTTGTTCAACCAAAGATAAAAAAAACATATTGATCTCCTCTGAAGCATCGACTTTGAAAGATCTAGCCGTGGCGTTGAGCTTGGCTTCCTCGGTCTCATTGCCGGCTGACAAGGCAACCTTTCGGGCAGAGCCGGACTTGGTGGCAATAGAATTAGCCACTCAGTCAACCTTTCTGGTATGTGACTTGATCCTAACTTCCGCTTTCTGCGTATATTGTTTTGGTTTTAACTCCCTATTTTGCAAACGGTCGGAAGGATAGTCGAAATAGGCCGCCGCCAGCATGACACCATTGAAAGAATTGGCCGTTTGAAATCGGAAGTTGAGGGTGAGAGGAGCAGGGCCGAGTTCGAGGCGGCGAGAGTGACAATGGAAAGTGCAAGGGCTGAAGTCGAGGCGGAAAGGGCGCGAAGTTCTGACCAGCTCAGATTGGCCGTTGAGGAGAGGGCAAACGCGAGCGAAGATTCGCTCAAGTTAGCCAAGGAGGTGATTGCCAAGCTGGAGGCCAAATTGAAAGAGTCGAAGAAAGCGAAGGAAATAGCCGACTCCAAGGCTTCCAAAGCGTTCGAGGTTGGGAAGGGCGCCGCCCTTGAAAATTATGTAGAAGAAGTCCCCAAATTCGAGAATCGGGGATTCAAACACGGCTGGCTCAAAGCCCTTGCTGTTGCTGATGTGACATTGGCCATGTCGATTCCATACGAGCAAGTGGACATTAAGCCGCTTGAGTCTGACTCCGAAGACTGATTTGGGCGACACTTCAGTTTTGTTAGGAATTTTGAATGTATGTTCTTGCAAACATGTTTTGTTTTTTAGTAGACTTCTATTCATTTAGGGGAATCTTCATGTATAAAATGATGACTATTTGTATTCACTTTATGAATGAAAATTTCCCATGCTTTGCATTGTTGCCTATACTCAATTGTTGTTAATGAAGGGTTTTGCCTTTCACTACTTTGGATAAAATGGTTACTGTCTATTGTACATGCTAACCATCGATCTAATAGGATGTAGGAACATAAGATGAATAACTTAAACATCCCAAAGAATAGCTGCCAACTAAATAGCAGTGCAACTTGGCAATTTAGTAGCTTAGCCGAACAAGTAAATCGGCTCAGGGCCTTGTCTCTTGGCCGACTAGGCTAATTAGTCTGCCCTTGCCCCAGCCAATGCATGAACTGGGAGGCCGAATACAATTAGTTCATGGAGTGGCTGTGGCACATAAGTAGATCGGCTCCAGGCTTAGATATTGGGCCGATTAGATTAGCGAAGCTGCCCTTGCCCCAGCTAATGCTTGAACTGGGAGGCCGAATACAACTAGTTCGTGGAGTGGCTGCGGCTCGTAAGTAGATCGGCGCCAGGCTTAGATGTGGAGCCGATTAGATCCCTGAGGCTTTTGAAGTCTAGCAGTAATGAGGTTGCCACGGGGGTGCTGCACTCGTAAGGAATAAATGGGATGAGTGTCTCGTGCGCGTACGTTCCATCAGTATACTTAAACTCAGTAACTCGAACCAGTCTGTTGAGAAAGGTTAGACAAGTGCGAATGTCAAGTAGACTATTCTTCAACAGTAGAGGAAAAGGGAGGACATTGGCTGAGCTGGATACTGAGATGAATCAAAATGGCGAGCCCATGCACACGGGAAGTAGGACCTCAAAGGAGCGGGAAAAACGTCAGTCCCCACATCATCACAATAGGTCTCCCCGAAGGGAAAAATAGTAGCGGGGCAACTTCCCTCGACCACGACCGAGAGGTGAATCCGGTGCGACACCGCACCTGTTGAGTTATGCGGTGTTTGTGGGGAATAAACCGATGACTGAGGCGGATTCAATTGTTCACGACCCAAACGTGGCAGTCAACTTCGCTCGACAGATTTTTTCACCAGAAGTCCAGCAGTCGATGGTTAGCCGACAGGATTTCGAAGTGTTTTGGAAGGGCATTCACGGAGCAGTGAAAGGGCTTTACACCGCCTATGAAGTCGGCATGCGTCTACGTGCCGCACGGCGAGAGATAGAGAAGCAGAATGAGAGCATTCGAAATTTAGAAGCCCACGCGGAGAAGGCTGAGCATGAATTGAAAAAGGCCAACCGAGACACACTCGGCTGACCAATCTAACCCGATCGTGGCAGAAAGGGTGACACAATGGCTAATAAGTAGTGCGATTGCCGATTGAGAGACGGCAAGCATGTTTGCATTAGAGTTTGCAAAGACCAGGGCTTATGAACAAGGCTTCCATGACGGCCGAAAAGTCGGGATAGAGAAGACCAAGGAAAAACTCACCGAGGAGGTATGCCAATGTGAGAATCGAGGATTCAAGCACGGGTGGATTAGGGCTCTCCATACCGCAGAGGTTCTCCAGGAAGCAGGCATTGATTCGGCGTTGCCGTTATATCAACGTAATCACTTTCCTTATGCGGCTTTTGATGTCGAAAAGAGTGACAACGAAGGGGATGCCGAATAAAATTGAACATTTTGTATTGTGCTAAAGTAAATTAGAAGCAAATTATGTACCACTGATTAAATTAATGAGACTTTTCAAAGCGAATTATGTTTACTTATCATTTTAGTTTATGTTTGTACATTCTGAACGATTCAGTTGATTTAATGAATCATTTCACTTGAACTGCTTGCATGTTTCAACTTTCGCCAACTATGTGCACTTTCTAATCGTAATAGACTAATGGGGCGCCGAATCCATAGCTTTTATCTGGGCTGATCATGATATCCATCAAGGGCGCTCTGAATCTGGAGTCTTATTCGACCGAGATGTGACCTGCACGAATAGGGCTCCGGATTCGGAGGCTTTTTGCCTTGGCCAATCGTGATATCCACGGAGGACGCTCCGAATCTGGAGTATTTATTCGGCTCAAAAGTGTCCTGCACGGATGGGGCTCCGAATTCGGAGGCTTTTTTGTCGGCCAATCGTGAGATCCACGAAGGGCGCTCTGAAACCGGATGATTCATCGGCCCAAAAGTGTCATGTACTAATGGGGCTCCGAATTCGGAGACTTATCTTGGCCAATCGTGATACACAAGGGGCGCTTCGAATCCGGAGTCCTTATTCGGCCTAAACGTGACCTGCACGGATGGCGCTCTGAATTCGGAGGCTTATCTTGGCCAATCGTGACATCCACGAAGGGCGCTCCAAATCCAGAGGCTTAATCGGCCCAAAAGTGTCATGCACTAATGGGATTCCAAATTTGGAGACTTATCTTGGCCAATCGTGATATACGAAGGGTGCTCCGAATCCGGAGTCTTTATTCGGCCTAAACGTGACCTGCACGGATAGGGCTCCGAATTCGGAGGCTTTTTTGTCTTGGCCAATCGTGAGATCCACCAAGGGTGCTCCGAATACGGAGGCTTAATCGGCTCAAAAGTGTCATACACTAATGGGGCTCTGAATTCGGAGACTTATCTTGGCCAATCGTGATACACGAAGAGCGCTCCGAATCCGGAGTCTTTATTCGGCCCAAACGTGACCTGTACGAATGAGGCTCTGAATTCGGAGGCTTTTCTGTCCTGGCCAATCGTGAGATCCATGAAGGGCGCTCCAAATCCGGAGGCTTAATCGGCCCAAAAGTGTCATGCACATTGGCTCCGAATTTGGAGACTTATCTTGGCCAATCGTGATACACGAAGGGCGCTCCGAATCCGGAGTCTTTATTCGGCCCAAACATGACCTGCACGGATGGGGCTCCGAATTAGAAGGCTTTTTTGTCTTGGCCAATCGTGAGATCCACGAAGGGTGCTCCGAATCGGGAGGGTTAATCGGCCCAAAAGTGTCATGCCCTAATGGGGCTCCGATTTCGGAGACTTATCTTGGCCAATCGTGACACGAAGGGCACTTTGAATCTGGAGTCTTTATTCGACCCAAACGTGACCTACATGGATGGGGCTCCGAATTCGGAGGCTTTTTTTATCTTGGCCAATCGTGAGATCCAGGAAGGGCACTCCGAATTCGGAGGCTTAATCGGCCCAAAAGTGTCATGCACTAATAGGGCTCCGAATTCGGAGACTTATCTTGGCCAATCGTGATACACGAAGGGCGCTCCAAATTCGGAGTCTTTATTCGGCCCAAACGTGACCTACACGGATGGGGCTCCGAATTCGAAAGCTTTTTTGTCTTGGCCAATCGTGAGATCCACAAAGGGCGCTCCAAATTCGGAGGCTTAATCGGCCCAAATGTGTCATGCACATTGGCTCTGAATTCGGAGACTTATCTTGGCCAATCGTGATACACGAAGGGCACTCTGAATCCAGAGTCTTTATTCGGCCCAAATGTGACCTGCACGGATGGGGCTCCAAATTCGAAGGCTTTTTTGTCTTGGCCAATCGTGAGATCCACGAAGGGCACTCCTAATCCGAAGGCTTAATCGGCCCAAAAGTGTCATGCACTAATGGGGCTCTGAATTCGGAGACTTATCTTGGCCAATCGTGACACGAAGGGCACTCCGAATCCGGAGTCTTTATTCGGCCCAAACGTGACCTGCACGGATGGGGCTCCGAATTCAGAGGCTTTTTTGCCGGCCAATCATGACATCTACGAAGGGCGTTTCGAATCCGGAGGCTTAATCGGCCCAAAAGTGTCATGCACTAATGAGGCTCCGAATTCGGAGACTTATCTTGGCCAATCGTGATACACGAAGGGCGCTCCAAATCCGGAGTCTTTATTTAGCCCAAATGTGACCTGTACTAATGGGGCTCTGAATTCGGAGACATCTTGGCCAATTGTGATACACGAAGGGCGCTCCGAATCCAAAGTCTTTATTCGGCCCAATCGTGACCTACACGGATGGGGCTCCGAATTCTGAGGCTTTTTTGTCGGCCAATCGTGACATCCACGAAGGGCGCTCCGAATCCGGAGGCTTTATTCGGCCCAAAAGTGTCCTACACTAATGGGGCTCCAAATTCGGAGACTTATCTTGGCCAATCGTGATACACGAAGGGCGCTCCGAATCCAGAGTCTTTATTCGGCCCAAACGTGACCTGCACGGATGGGGCTCCGAATTCGGAGGCTTTTTTGTCGGCTAATCGTGACATCCACGAAGGGCGCTCCAAATCCAGAGGCTTAATCGGCCCAAAAGTGTCGCACTAATGGGGCTCCGAATTCGGAGACTTATCCTGGCCAATCGTGATACACGAAGGGCACTCCAAATCCGGAGTCTTTATTCGGCCCAAACGTGATCTGCACGGATGGGGCTCTGAATTCAAAGGCTTTTTTGTTGGCCGATCGTGACATCCACGAAGGGCGCTCCAAATCTGGAGGGTTAATGGGCCCAAAAGTGTCGCACTAATGGGGCTCCGAATTCGGAGGCTTTTTTGTCGGCCAACTGTGACATCCACGAAAGGCGCTCCAAATCCGGAGGCTGAAATCGGAAGACTTTTGAACTGAATTTCGCAATGTGAAAACAAGAAACTTTGCATTGCAAAAGTGAAATATGTACATGGTGTACCATTCAAAACAAGTATCATGCCCTACAGGTCGTGTTTAATGATAGAATTTACGTAGGGCATTGAATTCCATGGTCATGGCAGACTCCTTCCAGACATGTGTTTGAGCCGATATGCCCCTACTCCCGCGATTGAGTCGATCTGATAGGGGCCGTTCTAGTTAGGACCCAATTTTCCATTAGCTAGATTCCTGGTAGCTGGAAGCACTGATAGTAATGCCTGCAGGCCTGATAGTAAGCCAGATTCCGAGTTTGATACCCACAGGTAAAGCTGACGCCCAAATACTGATAGTAATGCCTGCAGGCCTGATGCCCAAACTCATACACTGATACATGCATTCCTGTAGAGACGCACTCTAAAGCACATAACAGATAAGTGAGAGCCAAAAACACCCCTATGTTGGGGTAGGGTTTCCCTGTCCTATTTTGTCAGGAGCTAGGGTTTCACCACACACGCAGCGGTTTCAAACAACCTATAAACGGGTAAGCAACCTGTCCTAGTTTGGAATGGTCACTATGGATCCGAATATGCACTAGGTCGAATGGTCAAAGAGGGTGCCCCAGTAAAACCGGGGTTTGTGTTCCCATACTGGCAGAGCCCACAACCGGTCAGCCTTATGGTCATGCCTTGACAAGACAAGCCTCCGGCAAACCCTTCAGGAATAGCAGATGGCAGACACGGTGTCCTGGGCGCACCAATGCAAATGCAATGCAAAGAAACACACAAGTGTAGTCAAAAACAGATATCAAGAGTTCGAGTCAAGTTCTCTAAATCCCCAGCGGAGTCGCCAGAAACTGTAGACGTCCCTGAACGCCCCGGGAGGAACGAGCTCCCGTTCCGTTCATTTGGGGTCACTACAGCTCAGGACTCTAAAATTTGTCACGGTTCTAAGTCTGAACCAAAGAGTCCAAATCCGGCAAATCGTTTTGAGAAAACAGATTTTGAAAGAAGTGCCAAACATGGACTGCTTTGCCAGATACAGAGTCGCCACCTAAATATTTTATTTTTGGGAAATTTAGGAAACCCTGACTCGTTGCCTAAGGCCACGTGTCCGTCATCACCAAAGTTGTCTCGGCTCGGGAACTTGGGTACGATTGGGGAAGGTCACTTCGTGAGCACCCCCGCTCGCCCGATCAAAGATCGGCCTCTACTAACCATGATATCTAGTTTTGAAAACTTTATGCGTTCTTATTCTGGTTATTAGCCTAGATTACTATGTGATGCGCACAGCATACAAGTATAGACTGGGTCGCCTGAATTGGAACGAAACAGTTCATGTTTGTTTTTGTTTGAAAATGGTTTGATGGTGCTACTCGCAAGTAGGCTAAGTCGTGGATTTGCCACCCTCAGGTGGGCTTAGAAAACAATGGTTTTGCCACTATCTAGTGGGCTTAAAACTCACAGTCAATGATTTGTTCCAATTTAAACAACCCAACCTTCACCCACAGGCATTCAGGCAGTTATATCACATAAGCATATTGCCTCATGGTAAGCATGCTATCATGGCATTCACTCACACGCATGCAAGGATGCTAAAGCATAAAGCTCACCGGGTACTCCAAGCCAAAACAAAAACTCATTAGAAATCATGCATGAATCCTAAGTATACAGAAATGCCTAATACAACACATGCAAGAATGCAAACTATAGCAGGCTTGGCTATTCTAAACATGGCATATGGAATGCTACAGCTAACATGTATTTAATTTGGAATTTGAAAATACAATGCAGTTAGCATGATGCGCCGAGCCCGGTGCATGCAAAACAGATGAATGATGCAAACATGCTGTCATACTGTATGCTAATTTAAATATGCCCTAATCTAACCATCATAAGCTGGTAAATAAAAGGGAAGAAAGACGTGGGGTTGGAAGACATACATCACACTCACCCACACTTATTACAATTATGCCCTCGCACAGAGGGTCCGAATAAATATACAGTCCCGAATAAAAGAATATTACAGTCCAAATATTACAGTCCGAATAATATACAAATTTCTAATTAATTAATTAAATTAACTAAGAAAGCTGTAAAACTGGCGTGCAAGCCAGGGACTGCCTTGCTTCTGATGAATGATGTATGTTTGGGCTGCCTTGCGCGGAAATCCACTGGGATGCCCCAATTAGCCTCTGTTTACACCTTTTCTTGAAATGCGCGCCAAACTCCAAAAAGTTGCTGATTCTTCATTTTGCTGCAACAGAGAGCAGGAAAGGGGCATGGCAATGTATTTTCACAGATATATGCATGCCTCGATCCTCGTGCCACCAATCACGCATATCGATGCATGATGGCAGAGGAGTCGAAATGTGCAACTTAATATAGAATGAATGCACGTGTAAACACAACAAGAACCTAACTCCATCATGGATAATCCGGAGTGTCGGTGACTGGGGATGGAGACACGTTCCGTCACTCGGAGTACGAAACGCACCTCGTTTCCCATGCCCGGGCTAACTCCTATCCCAAACACGATGCAATATGCATGATATGCATGAATGCAACTAAGATACAGCCTAGCATGCACAATGCTATGAAAATGAGATGTCTCGAAATGCGTGCACACGGGCACGCAAACCGAGGAAATGCATAAATGCGATCTAAGATACAACCTAGTATGCATTATGCTGTGAAAATGAGATGCCTCGAAATGTGTGCACACGGGCACGTAAACCGAGAAAATGACATACGCAATGCAAATGACATGGAAATGTGATATGGGCTTACACTAACATGAGAGAGCCTCAGCCACACTCACATAAGAGGCCGATGGATGAAAATGAAGTACCTCGAAACGCGTGCACACGGGCACGCAAATCGAGACAATGGCAAATGCAATGCAATAAGGCTAAAATGGCATATAGAATGCAATCATGGACTTACACTAACATGAGAGAGCCTCAGCTACACTCACATAAGAGGTCGATGGATGAAAATGAAGTGCCTCGAAATGCGTGCACACGGGCACGTAAACCGAGGCAATGGCATACGCAATGCAATATGGCTAAAATGGCATATAGAATGCAATCATGGACTTACACTAACATGAGAGAGCCTCAGCTGCACTCACGTAAGAGGCCGATGGATGAAAATGAAGTGCCTCGAAATGCGTGCACACGGGCACGCAAATCGAGGCAATGGCATACGCAATGCAATATGGCTAAAATGGCATATAGAATGCAACATGGACTTACACTAACATGAGAGAGCCTCAGCCGCACTCACATAAGAGGCCGATGGATGAAAATGAAGTGCCTCGAAATGCGTGCACACGGGCACGCAAACCGAGGCAATGGCATACGCAATGCAATATGGCTAAAATGGCATATAGAATGCAACATGGACTTACACTAACATGAGAGAGCCTCAGCTACACTCACATAAGAGGCCGATGGATGAAAATGAAGTGCCTCGAAATGCGTGCACACGGGCACGCAAACCGAGGCAATGTCATACGCAATGCAATAGCATGGAAAATGATATGCAAACATGCTAATGGAATTTCAGCATTGAAATGTTGGGGAAAACAGCCCCGAAATAAGGCGAAAACACACCCGATGCATGGAATAGTCCCGAAACATGGACTTTGGCACCCGAAATGGCCTATAGCTATACCAAATATGCACAATATGGACATGCAATGAAGAGACAGTAGCAAGGCAGCCCAAAAATAAGCATTTTTCCAGTACAAATCATGGCCAAACAGCAAGCAAAGATAGGGAAACAATGGCATGCAAAAATAGGGGCCAATAGAGGGCAATGAAACAAGTGGTATATGTAAAGCCCAAACTGAAAAATTCCCTTCTACAACACTGAAGAGGGACCAAAAATATGCACATTTACAGTTTATGACAGCCCCAAAATCAGTATACAAATATGGTAGAAATGCAATGCAAAATGAGGCTCAAAAGTGGCTATAACACAAAGTATACGAAATATTCATCAAACAGCCAAAGACCCCTAATGAAACATTACAAGGGGGTCAAAATATGGCTGTTTTCAGTTCGGACCAAAGTCCAAAAACAGCAACATCAGGGGCTGCCAAAGCATGCAAAAATGGGGACCAAAAGAGAGATATAACATGAAGTGTATAAAATATACCTCAAATCATGAAAGGCCCTTAATGAAACATGAATAATGGGCCAAAATAAGACTATTTCTAGTACTGTAAAAAGGCCAAAAACCGAAGCATAATAGGCTGCCAAAACATGCAAAAATGGGGACCAAAGAGGGATATAACATGAAGTGGCATATGGAGGTCCCAAACCCTGAAAGGCCCTAAATCAAACATGAAGAATGGGCCAAAATAAGACTATTTTTAGTGCTGTAAAATGCCCAAAAATGGAAGCATAATGGGATGCCAAAGCATGCAAGAATGGGACCCAAAAGAGAATATAATGGCAAGTATAGCATGGAGGTCCCAAAAAGTGTTGAGCCCTTCTTCAATGTTGAATAGGGGCTCAAAATAAGCCTATTTACAGTTTACATCATGCTCCAAAACAGATCACACACAAGCTAAAAATACTACGCAAGATAACGGTATTTAAGAAGGATATTGAAGCAAGTGCAATATGGGGGGCTCAAACAGTGTTGAGCCCTTAAGAAAAAGTGAAAAAGAGCTCAAAAGAAGGCCACTTTTGGTTAGGGCCGGAGCTCAAAATAGCAAGCATATATGGCTAAGGAATGTTGCAAAAATTGGCTTAAAAAGAAGGAAATGGCAACTCACCCTTGTAGACCAATCTTTGGTTGCTTCTTGGACCAAGTTGCAGCACCTTTAGCCTCTGAGAAGCCCTCCTTGCTACTGGAAATGGAGTGGTGGTGATGGTGTTAGGTGGTAGTGAAGAAAAAGGGATGAAACTTTGGTGTTTTAGGGTAGAAATGAGAGAAGGAGATGGGATATAATGCAAGAGGCTTAATGGATTTTTTTGTAACCCCTAATACAAATGCTGGCCCCTGGTTATATGGAACAAAAAAAGGGAGTAAAGGTGGGGAAAAGGTGGGGGAAAAGGAGGCAAGTTTTCCCCCAAAAAATATCCCCCGGATTGAGATATTTTCTAGGGGATACAGCTATACAGCTGTAAAGTGTGTATTGCAAGGAACATGGCTGGCCACCTTTTGGAGCTGCAGGTGGCCGGCCGGCCACCTCCCCTAGCCGGCCGGCTAGGGGTCAAAAAGGTCAAGTTGAGTTAGTGGCCGGCCACCACAAAAAGATGGCCTCCTAGGTCCCCTCATCACAACCCTGTGGTTCGAATTTGGAAACTCTAAAACAGGAGAGAGAACAAGCCATTTTTAGGAGGGGTTCAAAAGGTTCAATTGGAGTTTCTGGCCGGCCATAAACTTTTAGGGTCCTCCCATGTGTGTATAACACAAATATGTGGTTTGGGGTTGAAGAAAGTGGCCCCAACGTGTTCAACATTGGCTCGGAAGTGAGAAAAACGGGTGTCGGAGGGCGAAAATGGAATATAACTGGTTGCCAAGATAATTGCTGGCCTCCCACCCTTAAGTGACCTTCCCGGCGATGAAACAGAGGTACCCGCCAAAAATGAACAAAAACCGATGCAAAACGAAAGTTCGAGGACCAAAACACGCAGTTCGGGGTCCCGAAAACGGGCTGTTAAGCACCGAAAGTGGCATTCAGCCACGAAGTGGGTTTCTCAGACCCCAGTGTCCCTCAAAAGGGAGTAAAAAGGAAGTATGCCAAAAATCAGAACAAACGGAGATGGTTAGGCGGTCCCGAACCGAGGCACACGGCCTGACGGTCCCGAAAACCGGAAACCGGGCTCCGAAATGGACAAAATGGCCTACAGCCACAAAATGTAGCCCACGGCCACTGAGAGATGGTCTACAAGACCTCTCCCTCCCCTCAGGAAAAGAAACAGAGAAAACCGAGTCTGGTTCGCAAACCGAGGCAAGGCAAAGAAGAGGGTTCGAAAATCCGGAGGCAGGGCTCACGGCCGCAACTCTGAGACTTCTGAACGAGCACGATATGCAACGTCACCGAGCGCTCAATCGGTGATGTTTGAGTCTTAAGGTTGGTCAAAAATGGGGTGTTTACAACTCCCCCTTTAGCCAAGAAATTTGCTGTTTTGGTCGTTTTTGGCTTCGATTCCTCGGTGGTTGGCAATGTAGCCAAGGAATTTGCCAGATCCGATCCCGAATGCACACTTGGAAGCGTTCAACTTCATTTTGTGCTTGCGTAAAATGTCGAATGTCTCTTCCAGGTCATCCAGATGAGTTTGCTCTTCTTTAGACTTGACCACCATATCGTCAATGTACCCTTCCATAGTACGGTCGTGCTGCTCCTTGAACATGGCAGTGACTAGTCTTTGGTAAGTTGCCCCTGCATTCTTCAGCCCAAAAGGCCTAACCTTATAGCAATAGGTTCCTCTTAGGATGAGAAATGCAGTTTTGTCTTGGTCTTCCGGATGCATGGCGATTTGATGGTAGCCTCTGTAGGCAGCGAGGAAGCTCATACGCTGATGACATGCTATGGAGTCTACGAGTTGGTCAATGCTGGGGAGAGGAAAACAATCTTTGGGGCAAGCTTTATTTAAATTCGTGAAGTCCACACAGACACGCCAAGTCCCATTTTTCTTCTTTACCACCACAGTATTGGATAGCCATGTAGGATAGGTCATTTCCTGGATTGCGCCAGCATCAAGCAACTAGTCAACCTCTTCAACAATGGCACCGGTGTGTTCTGTGGCTAACCGCCGGTTTCTCTGAATAATTGGCTGACATTTGGGTCAACATTTAAATGGTGCTCAGAAACAGATGGATCTACCCCCGACATCTCATACGGTGGCCATGCAAAGACATCAAGGTTGCCGAGTAAGAAGGTAATCAGCTGCTGCCTTAGTTTTATTCAAGGATGCGTTGATCATGAAAAACCTGTCAGGATCTCCGTCGATTTCAACTCGATCCTGGGCTTCCGTGGCCTTTTCACTTGGGAGCCGTCCAACATCATCGAGGCTCTTGCGTTCCGACACCTCAATAGAATTCATCTCTAGCTCTTTCGGTGTCATTGCGGCGAGAAGATAGCATGCTTGTGCCGATTTCTGAGAACCACAGATTTCTTCAATGCCGCGTTCAGTTGGGAAGCGGAGCAGTTGATGATATGTGTTTGGCACGGCATGCATAGCATGCAGCCAAGTTCGTCCCATGATAAGATTATACGGCGAAGGCAGCTTGACAACCAAGAATTCCACATCTACTGTTCGGGAGCCCGCTCGAACTGGTAGTGTGATTTTGCCCAACGGGTATTCTGGATTAGCGTTGAAGCCGAATAATGGATAAGGAGCCGAGGACAGGTCTGACTCAGTGAACCTGAGTTTGATGAAGGTCTTGTAATACATAACCTCAGAAGTGCTCCCCTAGTCTATGAGAATGCGTTCAACGGTGAATCGGTTTACGCGTAATTCAATGACCAATGGATCAATGTAGGGGAGAGTTACGCCGATCGAATCAGAATCGTCGAAGGTAATACCCAGAACTTCATAGGGTCGTTTTGCTAGTGTGATTTGCTTTTGGGGGCCAGGATGAGACTGAATTGAATGTACGGCGGGGGCTGTCGGCAGGCTGTATATCATATGGATTATGCCGAGCGGAGGTGAATCCTGCCGTAGGGTAATTGTTTTGGTGGAGTTGTTCTTTCAGACATGTTGCTGGAGCTGACCATTTTGCACCAACTCCTCAAGATGGTCTTTCAAAGCATAGCAACTGTTGGTATCATGACCGTGATCTTTGTGATATTCGCACCGCCTATCCTGTCTTCTTGTGTCGGGAGGCCCCACCATCTTGGGCGGCCACTTGAAGAATGACAGATGTTGAATTTTAGTCATAACCGTGCTGATCGGCTCCAACAACTCCATTTACTTCTTGTCCACGTGCCTTGTACGCCTGTTGTCCACTTGAAGTTGCTCATTAGCTCACTGGGAGCTTTGGTCATTTGATCGGCGCGAATTTCTTTTTTCTCATTTAGCCCAATTCCGCGGTTCAGGGCTCCGTGATGGTACAGAATTTATCGGCTGAACAATCTCAAAAGGGGTCGTCTTGTTGGCCTTGTTCTCGACTTTAACCCGCAGAGCGTCATCTTCTACTTTGCAGTATTCCTCGACTTTCTTCATCAACGACCAGACTGTTTTGGGGGGCCTTTTAGTCAAGGAACTGCGGAGGGCACTATCAGGATGCAATCTCATTTTAAAGGCGGTGATGGCCATAGAATCGTTGCAGGCGTCATCCACAAGATTAAAGCATTCCCAATAGCGCGTCAAATATGCTCGTAAGGTTTTCCCTGGTTGGATCTGCATTGCCCAGAGAGAGTCGACTTGCTTCGGCTGAACCTGATTAGTAATGAATCTTGCCCTGAAGGATTTTTGTAATTGATGAAAGCTCTTAATTGACGCTGGTTCCAACTTGTAATTCCATCTGATGGCCAATGGTCCCAAATTACTCGAAAATATTTGGCACATGAGAGCCTTGTCGTCTGCATGCAGCGTCATGGCTTGCTTATAATGGCGGATGTGGTCAGTGGGATCCGATTTTCCATCGTATGGGGTGAACAATAAAGCCTTGAACTTTTTGGGTAGTACTGCCCATGCGATCCGTCGCACAAAGGGGTCATGTTTGTTCTCATCGTCCGAATCATTTCTCTTTCTCTTATTCCGTGCACACGAACTTCCCTCAGAAGAACTGGAGACTTCGATTGGCCCCTTCTTTTTGGGGTCTAGGGATGTGGAGTTAGAATCACTATCGCTATCTTGTTTCCGAGGTCGAGGTCGTCGAACATCCTTTCTCTGAGGTTGAGCCAGGTCTTGGCGCGCGGCCTGTTGGGATTTGGCCACCTCCACGGCCAAATCCTGTCGAAGGCGCTCGTTTTCCGCCATCATGTTTTCGAACCTCTGTTCGCTTTGCTTCGCCTGATCCATTACCGTTTGCATTGTTTCATCAGCTTAGTCAAAGTTCAAGGCTCTTCTTGCAATAATGTTTTCTGGTCCCAGCATGGTGCTTGGAGTTATATCGACTGGTGGCGTAAGGTTGTCAGCGATTGCCGGAGGATCTTCCGTCACACCCGCCATGGATATAGTTGAGTATTCCCACAGACGGTGTCAATTGTGGGGGAGTGGTTCTGGAAATACTCTTCTGATCTAATGGGGCACTCAAGATCCTCAGCTAGTAACCCGAAAAAGAATGAACACTCCGGTCGGGGGTGCCGGAATTAGCACTCCGACGAATAAGTCAATATATACTCTCTTGATTGCTTGTATCTTAAGTTAAGCGTACTAGTTCTCACATACCTTTTTTTTTGCTGTTGTTTCTTTATTTGTACTTGCTCCCTGGGCCTCAGGGTCTGGCCCACTTAGACATCCACCTTGTGGATGTTTATTCAGCTTCTTGCTTAACTAGTTCTATGGCCGATTGGTATATTCAGCTTCCGGATGAGGCAAGATGGGGCCGAATAAGATGTTCGTATAATAAGCTTCCAAGTATTTATTCGGCCCCCCCTCTACAATCGTAAATACTCGGCTCCAACATAACCCTAGACCCACTTTTCACTCTCACTCTCATAGATTCTCTCTCTCTTTACCTCTCATATTCTCTCACTCTCTCTCTCTACCTTATCATCTTTTTCATCCCTTTCTCTTTCACTCAAACCCCACCACCACCCCCAACTTTCTTCATTCTTTTTTCTACCATCACTAACCTACACCCAACCTCTTCTCACCATCACTCTACTACCAGAGCCACACCGATGGCGCCCTACCCTCTCTTCGTCCGGCGATCTCCCTTCTTTCTCTCTCTTTCTTCACTATTTAAAGGTAAATCCTTCCTTTTTGTTTAAACTTTATATTTCTTCTTTCAATCTTCCCTTGTAACGAGGTTTAGGGATAGTCTAATAAAGATCTATTGTTCATTCCTAAATAAATAAATAAAAGTTCCGGTCTGCTAAGAAGACGACCACCGCACGTGCGGTTATCTCCTGCGCACGTGCGTCAAACCCAAAAAAAAAAAAAAAAATCTAACGCTTGGTTTTTTTATTTTATTTTATTTTATAGGTTGTTTATTTATTTATTTTACTTTATTTATTCTGTTATTTTAGTGATGAC
Source organism: Camellia sinensis (assembly GCF_055761805.1). Classification (NCBI taxonomy): domain Eukaryota; kingdom Viridiplantae; phylum Streptophyta; class Magnoliopsida; order Ericales; family Theaceae; genus Camellia; species Camellia sinensis. The sequence continues at coordinate 209,325,543 of NC_138961.1, read as the reverse complement.
TTGTTAGTATAATTGGTTTTGAGTTGCTTAGTAATTAGTTATTTAAATACAATGCTAATGTGTTTTATTATTCCATAGTTAAGTAACTAGTTTAATTTACATGCATATGTGTAGTTTCGTTCGTTTTTATTTAATTTTATTTTAGGTTTCAAAAAAAAAAAATCTAATGCTTAGCTTTTCTAATTTATTTTATTTCCTAGGTTGTCTATTTATTTATTTAGTTGTTTAGTTATTTATTTTATTATCTCATTATTACTTATTAGTTTAATTCATTACTTGTTAGTGTAGTCCATTTTTATTTGTTTAGTCATTAGTTTTTAAATAAAATGTTAATGTGTTTAGTTTATTTTATTTAGAGTGATGAGAATTGCTTGTGGTACATCAGTGGGCAGACTTGTGCTTTAATATCTTACTTTATTCTCATGCTGGTTCCACGGGAATATGTGTATGTTTTTAATGTGTACAGGACATGAGTCGACGGATATCCACCCGGGCCTCCAAAAAGGCCAGAGGTTCGTCCCTCTCAGGGCCACCGCTGCCACCGTCACCACCATCCTCGCCACCACCACCGGTTGAGTTGCCACGACTGGAGTGGGCCTCTCAGCTGCTTCACAAGCTTACACAGTTCAACATCACTATGGAAGCCGGATATTATGGGGACAATAAAGCCGAATAAAGGTATGAGGACAGTCAAGAACGAAATTTGTACTCGGCTTCATCCTGGATGATCCCAAAGCTGAATATATTAATCGGCCATGGAACCAGTCGAACTAAGGCCGAATACATAAACGTGCAATGGATTAAGGGTGGGCCCGATCTTGAGGCCCAAAAGAAATATATAAATAGAGGAGCATCAGCCAAATAAAGATATGGGAGAACAAGGAAGATTAACTTAGGATACAAGAAACCAAGAGAATATATACTGACTTATCCGTCGGAGTGCTAATTCCGGCACCCCCGACCGGAGTGTTCGTTCATTTTCAGATGACTAGTTAAGGATCAAGAGCATCCTACAAGATCAAGAGAGTATTTCCGAACCACTTCTTCACAATTAGCGTCGTCTGTGGGAATACTCTAGTACATCCATGGCGGGCGTGACGGAAGATCCTCCGGTAGTCGCTGACGACGTTACACCACGAGATGATACCACTGTAAGCAACATGCTTGGGCTAGAGAATATGATCGCACGAAGGGCCTTGAACTTCAACTCACCCTCGACATCAGCATATGAGACAATGCAAGCGATTATGGATCAAGTGAAGCAAAATGAACAAAGGTTGGAAAACATGATGGCTGAGAACGAGCGCCTTCGACAGGATTTGGCCTTGGAGGTGGCAAAATCCCAATAGGCTGCACACCAAGACCTGGGACGACCTCTGAGAAGGGATGGTCGACGACCTAGAATTCGGAGACATGATAATGGTAGCGATTCTGACCCATCATCCCCAGAATTTACAAAGAAGGGATGAGTCGAAGCCTCTAGTTCTTCTGAAGGAAGTCCGCGTGCACGGAATAAGAGAAGAAGAAATGATTCAGACGATGAGGATCAACATGACGCCTTTGTGCGACAGATCGCAAGGGTAGTGCTACCCAAGAAGTTCAAAGCTCCATCGTTCACCCTATACGATGGAAAATCGGACCCCACTGATCATATTCGTCATTATAAGCAAGCCATAACGCATCATGCAGACGACGGGGCCCTCATGTGTTGAATATTTTCGAGTAGTTTGGGACCATTGGCCGTCAGATGGTATTATAAATTGGAGCCGGCATCGATCAAAAGCTTCCATCAACTCCAAAAGTCCTTCAGGGCAAGGTTCATCACCAATGAGGTCCAGCCGAAGCAGGCCGATTCCCTCTGGGCCATACAGATCTAACTAGGGGAAACCCTACGTGCGTATTTGGCGCGCTATTGGGAATGCTTTAATCTAGTAGATAACGCCTACAATGACTCCATGGCCATCACCGCCTTTAAGATGGGATTGTATCTTGATTGTGCCCTCCGCAGCTCCTTGACTAGAAGGCCCCCCAAAATAGTGTGGTCGCTAATGAAGAAAGTCGAGGAACACTACAAAATGGAAGATGACGCCCTGCGAGTCAAAGTCGGGCACAAGGCCAACAAGACGGCCCCATCTGGAATCATTCAGCCAATAAATTTTATACCATCACAGAGCCTTGAACCACGGAATTGGGCTAAACGAGGCAAAAGATGAGATTCGCACCAATCAAATGACCAATGTTCACACCAAGCTAATGAACAACTTCAAGTGGATAGCAGGCACATAAGGTGCGCAGACAAGAAATATACAGAGTTATCAGAGCCGATCAGCACAGTTATGTCTAAAGTTCAACACCTTCCATTTTTTAAATGGCCACCCAAGATGAAGAGACCTCCCGACACGAGGAGACGGGATAAGTGGTGCGAATATCACAAAGACTATGGTCATGATATCGACAATTGTTATGCGTTGAAGGATCACCTTGAGGAGTTGGTATAGGACGGTCGGCTTAAGCAAGACGTCCGAAAGAACAACTTAACCAAAATAGTTGCTTTACGGCAGGATTCACCTCTACTCGGCGTAATCTATATGATATATAGCTTGTCGACGGCATCCACGGTACATACAATTCAGTTGCATTCTAACCACTAAAAGCAAATCACACCAGTGAAACGGCCCTATGAAGCTGCAAGTATTACTTTCGATGATTCTGATTTGGTTGGCGTAACGCTCCCTCACAATGATCCCTTGGTCATCGAACTACGCGTAAACCGATTCACCGTTGAACGTGTCCTGATCGACCAGGGGAGTACTTTGGAAGTTATGTACTATAAGACCTTCGTCAAACTTAGCTTCACTGAATCGGACCTGTCTCCAGCTCATTATCCATTATTCAGCTTCAACGCTAATCCGGAATATCTGTTGGGCAAAATCACACTACCAGTTCGGGAGGGCTCCTGATCAGTGGATGTAGAATTTTTGGTTATTAAGCTGCCTTCACCATATAATCTCATCATGGGACGAACTTGGCTGCATACCATACAGGCCGTGCCAAGCGCCTATCATCAACTACTTCGTTTTCTAACTAAACGTGGCATCGAGCAAATTTGAGGTTCCTAGAAATCGGTGCAGGCATGTTATCTTCTTGCTGCAAAGACACCAAGAGAGCTGGAGGTGAATTCAATTGAGGTGCCGAATCAAGAGAGCCTCGACGACATTGGGCGACTCCCAAGTGAAAAGGCAACCAGAGCCCTGGATCGGGTCGAAATTGACGGGAATCCTGACAAGTTCTTCATGGTCGGCGCTTCCCTAAATAAAGCCGACATACAAGAGCTAATTTCCTTCTTACTCGACAACCTTGATGTATTTGCATGGTCACCTTATGAGATGCCGGGGGTGGATCCATTTGTGTCCCAGCACCGCTTAAACGTTGATCCCAAATGTAAGCCGATTATCCAGAAAAGCCGGCGTTCAGCTGCGGAACACAATGCTACCGTTGTCGAAGAAGTTGACCGGTTGCTTGATGCCAGGGCAATCCATGAAGTGACCTATCCTATATGGCTGTCGAATACTGTGGTTGTAAAGAAGAAAAATGGAACTTGGCGTGTTTATGTGGATTTCACAGACTTAAACAAAGCTTGTCCCAAGGATTGCTTTCCTCTCCCCAGAATAGATCAATTCGTAGATGCAACAGCACTTCACCAACATATGAGCTTCCTGGATGCTTATAGAGGCTACCATCAAATTGCCATGCATCTGGAGGACCAAGACAAAACTGCATTCCTCACCGGGCTGAAGAATTGCTCTAAGGTTATGCCTTTCGGGCTGAAGAATGCGGGGGCAACCTGGATGTGGACGTGGCAAACTTCTCCAATGACATAACCTACCAAAGACTAGTCACTGCTATAAGGTTATACCTTTCGGGCTAAAGAATGCAGGAGCAACCTACCAAAGACTAGTCACTACCATGTTTAAGGAGCAACTCGGCTGTACTATGGAAGTGTACATCGATGATATGGTGGTCAAGTCCAAAGAAGAGCAAACTCATCTAGCCGATCTGAAAGAGACATTCGGCATTCTTCACAAATACAAAATGAAGCTGAATGCTTCCAAATGTGCCTTCAGCATCGGATCCGGCAAATTCATGAGCTACATTGTTAACTACTGCGGAATCGAAGCCAACTCGAGGTAAATCACAACAATCTAAGAACTCAGCTCTCCTCGGTCGATCAAAGAGGTTCAGAAACTGATAGGAATGGCCGCCACACTCAATAGATTCATCAGTCGTTCCACAGATCGCTGCCGGCAATTCTTTCATACCCTTCGGCAAGGTAAATCTTTTGAATGGACCCCCGAGTGCGAAGTCGCTTTGAACGGTTTGAAGACTTACCTCCGATCAGTTCCACTCTTGACAACACCTTCGGCAGGTGATCCGCTCATTTTATATCTGGCAGTTTCTGACCGGGCCGTCAGCGCCGTACTGTTAAAGGAAGAACTAGGGGAGCAACGGCCAGTTTATTATGTGAGCAAAGCAATGGTTAACGCCGAAACACGTTACCTTCTGTTGGAAAAACTCGTCCTTGCTCTTGTCATGGCAGCAAGAAAACTGATGCATTACTTTCAGGGGCATACCATTAGGGTACTAACGGACTACCCCTTCCGCTCAGTACTACATAGTGCAAAAGCATCAGGGCGTATTTCAAACTGGGCTCTCGAACTCGGCCTGTACAATATTCAATTTCTGCCCAGAACCTCAATTAAAGGGCAAGTGCTCGCCGACTTTGTGGCCGAATTCACTGGATGTCTCGTCGACTTTAAGTCTGATCAAATTCAACCTAAGCTGAACTGGAGAATTTATGTTGGGGACGTTTGGTAGATGTATTGTGACGGATCATCCAACCAACGTAGCAGTGGGGCGGGCGTAGTGATCGTGGCTCCAGTCGAGGCAATAATCGAGCAGGCTGTCAAACTGGGCCTCGATGCATCAAACAATGAGGCCGAATACGAAGCATTGTTAATCGGCTTACGGAATGCACATCTCCTTGGTGCTCGGCGTCTGCTTATCTTCTGCGATTCAAAGCTAGTCATCAACCAATTGAAGGGGGAATACGCAGCAAAAAATGACCGTATGGTAGCTTATATGAAAACGGCGAATTCTTCGCTAGCAAAATTCAACCATCATGAACTAAATCAAATAACCTGGGATTAGAACACATATGCAGATGCCCTAGCTTGCCTAGCCTCTGCCATCAACTCATAAATCAAACAGACAATTGAACTAGGATTCATCCCTAAGCCGAGCATTGCCCCCTCAGAGTCAATTCAAATCAATATCATAGAATCAGGTCCAAGTTGGATGGACCCTATCACTGCATTCCTATCTTCTGAACAGCTCCTAACGGATAAGAAAGAAGCACACAAACTGCGAAACAAAACCCTGCGATATTACTTAGACTCGCAAGGAAAGCTCTACAAAAAATCACTTTCTAGCCCATACCTAAAATGCGTCCATCCGGATAAAGTCGAGGAACTCCTGACTGAAATACATGAAGGTAGTTGTGGTGCCCATTCTGGCGGGCGCTCTTTGGCTCATCGAGCTGTGACACAGGGGTATTATCGGCAAACAATGAGAGCTGATGCCGAGTGTTACGTCAAGAAATGTGAACAGTGCTAGAAGTTTTCCCCTTTAACCCATTTGCCTACTGAGAAGTTAAGCTCTATCACCAGTCCTTGGCCGTTCGCCCAATGGGGACTTGAAATCGTCGGACCATTACCTCGTGCCCCAGGCAATAAGCGATTTTTGATTGTCACAATAAATTACTTCACAAAATGGGTCGAAGCAGAGGCACTAACGTATATTCGAGATACCGATGTTAAACATTTTGTATGGAGAAATATCATAACACGATTCGAAATTCCAAGAGCACTTATTTCAAACAACGTCACCCAGTTTGATTACGGCGTCTACCGAGAATTGTGCAGCACGTATGGTATTCGGCCCTATTTCTCCACGCCGTCTTATCCACAGAGCAATGGTCAAGCTGAAGCCTCCAACAAAGCCATTTTGGACGGCATCAAGAAATGGTTGGAGAAAGCTAAAGGCAGGTGGGTTGAAGAGTTCCCCAGTGTGTTGTGGGCTCATTGCACTACACCAAGGCGGTCCACTGGGGAAACGTCGTTCGCCCTTTGTTTTGGAACTCAGGCAATTATCTCCCTGGAGATTGGCTTACCCACTCTAAAAACAAAGGTCTTCGACTTGGGCCGTAATGACATGATGTTAGCTTTGGATCTAACATTGATTGAAGAACGCTGAGATCGAGCCCTTGCGTCTATGGCACGGTATCAGCAGCAACTCGCTAAATCCTATAATCAACGTGTGCAGCTGCGACATTATATACCCGGAGAATTGGTCCTAAAGAAAGTTCTTCCCGCTACTAGGAGCCCCGCCGACGGAAAGCTAGGTCCCAACTGAGACGGCCCCTATCAGATTGAGTCAATCGCCGGCACAGGGGCATATCGGCTCAAAGACATGTCTGGGAGAAGTCTGCCATGTCCTTGGAATTCCATGCATTTGCCTAAATTCTATCATTAACCCGACTTGTGGGGCAGGATACTTGTTTTGAATATTCCCCGTGTACAAATTTCACTTTTTCAATGCAAGGTTTCTTATTTCCTCACTATCCGAAATTTAGTTCATTAAATTAAAAGCCTCCGAATTCGGAGCCCCATCCGTGAATGACACCTTTGCGCCGAATAAGCCTCCGGATTCGGAGCACCCTTTGTGGATATCATAATTGGCCAAGATAAAAGCCTCCGAATTTGGAGCCCCATCCGTGCAAGACACGTTTGGGTCGAATAAGCCTCCAAATTTGGAGCGCCCTTTGTGGATATCACGATTGGCCAAGATAAAAGCCTCCGAATTCGGAGCCCCATACGTGCAAGACGCGTTTGGGCCGAATAAGCCTCCGAATTCAGAGCCCCCTTTGTGGATATCACGATTGGCCAAGACAAAAGTCTCCGAATTCGGAGCCCCATCCGTGAATAACAGGTTTGGGCCAAATAAGCCTCCGGATTCGGAGCGCCCTTCATGGATAACACGATTGGCCAAGATAAAAGCCTCCGAATTCGGAACCCCCTCCGTGCATGACACGTTTGGGCCGAATAAGCCTCTGGATTCGAAGTGCCCTTCATGGATAACACGATTGGCCAAGATAAAAGCCTTCAAATTTGGAGCCCCATCCGTGCATGACACGTTTGGGCCGAATAAGCCTTCGGATTTGGAGCGCCCTTCGTGGATATCACAATAGGCCAAGATAAAAGCCTCCGAATTTGAAGCCCCATCCGTAAATGACGTGTTTGGGCCGAATAAGCCTCCAGATTCGGAGTGCCTTCGTGGATAACACGATTGGCCAAGACAAAAGTCTCTGAATTTGGAGCCCCATCCGTGAATGACAGGTTTGGGCCGAATAAACCTCCGGATTCAGAGCGTCTTTCATGGATATCACGATTGGCAAAGATAAAAGCCTCTGAATTCGAAGCCCCATCCATGCAAGGCACGTTTAGGCCGAATAAGCCTCCGAATTCGGAACACCCTTCGTAGAAAGCACGGTTTGCACGAAAGGGCATCCGAATTCAGAGCCCTCTTCATGAATATTGTGATTGATGCATAAACGTAGTTGACATAAAATGGAAAATTATCATAGCTAAATCTATAAATGTAGACTGAAATAACATGCAAACATTTAAAATAATATGTTTCATTAAATTAATCGAGAATAACATTTAAAATAATATGTTTTAAATAATTAATCGAGAATAACATTTAAAATAATATCTTTTCAAATGTGTTATTAATGATTTCCTTGTGTTCAAAATGATAAGAGTTGAGCCATGATTCTATCTCTCTTGTAGTTTCCCTCATTTCGGTACAAAATTATCTTTTTCAACCAATCTCTCAAAATTTCCAAAGGCACACCTTCAAGAAAATTTTCTGAGTTTAATATATGTTAGTTATCATGTTTCCATCACAAAAGAAATGAAAATTTTCCCATAGTGGATCTCTTTTCTCACAAATCTTCTTGTTTTGGGTATTGTGCCTTAGAATCTATTTTCTCAGCCAACTTTCAAAATTTCTAGAAAAATGTAGAAAATTTTTCTGGACCTCTATTTTATGTAAAAATCTTCCTTAAGGAGTTATCTTTCAAATAAAATTGGTTTCATTGAAAAACAGTGAGCGGTTTGTAAGAAAATCAAATTTTCGTAACGGTCGACGAATCTGGACAGCGCTGGAGTGTTTCTTAAATAACTAAAAATCTAGAAAAGCTATCCCATTTCCGAAATATGTTCTGGAAACTAGATTAAATGATCTACGAACCATAGGAAGGTCGCGTCCGGTAAAAATCTAAAATATCCCTTTTCATTATAATCCTTATGTGATATTGAATCTAGAAATTCTGTTGTGCATGGATGTTTTTATGCTCTTGTGTTCATGAAAATGCTTATTAGCTTATGATCATATCTTGGCATGATATTATATGTGTTATGGTTATGTTCTTTTTCTTCTTCATCTTAATGATGCATGCTTATGTGGATATTATTATCTTGTTAAGTTAGTCTAACCTTGATTTAAAACATTTAATTCAACAGAAAACTTAATTGGGATTGTATTGGGTTTTCGATCACTTGAGTAATGAAAGGGTGATAATATGTGATGTATGGATTGTTGGGATGCGTTCCCTATTTGGAAGCTAAAGTCTTGCGCAAGTGGTTTTCGGAACCCTTGAACGAAGCTGTTGTATTCGGACCCTAGGTGGTTTGGTGTGAGGAGGGATTTGGGCAAGGCCCTATTTTACCGTCTCTTTTGAGGCCCTGCAGTTGGCGCTACATGGTACATAACCGTTGGTAGGCATCCAAGATTAGGTCTGCAACAAAGCAGTAAAAGAGGGGGCATACCGAATAATCCGCGTCCGATTCTTGTGGTTAGGAGGACGAAATCTCTTTGGGGGATTTCTAGTTTACTAACGTCTAACCTTGTAACCATTTATTTGTTCAGTTGAGTATCATGCTTTACTACTTGCTGTCATATTGTGATTGTGTATTGAACTGGGGAAAAAGGGACGGGGTGTGTGTGTGTTTACTGGGCATTCAAAGCTCACGGCGTATCATGCCAGGTGCCAAAGAAGAGCTTATAGCTGGAGACAACGAGCCTAAAACCTTCGAAGACTTTTGGCTATCTTAGAAAAGTTAAAAATTTCCCTTTTGCTATTTTGCAAGGCTCATGTGAAGTTTTAAATTTTCTTTTTGGGATGTAATGTAATGGAACAAGCTTTTGAAATTAAGGATATTCGTGGTTGTTATGTACTTATATTCTATATATATATATATGTATGAACCTTATCGTTGCTTATGAGACTTTGTGTCAATACCTTTTAAGATCTGTCAAAAGGGTAGTGCGCTGCCTAAGAAAGCTGAACTTAGAAAGGAGGCTAATTTGACTCCTCCGGCGATCTGGGATCTTACTTGGTTATTGACCATAGGACTCATTGGTATCAGAGCCTAGGTTCAACCCTTAACCCTCACAACCCAATATGCGACTCTAGAAACCCTTACCCCTTTATCTTATTTTATTCTATCACGCTATTATATTTAAAGAAGACTAACAAATAAAAATGTTTTCCACCTTAGGATGTCATTGGGAGACTATCTATGACGCGGCGTCAGTCTCGACTCATGGGGTACTTTCCATATGCAAGGAAGGAGGGCTATGTCTGTCAGCCCCTACTTTAGCCGCCGACGCTGTACAAGTGCTGCTGAGGAAATGATCAGAACAGAGATACGTAAGGTGGAAACGGAGTACTCCCGCTATACAAGGGAGCAGAAGAGGTCCCTGGTGCGACACCGCCTACAATTTTTAAGTCGGGCAGCGAAGAAGGCAATCCGAATGGAGCAAGATGATCAGAGGATGGACTCCCTGATACACCAAGCTTTGACCACCATAGCATACCACCGACCACCGACTCAGACTAAAAGCTACGAATCTTGTTATCAGGGGCCAGGCGACAATCAACCAATGGATATGGAGCAGCCACCCGAACAGCAAGGGGCAACCCAAGCCTACCCTATAAAGGTGTCATCTGAACACAATCCCCCCTCACCAATGTACACGCCCCGCGATCCGGACCAAGCAACTGACTCTGCTGATGAAGACCCAGAAGAAGACTTTGATTGGTCGGGAAACGAGAACTAGTTCGAGGAATAGTAAAATTAGACTTTTGTAAGATCCGTTGATGGAGATCCTTAGAATAAGATAGCTTGAACTTTGTAATGCGTAGATGCCCTTTGAATGTAACTTCGATTTAGGAGCCCTTTTGTAATGATGCCTATTATAATATATGAATGATGTGTTGATCTATGTTGTTGACTGTTACTTGTTGTAGTACACCCTAAGGAAACTGAACCTTCATTTAAAATCTAAGTAGTAAGATTCTCTAAAACTAGAAACCAACTCACCACGTGCCATGAACAGAATGGTGGACATGCGAGCTAATGGCTATACCGAAACCAACAACAATGCACGGAACTGTCCCAGAAACCAACACGGACCCGTCCCCATAGGGGCTGACATCCCCAATAGCCTAGGTCAACAAATTTTGGAAGAACTAGGGCAAGTAAGGAACAATCGGCAGAATGAGAAGACTCGACTCTTTTCTGAATTTCGGAAACAGAGGCCCCCAAAGTTCGCAGGTGTACCGGACCCAAAGGTAGTTGAAAATTGGCTTCGGCAGATAGAGAAAATGCTAGACACCATGAGTATAACCGAGGCCGCTGATAGAATAGCTTTGGCAGTATTCGAGCTTGATGATGAGGCCAACCACTGGTGGGAGTTAATCAAAAATACTCGTGGCGTAGCAAGCCTATCATGGAACCAGTTCAGGAAACTGTTCCTAAATAAATATTTCCCAAATATGGTCCGCCGAGAACGAGTCAAGGAATTCCAAAACCTGGAACAAGGAAATATAACCGTGACCCAGTATGCTGCAAAATTTGAAGAGTTAGCCCGTTACGCAATTAGATATGTAACAAATGATGAAAAGAAAGCAAGGATGTTCGAGTGGGGGTTAGACCTTACAATCAGGGGAAGAGTTCTTCCATAACGACTCCACTTATATGCCGAGGTGCTGGAAACGACATTAGAGTCTGAAAGGGAAATAACCGACGCTAGAAAGGCTTGGAACAAGCGGAGAAGGAGTCAGACGTCTATTAGACCTCAGAGGAACCAGAAAAGAAACATGACCTCAAAGCCCTACTCCAGACCACAACCACAACAGCAACAGATCCAGAGGGGAGGCTATCAACAAAGGCCGGCAGGACAACTCCAGTGCTTTCATTGCCAACAATTAGGGCCCAAAAAGAGTGAATGCCCCTAACTCCCTCCATCTGGGTACCAAGGAGAAGGTTCCGGAGCAAATGCCTAGGCATTAGGTGGGCAGAAGCCTTGGACGAACAAGACAGGATCTACCGGGCAGCAGCACCAGAAGAGTGGGGGAACTCAGAATGCCAAGACCAACCAGAAGGCAACCGGCAGAGTCTGGTCTCACTTCGCAAATGAGGGGAGTTTTCTCGCTGTCACTTCTCCCTCCTAGGTGACCTACTTCGACGACGTAGAGAGTGACGCCTCTCCCACTCCCTAGACGTCCTACTTCCCATTCGTGAAGGTTTCCCATCTCGATTCATTGCTGAGTCCAGCTCAGCCAATGTCCTACCTTCTCCTCTACTATTGAAGAATAGTCTACTTGACATTCACACTTATCTAACCTTCTTCGACTGACTAGTTTGAGTTGAGTTTGAACACACTAATGGGACCTACGCGCACGAAGCAACCACCCTTTTTATTACCCACGGGTGCACCATTCCCAAAGCTATCTTTTCAATGCTGCCCCAGCTTGGATATCGTCTTGTTGGCCAATTTGAGCACCTCTTCGCTCACATTCGATCTTCCTTCAGCGGCTAACCTCAATCGATCAAAATTCTTGGCCTTGTCAGCTTCAGCATCGGCCCTCGCTCTTTCTTCTGCTGCTTTCACGGCCTCAGATTCGACTCGACAAGAGGCCTCTGCTGCTTTATTTTTTTCAGCTTCCACTTCGGTAGTCAGAAAGCCGATCTGCTCGATTGCGTCCCCGCCGCCTACAAACCACTAAATCAATAAGATAGGTGATATACAAAATTTTTTAGTTTTTGATGCAGAACTAAGGATTAAGACACATACCAATATCGCCGATTGAGCGGCTAATGCTATGGATAACAGATCAGGCTCTGCCCGAAAGGTCGCCCTGTCAATCGGCAATGAAATTTAAGAGGCCAAGCTCAAGGCCACCGCAGCATCTCTCACTATCGATGCATCGGAAGCAATCGACACGTTCTTTATCTTGAGTTGTATTATAAACGGCACAACCAGGTCCGATTCTTCTATGCGTGGTCGTTTATCAACCAGGTTTTTCAAATAATCTTCGGTCTCGGCCGGACTCTTTTCCCTCCGTTGCTCCGACACCTGGCCCTCTGGTTGATCGACAAGCTTAGTTTCAGCTGTATCAGCATGAGCCGTCTTCTAAACAGGAGCAGGCAGTGTAGACTTAGTCCTAACTTCAAGTGGAGGGGGTAGAGGCTGAGATCGTTCGGCTTCAGCTTTCTTGCGTGCAACCATCCTCTCAGCATTTTTCTTCTTGGCCAACTGAGTAAGTGATTCACCAACCATGTTATCAGTATATGAGCCGAGTAGGTCCCCTAAGTCGGTGAAAATATCTTTGAAGGAGACGTCCGGTCGGCTCAAAGTTGATAGAGGATTGAAGCCGGCTTCCTCAAAAGCCAAATTCAGTGCCGCGTCAAACTCTAGTCTTTCGAAGCTGTTCGAGGGTTGATCTGGCTGCTCAACAACCTCGGCTACTTGTTCATCCACTGGCTCCGAATCTGAAATTTCAAGACCAATTTGCCTAAGATTCTTGAAGTTTGGAAAAATAAGCGCCGTAAGCTGCTGTTCATCCCCCGGAATCGGAATGTTATCTGTAACCGAAAATGTGGAGTAGGTCGGCTCATATCTTAAAAGTATGTGGACCGCCCTGCCTTGCTTTTGAAGATTCAAACGGCCAAAGAATTAGAGCGCGATTTTAATCTGTGCAAGTACAGCGTCGTCGGCCAAAGCAAGAACTTTTTTCAAGTTGTTACTTGCACAAAATAAAATCGTAAGTACAAAGAATTTAAGCCGGATAAATACTCAACAAATAACATGGGGGATTATACGGCAACCTGGTTCGCATTTTCGTTCGCCTAGGCACTGGATCTAGACGATCTTTGCCCTCGTCGAATTCCCAGTTACTGCGGACAACGATCATGACATCGTCAACACGCTTGCCAAAGCTTGCAAGCATAGTCACTAAGTGATGATCGGTATCATTGGCCCTAAGAAAATAGCATCGTAGCCGGCTAGTAGATTTGGCTAAGGCATAGCAATACCAAATTGCAAGAATACTAAGATTAATCCTAAGGCGTCGGTTCAACTCTATAATCCCCATTATGATTTAGAAGAAATTTACATTAGGTTGGGAAGGGATTAGACCCTAGTATCGAAGGACGACCCTTAAAAATAGGTGAAGGGAAAAACGGACTCCACCCTCAGCAATTGATAAGAGAGAAAAGATTATTGTACTTTCATCAGTCCTCTCCATATCAGTGGTGTTGTCTGCCATGTGTGACAGATGGACGTCGTCAGGGATGGAATAATGGCGTCGAAAACCGGAAATTTGTTCTGGAGAAAGGAGGTCTTTCAAGTGTTTTTCCATCCTAGCCAACCTGAGGATTATGCGAAACCATAAATAAACAAGGAAATGGGATTCGAAATGAAGGAGAAGAGAACTTACAAAAAGCAGAAGAGACAGTGAGAAACATGAGGAAGTTGTAGAGGTCGTAAAATGGAAGTATATCGAGAGGCAAACCAGAAGTTTTGAGTATTCAAAGAACTTACACTTGAAGGGACAACATAGCTTCAAATCGCATTAAATGAAGGAAGTGTACGAAGAGGCGAGAAGGTGTAATGATGCCTGAAAAGCGTGTTTTGACATGCGTTGGAATGAGGATTAACCGCCATTCTTTCCTTGACTTTTCAAGTTCAAAACCAAACATGCCGACTAACTAGCATTAATAAGATGTTTGGGGGAAACTGTAGGAGTCAAATATTATAGGGGCAATAAAGCCGAAAAACGATATGAGGACAATCAAGGTCGGATTTTGTACTCGGCTTCATCCTGGATGATCCCAAAACCGAATATATTAATTGGCCGTGGAACCAGTCGAACTAAGGCCGAATACATAAACGTGCAATGGATTAAGAGTGGGCCCGATCCTGAGGCCCAAAAGAAATATATAAATAGAGGAATATTAGCCAAAGAAAGATATGGGAGAACAAGGAAGATTAACTTAAGATACAAGCAACCAAGAGAATATATACTGACTTATCCGTTGGAGTGCTAATTCCGGCACCCCCAACCGAAGTGTTCATTCCTTTTCAGATGACTAGCTCAGGATCAAGAGCGTCCTACAGGATCAAGAGAGTATTTCCGAACCACTTCTCCACAATCACCTATTTTCAGAATGACCCACTCACCTCTTGGGCCATTGAGTAGCTCTACCTCCAGCAACAGTTGGGCCTTTGCACTGTTAAGACGCCCACTTATCCTTGTCTGGTACGGCTTTTCTACCAGAACATGTACGAGTTGCTCACTGAGGTAGGACTTTTGTCCATTGTTGATGGCCACATCGTCAACATCACAGAATCCATGATTGTCCAAGTGTTAGGGTTCTTTTCCAAGGTGGACCACCAGTCTTTCCTGAAAGTTGAGGGTCGACAACCTATACATAGCCTCATCTAAGAGTACTTCCTAAGGGCCTATGGTGATGCAAGTTACACATGCTTGCGTCGGAGCAAGCTGCCTGGCCGCTTATTATTCATTGACTCAGTGATACATAAGAATGCCCTTCCACTTTGGTATAAAGCTGAGCACCGCATGGAGTTTGTTCGAGTCCTACATGGTTATCAGCATGGCTATAAGGTCTTACTTGTGTATGTGGTCTGGATGCATATGCACAAATTTCTACAGGAGGCCATTCAGCCTCAACCTATGCAGAACCTGACTTGGCCCCTGCCATTTGCCAACTTACTCATACTTGTCTTTGAGCTGAATGGCCTCCCAATTGATCTGACTAAGGAGATTGACACAGTTTATCTGACTTTCGGGCAGCAAGAATGGCAGCATAGCTTATTTTGCATCCTGCAACAAATTGGTGCCCCGGTTGATGAGGCCCATGACCCAGTCCACGACCAACCACCTCATCTTGCCTCCCTTGTGCCTCCCTAAGGGGACCCATTACACATGACTCGCGAGGAGTATTTACAGCTTCAGCACTCTGTGGATTAGGTCCATAGTACTCTTCACAATCACCACCAGATCCTCATGGGGTTGCACACGGATTTTCAAGCTCATCGGGACTATGCTCAGGCAACTTTTGACCAGCTCAACGACCGCCAACTCGACATTCAGCAGTCAGTTGCATCACTGCAAACTGACTTGTATACATATCGAAAGTCCAGCCAGCTGTTTTGACCAGCTCGGCGCTCGGGTTCAGGACAAAACGTTCGAGACGCGGTCATTGATGAACGCCTTCTTTGCACAGCATTTCCCTCCACCGCCACCACCGGATTCTCAGTAGTACTAGACTATCTTTTTCTTTGTCTCTTTTATTTCTGTATTTACTTTTAGTTGTTTCTCTTTCTAAAAACAAAACAAAACAAAAAAGTGTGTGTGTGTGTGTGTTACTATTTGTCTACCTGTATGTGCACCTTCAATCTCTAGTAATATTCTCTCTTGCATTGAGGAAAATGTCATATTCAAGTTAGGGGATGAGGATATTTTCTTTTGTGCATTTCTATTGGGCTCGTAGTTCATGCTTATACTTGCTTCACTTGATTGCACTACTTCACTTGTTGTCGACTTATTGCTAGTAGGGTGATGATATTTGCATATGTTAATTGGGAAGCATTGTAGACTTGTATGAAAAGGGTTTATTGGGTAAACACTTGCATGTGATGTTTGCACTAAGATAGTCGTTTGTGGTTGTGGTATTAGTACACATATTATAAATATGTCTTGATTCACATGAACACTATCATAGCGGTGACCTCTCTATTATAATCCCCGGTATACATCATTGATAGTTGCTAGTGTTGCAGAAAATGATAAATGACTAGCCTTGATTCTCAAAATAAATAAATTTAAAAAAAAAAAAAAAAAAAAACACTTGACTTGTTCGGATTTGTAGCATTTTCAACTTGAGTGATTAAGCCCGTATGGGTGTCTTCACACCTAGTGCCCTAAAACCGTCTGGTTTGGGAGTCATTAGCCTAATGCTTGTTACATGGGTTGATTAGAAAGTTTAACAGATCAGGACATTACACAGTCTTTTAAAAAATTAAATAAAAAAAAACATTTTGAGAATCCTGCTTACAAAAGTTTAATCTTGCTTGTATATGTTGGGGGTATATGAGTTACATTAGGCTATTATAGTGGTAAATTAGCTAATATGGAGATTGCACGTTACACCAAGGTTACTGAGGATGTGTTCTACTAGCATTCACAAGTACATATAACTTGATTTGTGTAATACTGAATTGCGGTCTTTACTCAATAGATTCCTTCATGCTTGTCTACTGTGCCTTCAATGACTCATCATGTCTTAATATTGCACTATAGTGGCACATAAGTTAATTCTTGAGTGGTGTAGTGTGATTGATTATTGCGAGATAGATGTAAATATGTTAATGTTTATGGGTTTCTTTTCTGGAAACCCTCACAAGACTTTACTCGTCTACTTGGGGTAACTTTATGGTTTAAAGGCTTGTTGCATATGCTAAATGCAACCGTTCTTCCCACGAAGGAGAAGATAGTTAGATTTTGTTTAAGTTTATTTTTCTTCTTTTTTTTTTTTTTTCCTCCTTGCTTGAGGACTAGTAAGTTGTAAGTTGAAGGATGTGATTAAGGCCGAATTGTGCAATACTAAGGCTGTTAGTTAGGATCTCTTAACTTTACTTACTTAACAAACTATACATTTTATACCTATTTAATGTCAATCAAGTTTGTACATAGTGGGAGCATAAAATGAGCAGAAAATTACTTCCCGCACGTACGGCGTTTACCTCGCAGCCAAACAGAGCCTCAACTTCCTGCACACGCAAAGGGTTTTTTCCGCACGTGCGGTACCCCTTCCCACACGTGCGATGACCACTCCTGCACGTGCGGCCATACCTCGAAAATTATGCCGCTGTTTTGAACTTGTTTGGAAGACAAAAAAGGTATAAAAAGACATAAAATAGGCTAGAATACGGTTCTGAAAAATTTCAAGAGAAAGAAAAGGCTAGGGTTTGGAAGGGAACATTCTCAAACTTGTTATTCCATGGATGGTTCTTCTACCTCTACCTCTTCCCGCTCCTCCATGAGTGGCTAGGCTCCCATTTCTAGGGTTTTGATGAAACCCTAGCTATGTAATTACGTTTTCTCTTTACTTTTTGATTATGTAAAGGTTTGAACAAATAATGTGGTGTTTAAGAAGTTTCAAACATATATTTTTCATTATCTCTTTAAGTATTTTGCTTTCTGTGATTGTCGAATGCTTTCCATACAATGGTTTTCTATTATTTCATATTCAATGTATGACACGAACCATACTACAAGGGACAAGTCATATCGCTGCCCTAGTTTAGAGAGAACGATTCGTACTATTTGAGATGGTTTGTGCCTGTACATTGAATGTGATGATTTTCTGGATAAATGCTTCAAACTTGTAGTTGTGAAGTATTATTCCATTCAAACCGTAGCATAATTGATTTCAAATTGAAACCTCATTTACGTAACTAGTGGTGAACTCATTGCCCTAGGTTTTTTCCCAAATCAGTAAATTCATCTTTATTTATAATTGCTAATTTATTCGCTTTGTTTAATTTAATTATTATTAGGCTATGAATAATCAATCTTTTTATCAAAATTAATTGAATAATTTAACAATTAAATTAGTTTAATTTCCCGTTTGTCCCTGTGGATCGATACTTCGACTTACCATTATTCTAAGGAATTGGTATAGTTTAGTATTTAATTTTGGTGTATGAAACGACCCATCACACTTTTTTTGGGCATTCACTACTATAGTGACCATACTCATTATAATTATAGCATTGCACGTAGCTTTTGTTATGACCTTTTCCTCTAATGTCAACCCATTGTTGCCCTTTCTTTTTGTGGAGCAACCATCTGTTGCCCTCTCCTGTCAACCATTTGTTGACTTATGTCTCTCTGAACAACCATACATTGTTCTCTATTGTTAACCTTTTGTTGACCATTTTTGTCTCATAGAACAACCATCTGTTGTTTCTCTCGTGGAATAACCACCTGTTATCCATTGTTGTCAACCAACTGTTTACTTATGCCCCCTTTGTTGGGGTCACTTCTATCTTGTCCACGACCTCTTCCTTCACTTCTTTGTGGTGTTCCCCTGTAGGCGCGCCCTTGGGCTTCATGCTACAGTTTGGACTCAATTTGTCACGGTTCTTAATCTGATCTCATAATGTGCGATGTGGGATTGATAAATCACCAAAGAGTCCAAATCCAGCAAATCGTTTTGAAAAACTAATTTTTAAGAAAGAAGTGCCAAACATGGACTGCTTTGCCAGATACAGAGTCGCCACCTAAATATTTTATTTTTGGAGGAATTTAGGAAACCCTGACTCGTGCCTAAGGCCACGTGTCCGTCATCACCAAAGTTGTCTCGGCTCGGAAACTTGGGTACGAGAGGGAAAGGTCATCTATGAGCACCCCCGCTCGCCCGATCAAAGATCGGCATGTACTAAGCATGATATCTTGTTTTTGAAAACATATGCGTTCTTATTCATGATATCTTGTTTTTGAAAACATATGCGTTCTTATTCCGGTTATTAGCTAGAATTTACTATGTGATGCGCACAACACACAAGTATAGACTAGATCGCCTAATTTGGAACAAAGCATTGCATTTCCGTTTGTTTGGAAATGGTTTGAAGTTTGCTACTCGCAAGTAGGCTAAAACACGGATTTCAATGAATCGTTCCAATTCAAGCAATCCAACCTTCACCCACAGGCATTCAAGCAGTTATATCACATAAGCAATTAGCCTCATGGCAAGCATGCTGACATGGAAACATTAACACACATGTAGTATGCTAAATCATAAACACTCACAGTGTACTCCGAGCCAAAATAGAGAACTAGTTAGAAATCAATGCATGACCCTAGTTCATGTTAAGATGGCTAATGCAACACATGCAAAATGCAACTAGAAATAGGCTCGGCTATTCTAAAATGGCATATGAGATGCGACAATTCGATACATGTATTCAAATTGGAATTGAAATACAATGCAGTTAGTATGATGCGCCGAGCCCGGTGCATGCAATACAGATGAATGATGCAAACATGCATAGCATAAGGATGCTAAATGAAATATGCCCTAGAGCTAACCATCGTAAGCGGTTAAGTAAAAGGGAGAAAGAAATGGGGGTTGGAAGACATGCATCACACACACGCACACTTATTACATAATTGCGCCTTCTCGACGGAGGGTCCGAAAGAATAATACAAATCATCTAATTAACTAACTAACAAGCTAATTAATTATTACACAACCCTTAACTAATTAAACAAATTAATTAAGCTGTGAAAACAGTAAAACAGCCTCGGGAAGAGGGACCAATGCATGCTCGGTCGGCTTCGCTTGGAAATCCGTCGCCATGCCACATGTTGCCTCCGTTTGCACTACTTTGCACCTCTGAAAACTGCAAAAGTCTCAAGGATGCTTCTGAACCACTCCCTGAGTGTTGTGGGAGGTCATCGACCAAAAGATAGGGTCATCGGCCAAGGGAAACTGATCATCAACCAAATATAAGGCTCTCGGCCAAGTGTTTGTTGCCGATCGGCACTGAATGTGGTCGATCGACCATCTCTTCCTGTGAAAAGCTCCTGTTGCTGCAGCAGAGGACAAACAGAGCATGGCAATACATTTACAAGACAATGTATGCACAACCACCCTCCCTATCATGTCATGAGCTCAAGGGAGTATAGTTCTCGACCCTCGGGCCACCAATCACGTATTTCAATGCATGATGGCCAAAGGAGCCAAATGTGCAATTCAATATCAAATGAAATGCACAAAAACACAGGGGGGCCCAACCTCTATCATGCTTGATCAAGAAGCAAGGGACGCACACACAATGCAATGCAAACATGCATGCAGGATGCAAGCAACTCAAGCATGCAACAAGTATGCAACAAGATCATGCAATGCACCTAATATTCGATAGGCATACAACGTAAGTATGCAAACATGTGAAGATACATGGCATGCAACAACATGCAAAAAAAAGCAAGCATGCAACAACATGCAAGACAAGCATGCAACAACATGCAAAGATGGACTTAAACTAAAGTAGACAGCTCTTAAACATGCCCAAATCAGTGGCCAAAGTCATGAATTAGAAGCATGAAAATGCAAAGCAAATATGCACATGTAAATGGTCCAATACCTAGGCATTGGAGGGCAACTTTCAAGAGCATTTAAAAGAGGACAAACATGGACATGTGACATACATTGTAAGCTCTGAAATCATGTTAGGAAAGGTGCCAAACCAACCAAACAAAACAAGCAAATCGTGTAAGAAGGCTCAAGGCTTAAGGCTAGCCAAGGGGTTCAAACCAAGGCTATAGGAAACATGATGTAAATGGCCAAAGTGAACCAAAACAGTCCTAAAGCATGCCAAAATAAGCCTAGAACATGCAATGAATGAGACCAAAACATGCTAGAATAAAGGACCGAAAGCATGAGACATGCAAAGCTACAAAAGAGGTGTTACGCTACACCTATCAAAACCAAACATGGCATGATTTAAGTAACCAAAATCAGAGTTATGTCATGTTAGAACAAGACCAAAAACACATTGAAATGGCATCCTAGAGGCCTAAACATGGAGGCATAACCAATGGTCCATTCATGAGACATAAGACATCAAATCTTTAAAACATTAAAGGAGTGATAAGTGCAAGTATATGAGCATACTATATGGACTGAAATAACATAACAAGTGATGCCAAGTCACTGAAATGACCCAAGTAAAGCATGCTAGTGACTTGGACACTCAAAGCTAACAAGTTAGATTACATGGTAACTATACAAAACAATGCAAGCATGACTAAGACAAGGAAAAACAGAGCTCTAGCATGGTAAAACAAGGCTAAAAGCTTCATGGAGTTGAGTCAAAATCATACTAAAATGACATGTTACAACATGATGCATGTTGAGGCAAACAAGAGGATTGCAAGACAAGTATATGAAGCATATAAGAGGCCATCAAATCAACTTGAAACATAGGTATATTATGGCAAAAAAAAGCCTAATACACACTGAAATGAAGCTAAAACAAGCTAAGCATACAGGCCACCAACATAAGCCATTTATGCAAGCATTCAAGACAACAAGGAGAGGGGATGATCCTCTCCTATTTAAGACCTCAAAACCACCTTTCCACCACTGAAAATCCTCTGGATTTCAGTGGTAGAAAGGTCACGCAAGGCTAAGAACAAAGGCCAAAAGGAATGGCCTAAAACAAGACCTAACAAGGCCTTGGAGGGGGTAAACAATCCCAAACCAAGAAGAGACCTTAAACAAAGGTCTAAAGCAAGTAAAAATAGAACTTTTATCAATTAATAGCTAAGCTTAAAACAATAAGCAAGAAGGGCTAAAAGCTTAAGCAAGAATGGGGTATTAAAAGCAAGTTTGCTCACCCTTGAAGAACACCTCCAAGAACACAACACCAGTAGGTTTCTCTGATCAAAATCACCTCAAGAATCCTAACACCAACTCCTTAGTACCTCAGCAACCAAGGATGGTGTTCTACTAGGTGCTCTAGTGCAAAAGTAAGAACAAACAACCTTTAAGGCACAAACACACACACAAACATGTGAAGAGAGGGAGATATAGAGATAGATAGATACAACTCTCTAATCCTAAATTTTTAGAACCTCTGAGAAGGGAGGAGGAGCTCCCTTATTATAAAATTCAAAATTCTAAGCTTCCTAAGCAAGCTAAGGCAAGGGACAAATCCCTCCATACACGTGTATGGGGGGGTGAATTGTAGATGCCAGATGTGCCAGCTGGCATAAAATATCTATATAAAGCAGATGAACAGGGTTCGGCCAGAAAACATGGCCGATCGACCAACACAAGGGCCGACCAACCAAAAATAGTGCCAATCGGCTAACACTTTTGGCCGATGGAAAGAAAACAAGGCCGATGGCTTCAAGCCTTGGCCAGTGGGTTGAGGTAATAGCCAACAAGCCACCCTCTTCCCTCAGAAGCAAAAACACAAGTGCTTGGTCCACAACCAAGCACAAAACAGACAAGTTGAGAGATTTTGAGGCAAGACGCGCGGCTGAGACCTCCGAGAACTCAAAACGAACACGAGCATGGATAATCATCGAGTGTTCAAACGATGACGTCCAAGTCTTGAGAACGGTCAAAAATGGGGTGTCTACATCCCCATTGCTCTTATTCGTTCTTTCTGAACGTCAACTTTGACTGAAGAGCTTGCTCTAGGAAACTTGCGAAAATTCTTTTGTTTATCCCCTACTCGTAGATCTCCAACGTGGCCATCAACTTATCCACGACCATGGTGATAAGGTCCTTTGATTCCTTAACTGCAACAACTACGTGTTCAAACTTCGAACTTAGGGATCAAATTATCTTTTCTATCACTCGAACATCATCCATCTTGTCTCCACATCTTCTGATTTGTTCGCAATGGTCAAAGTCTTTGTAAAGTACTCAGAAGTTGATTCATTCGTCCTCCATTTGCAATAATTAGAAGTCCCTCTTAATACTCGGAGTCGAATTCTAATGGTTTTCTCAATTCCTCAATGTGAACTCCGTAGAATACTCCATGCCTCTTTAAAGGTTGTTGTGGCTGAAATCCTTTCAAACCTTGACTCATCAATGCCTTGATAGAGTAGATACAAGGTTTATTTATTTATTTATTATTATTATTATCTTTCTTCCTTGAATCTTCTAACGCCATCTTTTGAGTTTCGTTTAACTTTCCTTCATCTTCAGCAGTGGCCAACTCGTCATATCCTTGATCTACTAATTCCCACAAATCTTGTGAGACTCGTATAACTTGCATCTGAATGCTTCAATTTTCATAGTTCTCTTCGCTTAATTTTGAAAACTGGGGCAACAAATAATTGTTCATGTTGGCTATCAGTTGATCTTTGTGCTTCAAATGAGCTACACACAATTGTCAAGTTTGAATTTAGAGAAACAGACCTCATGAATGAGTCCGGAATGATCAAAGTAGCTGGAAACGACTATTGGATTGTTAAAATTGGACTCTAGATGGCTTAGATCAAACCAAAATAATCGTATAGAGTTCAGATCTATTGGATTTGTGAAGCACTAAATAATTTCTCTTGATTGACTGAAATTACCAGTCTTAACGAGAAGACGTGTGTACTGCGCATGTTGACTATGTTTCGAGCTTTAACTGGAAGGTGTGGTTCACCCGATATCCGTTTGAGCTTATTTTTGCGTTGTTGAACTTGTATTGTGGAGAAACACCTCCTAGTATACCAAAAAATAAATTTTGAGCAACTTGATTTCTGGACAGATTTGAAAAACTCAACGATTCTGCTCAACTATGGCTCAATTTGGCTTTGATACCACTGTTGGTGAGAGTGGGGTATGAAACCACTTATGATGGTTCACAAACAAACACAAAAGAAAGAATTTATAATTTGAAAAACAAATTTATTTCACTCAAATAATTTAGAACACAAACAAGGAGTGAGGAAATTATCTTTCTATTTGAAACACTCATACTCTCTAGCTCTCTTATTCTTCTACTCAACTCCCACACTTAAAACACTTAACTACAAAACCTATTTATAGATAAAACTCATAATATAAAAGCATTAAATGAAATTACAACAATTTTATTCAAACTAAAACTCTTCAATCTTCGAACCAGCAGCCATCTGGAACCCATATCTTCAGCTTCCATTCTTCCTACTCCTAGCTAGGCTGGTTCAATCAGGCATACTCACAACAGGGTGTAGTAGTTCATGGAATCACAGCAACTTTACAAGAGCCAACCTTAGGTTTTTCACAAGATCCTTCGCTGTCATGTTAAATCCATTGTCCATCTGTGCCAAAAATCGAGATTAATGAATAATAATTTTTCACCTACTAAAATTACAAATTTATTTGCATGAGAAACAAATAAAAAATCTCTAGTTAAGTGAAAAAAACCTCTCTTTTTTTAAAATTTTTAATTTTTAACTTTATTTTCCCCTATCTTTTCATTTCTTATTATTACAAATCAAAATTCTAACTGAAAATTGAGCGCAGGTCACAAAATTCTATTTTGTGGATTTAGGTTCTCTCTATTTCACGATCAATAATTGTCAAAGATTCACATAAAAATTCTATATTTTAAATTTAAAAACAATTCAGAAAAATTATAAAACTTATAAAATGTGACAAATATAAATTATTAATTTTAAATTTTAATTAATGATGAAAATACCTGAGCGATAATAGTCATATCAATAGCGGCATTGCCAAATGGAACAACAATGCTATTGGTGACATTCAGATGAAGTGTTTGCATTTCGCTTAATATTTTTGCCGGTATATCAGTACGATGATGTTTATCACAGTGAATTCTAATGAGCACATTATTTTCAGAAAGTCTTGCTTCAATTTCAGGAGATAATTGCTTCAACTTTTCATCAAAGTTATCTTCAGATGAAACATCATCATCGTCGTTAGAAGATTGAAATCTCTTCGCAGGAAATGCAGTTGGCTCTACCAGTTTTCTCTTGCACACTTTCTCCAAAGTTCTCTCACGCTCTTGAAGTTGCTTTATGTACTTAACAGTACCTTCCAGAATTGAAGCCTTGTCCATCTGTGTTTCATATTGATGAACATTAAAAACAATATATTTACTATTCTTGATCTAAAAATAAGAAAAGGATCATCAGGCTGCCATGAATCTCATTTTAATGATTTGAGCTGTCTATTTTGCAAATTCTTGTGTAACAACGTTGCAATTAATGACCAAATTTCATTTATCATCTCATATTTTATAATTGTACGAGTTAAATACGTCATCACATTCATAATTATTACTAATGCAATGAAAACACATCTATGATAAACTAAATATGATATAAAAATGTATTATTGTGTATAGATCATTTAAAAAAGAATTGATCTGATAACCATAATTGCATGATAGCATATTTGTTTTCAAAATAATAGATAACTAATATGATTTTAAAAATAGTTTATCGAAGTTTTTTGCAAACAAATATAATAAAATTATGTAATTTTTTACATTATTCATCTATATACAACCTTTTACAAAATATTTGAATTTTTTTTAGTCGATCAAAATAATTGATTCAGAGATCATGGGTCAGTATATAGTAAAGAGCCCAATAGAAAAATTTTAAATACACATAATCTAATAATAGAATTGGACACAATTATATGAAATGGGTCTATTGAATATGCAGATTCCATATTACATGAAATGGGTCTATTGAATATGCAGATTCCATTTCCTATGAGAAAATAGTATCTAATTATGTGCACGTAAAATAATTATTGATCAGTACCCTGGCTAGGCCTGGAATGAGGGCGCAGAGAGAGATGATCATCTGGCTTAGTCTTTCGCGACGCTTTCTCTCTGCCAAAATGTGATTTCGGGCATGCAACGATCCCCTAGTTCGGCCTCCAACCCTTTTGTTTCTTTTCCTAGTTTCCGATGCATTATTTTGGTTCTCTTCCGAACTCTGTCCAGAATTCAGTGGCGACGACAAGTTCATGTTTTCTTGAGACATCAATTCATCGTCGTTAGGCTTCCCAATACAGTATGTATTTGCACCATTGAGTTGCTCTGGCTGGGTCGATGGTGAGCCCAACTGCTTCAACGAAATATCATTATCGTTGAAAGTGGACGAGTCAACGAGTGCCATATTGTGATTGGTGTCAGTCCTGACATTTTCGGCTACGATTTGTTCGGAAGTTTCAATGGGTATGCTCTCATTATTGATAGAGGTGTAAGAAGAGTACACTTCTGGGAATAGACACTTGAAAAAAAATTCATCAAGTGACTCATCGACGGCCGAATTCATCTGAATTGAGAAGGATAAATTTGGAATAAAAATATCATTTCGGAGAATTAAACTTTTTAAAAAAAGGTTATTAAAAACAAAATTAATTAACTGTCCATTTAAAATTTGGTAGATTTAGATAGTAAATTTGAGAGTAAAATAAAACTTATTAACAAACTTTACCAGTTTATGTAGCCATTCACTTGATGCCAACGCATCCATTGTTTAATCGTATTTAAACAGCTTATTCTAGAAGAAGTCACTAAAATGTCACAAATGAAAAAGTCTGTTTGTAGGGTCATTATAGCAAAAATTATATCATGCTAATGTAGTGTGTCTAACTAATAAAATTTAAAAACAAAAAAGAAAAATTGTAGTGTTTTTTTTAATCAATAACACATTGGCGAAATTGCTAAAATTTCTTCATGTATTGTGGCTTTTTTTTTCTTCTCCATATCTATTTAGGATTAAGCTATTTTAGTTGGTTTTTGACTATTTATAATAATAATAAATAAATAAAAAATACGTATAAAAAAAGTAGAGAGAATGATATGATTAGGTGTCTTATCTTTTTTACTATTTTAACCAAAAAAGTTCACCCCCAAACAGAAGCAAAGCTAGGATTGTAAAAGTGGGGGACTAAACGAAAATGAATAGGATAGATTCTGTAATATAGAAAATCTAATCAGATCGGTTCTAATAAAATTTTGAATTACTCAAATAAAAATAATTAAAAACAACTTAAAATTTATTACTTATTTTATAATTTGTGTGTATACAAATTATTATCTTATAAATTTATTAAGATATTGAGCAAGTGAAGCATTACAATTTTGAAAACAGCATAGTGGTTAAAATAGTTTAATTACTTGGCATTTATACATTAGTTTTAATTTACGAACTTATACTCCATTAGGTCTCATTTGGCAACATTACTTTTTAGCCTAAAAGTCAAAAAGTCACTAAAAAATCAAAAAATCAATAACTTATATAAAAAATTCAAAGATTTTCTACAAACAAATTTTCAAGAGTAACTTATATCAAAATACCGATTTTCTCTCTACTTTTTACACATCATTTCATAAAAAATCAAAAAATCATCCCAAACATACTAGTTTTTTTTACATCATATTTAGCCAAAAAGCTAAAAAATTACTAAAAAAACTTATTCCCAAACGATGCCATAATTAAGATTTTTTGGACTTTCAAGTCCCATTAAATTTTTAGTAGTCGAAATTGCCCTTCAAACAATGATTGTTCATCATTTATGAGATTATTTGTAAAAAAAGATGATGATTTGACATTTATTTTGATTTTCAAAACTTTAAAACATTAACTTTCAATTGAAAAAACTAAAAAAACTAAATAAATAATTATGTGAAAAAAAAATTGTTTTTTTTTTTTGAAAAAACTGAATTATTTTTTTGTGCAAAATTGAAATTTGTGTTTATAAAGGAGCACGGTGATGGAATATTGATGTGTAAAAATTTTATAAAAAAAAAATTTAATGAAAAAACTAATAATGTTCTCAGTTTTAAAACTGGAAAAATTGATAATCTTCTCAGTTTTATTAGATAGTTGAATCAAACCAATAAGTAGAAGAGAAAAAACGTTTAATCTCATACTCTGTTTTTTTATTAGTTGGTGAAACAATTATCTAAAACATTACTATGCAAAATTGATAATGGCTTAAAAAAAAATTATTATGCCAAACTTATATATATATATATACTTTCTGAGGGCCATAACCCCCTGACCCCCCTTCCCCTCACTCTGCCTTGACCAAACGTAAAGGTTGTTCCCATTGGTCAAGCACACTATTCACGTGATATGCCAGACTCATAGAATAACTTCTCCTCACTATAGAGTCCCAATCTATATAATAAGGGAGGAAGCTTTTTGAAAATGTATAAAAATGTATGTGAGATACATTTTGATCCAATGGTTGAGATGAATCTTAGATATATATATATCAATGATTCAGATCAATCCTCTCAAATATTAGTTCCCGCCCAAAAACTCTTCTCTCTCCCATGTCTCTGAAAGGTCGCCAACCTACCCCCGTCTGTCTCTCTCTCTCCCTCTCTCCTCATCCTTGATTTTAAACTCTGTTCATCATACTGTCACACAAACCTTCTCCATCTCTCTGTCCAGCTCGCTGGTTTCGGTTTTGGACTGAAAAGTTTTGGTTGTGTAACCTCCAGTAAATGGGTTTCTAACTCTGTTTCTATCTCCAGCAAAGTTTTGATTTCTCTTGAATATATTATTTCTCTTGAATATGAAATGGGTTTTGATTTCTAATATATTATTTCTTTTGATTTCTATCTCCAGCAAATGGGTTTTGATCTCTTGAATATTATTTCTCTTTGTGTAACCTCCAGCAAAGGTTTTTGTGGATTGCCCATTGGGTTTAACCTCCAGCATTTGAAATGTTTTTGTGGATTCAAACATTGGGTTTAATTTGAAATGTTTAATCATATATAATTAATTTCAAACATTGGGTTTTTATGGAGGTTTTTGTGTAACAAAGCACTGTGTGTTGCAACAAATTAATTAGTTTTGGTTTAACCCAATGTTTAACCTCCAGCAAATTATATATAAATCAAAACCATGCTGTCTTTTGTTGCTTTGTAATTGATTTTTGTAAATTGAGTCGTCTTTTGTTGCTTTGTAATTAATTTTTGTGGATTTGATGGGTAGTTTGATCCTGTTTTCAATTTTTTGTACTCTTTCATGAGTGAATCTTGAGCAGCATTAAGTTTTGCTTATTTCTTGAAGGTTGCCCAATTGCTTGGTTTGCATGAAGCATCTGTTCTGCCTAAAAAAAGCAATTCAGGTGTGTATTTTTATTTATTTTTTTATTTTGCTAATTATGATATATATAATTTGCTTATTTGTATATGTGTATATATGATTCCAATATGTATGTTTAATTTGAAATGGTTAATTTGAAATGTTTGCACACACTCTCTGTAATCTGATGTTTGAAACATTGGGCAAACATTTCAAACATTACCAGAACTTCAGATCTTGAGTCTAAGATCCAACGGGATATTAGGTCCTTTCCCTTCTGATTTTTCCAAACTTGGAAACTTGACTGGCCTCTTTCTTCAATTCAATAATTTCTTTGGCCCTTTGCCTTCGGATTTCTCGGCTTGGAAAATTCTCTCAATCATCAATTTATCCAACAATGGTTTCACTGGTAGTATCCCTTCTTCAATTGCAAATTTAACTCACCTCAGACCAACTCGCTTTCTGGTGAACTCCCCGACTTGAATCTCCCTAGCTTGCAAGTGGTCGATCTATCCAACAATAATCTCACCGGTACTGTACCTCGATCTCTTCAAAGATTTCCAAGTTGGGCATTCTTAGGTAACAATCTTTCTGCTAGAAATTCATCCCCTCCTGCACTTCCACCCAATGCTCAACCATCAAAGAAATCAACAAAACTTAGTGAACCTGCAATACTGGGAATCATAATTGGCGGTTGCGCTCTGGGATTTGTGGTACTTGCTTTCCTGATGATTGTCTACCGCTCAAAGAAAGACGGTGAAAAAGGGGTCTCAGCCAAATCACAGAAGAAAGAAGTGTCTGCAAAGAAAGCAATTTCCGGGAGTCGAGATGGGAATGGAAAGCTTGATTATTATATATACACATACATTTCAAATTGGAATCATATATAATTTGAAATGTTTGAAATGTTTGCCCAATGCTTGATTTTTCACATGGTTTTAATTTATGAAATGAGTTTGATTATTATATATATAATTTTGAACACACACCCTCTGTAATCTGATGGCTCTGTTAATTTGGTCCCCTGTGACTCTTTATTGAAACATCCATTATTCATCTTCTTTATGTATCTTTATGTAAAAAATTGTGCATATCTGTTAACCTTAAGTTGTGTCCGTATTAATTTTGGTAAAGTTTTTTTTGAATCTGTTAAACCCATGTTCTATTTTATTTTTTTAGTGCAAACCCATGTTCTAATTTTGGTTTGATGAGAATGTTTCTGTTTTCTGTTATTGCTCACTTTTTCAAATTTTGTAAAAGTTAAACCCATGTTTTCAAATTGCTCACTTTTGTGAAAGTTAAACCCATGTTTTAAATTTTGTGAAAGTTAAACCCATTTTGTGAAGTTGTGTTCGTATTGCTCACTTTTTCAAATTTTGTTCTAATTCTTGATGCTATCAATAGGATATTCTTGGTTTAAAATTATATTTAAGCTTGCCAATCTCAAATCGATTAACAGAAAGAGCTGTACAATCATGATATTTCTATGTCTATCTCTGTATTTATTTATTTCTATGTCATATGAACTTATGAAGGTTAAGTTGCATTTGTTGCATGCTAATTCTTATTTGGGCATAATCTGATCTCCACCGTCGCATCGCGTCGCCTCCGATCTCAACCCACTACGGCACCTCCGTCTTCCATCGCAGAGAAACTGTAAATCATCAATACCCATTTTTTATTTTTATATTTTTTGAATAAGGGAGAACAGTTTTTTTTTTCTTCTTCTTCCATTAATTTATTATTAGGTTGGATGCTCTGTATTACTTTGGATGCTCTGTATTACTTTGGACAAATATTTGAACAAAATTCAAATATTGGATGCTCTGTATTACTTTGGACAAATATTGGGTTTGCTCACTCTGTATTATTCACTAAAACTGGCTTTTATTATTATTTTAATAATATTGGGTTCTTTTTTATTTTTAATTTTACATTTTGTTTGAATGGCTGAGATTTTTTTATTTTTTATTTTTTGAATACGGGAGAACGGTTTTTTTTTTTTTTAATTTATTTGCATTGGCTTTACATGGATTATTCTTAGCTATATCACTTGGTTGCATCATGACTTTCAAAGTTGATAAAAAAAAAAAATTCTTTGGTTTCCATGTCAGAGAATTTCCTGTTCGATTGGAGAACCCTCATGTTATATCAGCAAATCAGATATGGGCTAGAGTTGTACCAGCTAGTCCATCTGGTTACTCTTTCAACTCTTCATATCGGAGTCGTGATTCCATAGAATACAAGCTGGAGCTTGGTAATGCTATTGGTATGTAATTAGGTACTGATAATGATGGTTTTAGGTGTTGGGTATCACAAGTACTATCAGTGGGTCAATGATTTGCATACCATGCACAATGATAGTTACAGGGGGTGATAAATTCTTTTACCCCCCTTGGTTTAGCCAGAATGTGAGCTTTTTTAGATCTGAACCTGTTGAGCTTTTTTAGATCTGATCCTGTTTTCCTGACAGAGGGAAATTTGGACTTTTCAGTGCACGTGATGAAGATGTCATTAACATTCTTAGCTAGGAAAATTGCAAATGAACCTTTGATTAAATTAGTCTTCTATTTGATATTAGTAGCCTCATTGCCATAATAACTACTTCATAAATTATTTGTTCCTTAAATTTGATGCTGCAGTCAATTTTGCATTATTTAATAAATTATTTTGTATAAGCATTATTTGACAATTTTCCATTTTCCATTATTTTGCAGTCAATTTTTCATTTTTATAAGCATTATTTGAATTTTCCTGTTTAAGTCATTTTATATTTGAATTTTACATTTTATATTTTCCCTTATTATATAAATTCAAAAACCCTTTTCACTTACTTGACAATATGTTAAACATGTTTTTTTATTTTATTTTACTGTCTTTGTTGAATTTTCTTTCTTTTGGGTCAAAAAATAAGTTTTTGTTAAAGTTTTCATTGCCTAAGTTGCAATACATTTGCATAAGTTTTTTTTTAAATGACCTTATCTTTTTTTTCTTTCTTTCTTTTTGGGCCCATGATTTTATTATTGGTATTTATTGCAAAGGTGCAATTTTTTAATGGACCTATTTTGAATGAAGTTACTTTCCATACATTTTGGTGATTTTTTTTATTATAGAGCCAATGCAAATAATGCTTATTTTGAATTTTGTCTAGGAACATTTTGTTTTGCTCTGAAGTCTATTGTGTAGTGTTCTGCTTTGCTTAATTTGATGGAAGGGCTGTGATGGTAAGATAGTGGCAAATGGTTGTGTTCAAGAAATACTGTATGAAGTTCTGACACAGTTGATTCTTATGCTATGAATGAGAAGAATATACAAATGAAGCATTTTTTTGTACATGGTGCAGCTCATTTTTTGAATAGGAATGCAAAAAAAATATGTGAAAGATAGACCCCGCAAAGGACTGATGGCTACTTCTTCCTATCGACAAATTGCCTTTCAACACAATTTTTTTCTTCCTAAAGACAGACCCCACATGAATATATTAAATTTTAAGTTTTTTTTTTTTTTTTTTTTGTTAATTTTTCCTAAATTTTAATGATACCTACAATTATTCAAACAAAACTGGCTTATGTGTGGTGGCAACATACACTGTTTATAATATATTCATGTTCCCCATGATTAATAAAATGTTGAGGTTGCATTAAATTAATTAATTAATTGACATTATTTACACTGAACATTATAATTATATTTTAATCCTAACATTATTTACGCATACGCTAGTCAATTTATAAATTAAAAATAAAAAGATAAATAAAATATAAATATAAATATTATAATATAAAAGAATTGACAATTTTACTTTTCTATACTTTTCTATCTCTATGACTATCAAATTAATGATGAAAAAGGATTAAATATTATGTGAATTAAAATTAAAAAAATAATAATATAATTATGTTAAATTAATGAGATTCATTAGGATAAATTACAATTATTGTCTCTAAAGTTTTACATTTTTTTCGTTTAACTCCCTAAAATTTTAATTTTGTCAATTAAGTCTTTAAAGTATTAAATTCAAATCAATTTAGTCGTGAAGACAATATAAATAAAACATAATCCCAAAGGTTATATAAAATTGTTATAAAACCCGAATTTTAATTTATTGTTAACTTAATTATCCTCCGCACTTGTGTTATAGAATTGATATCAGAGTTTGGTTTCTTAGTTTTGCTATATGAGCATTAGATACATTGAAGAAGTTGAATATGACAATTTAAATAATAGTATTACACTATAAATAATTATTGAACAATATAATATTATAATCAGGCTTTTTAAAGAGCCTGACAAAAATCTTAAAGAAAATCGAATTGAAATTATACATAAAGTTCAACATCTAAGTATTGGATGAAAGGTCACCCGTTAGCTCTTGTAAAAGATAATACAAATAATTATTCTTATTTTTATAGGGAAACTCTCCAAGTGAATCTTTTCAATTATTACCACCAAAAATAAAAAAATAAAAAAAATGGATCTAAGTAATTATAGTTTTGAAGAATTATAAACAATGGTGAAAGAAGAAAAAGAATATAAAATAATATCAGAAATAGCCAAAAAATCAGATAAAATGGATAATTGCGTATTACAAGAAATAAATAACAACAGGAAAAAAAAAATGACCTATATAAGCAATTAGAATTAATTAATCTATGAGAAATGTATCAATTATAAAAACACATATCTAGAAGATACATTAAGTTAACGATAAATTAAAATCTGGGCCTATTCACAACTTTATATAACTTTTAGGCTTATATTCTATTTTTATATTGTCCTCAAGCCTAAGGTCTTGTTTGGAAAAAGATTTTTTTAGTAATTTTTTGACTTTTTGACTAAAATATAATGTAAAAAAAAAATAGTATATTTGGGATGACTTTTTGATTTTTTACAAAAAGATGTGCAAAAAGTAAAGAGAAAATAAAATATTTGACTTTTTGATAAGTTGTTGGCTTTTTATTTTTTTAGTGACTTTTTGACTTTTAAACTAAAAAGTAATGTTGCCAAATAATACCTAAATTGATTCTAATTTAACACTTTAGAGATTTAATTGACAAAATTAAAACTTTAAAAAATTAAACAAAAAAAGGTGTTACACTTTAAGGATTATAATTATAATTTATCCAATTTAGGAGTTGTTTGGGATGACATAAATAAGTATATTTTTTATCTTTTTACGAAAAGATGTGCAGAAAAGTAGAAAGATGATGTGATGGAAAAAGATAAAAAGTGTATACTTATTTTAGATTGCCAAACTTGACCTTATTATATATTATTAAACTGCATGAGAGTTCAGTGTAATGTACCCTTAAATTAATGATAATATCTTTTCACTACATTAATAAATTAAAAATTATAAATACACATAATCCAATTAATAGACACAATCCTCTCTCATTAATAGACACAATCCTCTCTGATAGGAGTTATCAGATTTTGTACCCGTAAAATAATTGAAAACAAAGAAGCAGCTTTTTTTCTCACTATTGTTAGTTATTTTCCTCGGCAGAAAACACCGATACAGTTGAAAAACCGATGAACGTGGTTGGAAAGAAACATGACCTGTTATCACATTGATCACTTGAAGAAACAAAAACAGCACTCAGAAATTTTTGAGGAGTCTCAAGAAGCAAAACACAATGGCACCAAAAAAAGACCATGAATATAATCGAAAGCATACCTGACCTTAAAAAGAGATGAGGCTTTTCTCTTTCCAAATGACTTCTCCCTCAAGAATTAATGGAGAACTTGGCGTCCTTAGCTTTGTATTTATAGTTTGCAAACACTCTTTATTTTTGTTTTTGCAGGGCCAATTGATTTCAATTGTCAGCATTTTTTTTATGGCAAATATACACATGAGAGACCTATGTCATATTTTTAGGAAAAAAAATTATAAAGTTGATCAATTAAGTGACTTAATCTCAACTAATTTAGTGATTATTTAAAAATTTAAGAATTTAAAAATCAAAATTAAATTAATTAAAAATATAGAAACCAAATGACACAAGTAGCAAAATATAAAGACTACTAACACACTTTGCCTCCTTTTTTTCTTTTGAAATTACATAGACTTTTGTTGAGGTTTTGAATAATTGCAAGAATCTTCTTATGATTTCAATAATTACATAAATCTCATTTATAATTGAAATTGTTATAAAGTATAACATTGTAGTGGTGTTAGTGTAATTTAATATATATTAATGAAAAGATTTATAATTTTAATTATTAATATTTGTAATATTTTTTTATTTTTTATAATTATTTTTTTCTATCCCACTGCATTGCTACTTTCTCAAACTATTATTAAGATTTCTCTTTCCATTATCTTAACTTCAAAAAAAAGTTAAATTTTATAATGAAATAATAAAATTTCTCTTCCTTATTTATGGAATGGGTTATTTTAATGGTTTTTTTTCACTAAGCCTTTTTCAATTTTAGTGATTTTTTTAATAATAAAAACTTAAAGAAATTTTACACTTTCAAAAACACCCTTTCTTTTACACTTTCAAAAAAATTCAAGAAACTTTACACTTTTTTTTGATACTTGTTAGTCACAGCTAACTAACAAATAAGGAAAATTACATGCAGGTAAAAAAATAAATAAAAAAATAAAAATAAAAATAAAATTACCA
Organism: Camellia sinensis; assembly: GCF_055761805.1. Classification (NCBI taxonomy): domain Eukaryota; kingdom Viridiplantae; phylum Streptophyta; class Magnoliopsida; order Ericales; family Theaceae; genus Camellia; species Camellia sinensis. The sequence goes on along the minus strand of NC_138961.1, from coordinate 209,289,825 downwards.
ATACATAAAAGAATACAAGTAACATTGGCACCTTCACAATCTTTTATTTACATTCCATCACAAACACACTTAGAGCTCATTTGGGATGTGGATTAACTTTTTAGCTTTTTAATTTTTTTAGCTTGAGGCTAAAAAACCTCATTTAGGATAGGTTTTTTGTCCTTTCGACTTTTTTAATTTTTGTAAGAGAAAAAATAAAATGATTATGAATTAAATGTGACATTTGGGGATAATTCTATTTACACACCATCATTATTCTCAATACACATTATTGTCCAATTTTTTTAATTACCAATGTGTCCTTGAATGAAATTATCATATTGGATAAAAACCCTAAAATCAAATCCACCAGCAGACCCCTCATTCGGCGACACCATCAACCAACCACCACTGGCACCTTTCCCAGCCCGTCGCACCAACTCCTCATTTGCCGGCAACTCTCAATCTCCTCTTTTGCATCTCTCTCTCTCTCTTTCTTCTTCTTCTTCTTCTTCTTCTTCTTCTTCCAACCTTCATCTTTCGTGCTTCCCTTCTCCACCGTTGCCACTGCAACTTGCACTTTCGTCTGAGATTTGAAAACCCTAGGTCTCTCTCTCTCTCTCTCTCTCTTCATGTGGTGGACAAGAGTTGGGTTACGATAGAAGGGGTGAGGAGATGAATCGTGATGACGATGGGGAAGTGGGTTGTTTGTGATGGTGGAGTTGCGATTGTCTTGGTGGCTAGAGATGGCAGTTGTAGTTAGGGATCAAGAGACAGACGTTGGCAGTGGTGAAAAGGATGATGGCGATAAACAACATGACTGAAAGAAAAGGCAACAGCAGAGAGTAGAAGTGGTGATAGAGATTCATCGGAAGGAGATAAGGCTTAAGGGGGTTGTCGGAAGTGATGAGCTAAGAAGGGATGGCGGTCAGCGCTCGGTGGTGCTAGAAAGGTAGGCGGCTAAAGAGAGAGTGGTGGCCGGAGGTGATGGTTAAGGTTAGTAGGGTTTGGGATGGAGAGTTGAAGAAGGTAAGGGTAATTTAGGATTTTTGAAAAGTGATGGTGTGAAGTAAGAAGAAATCAAAAAATGAAAAATATGTGGTATGTATTGTGAAAAAGATGTGTACTAAAAGATTTGTTGGTGTGCAAATAGAATCACCCAAAATTTTATTTTATTTGGTTAAAATAGTCAAATTTATCCTACATATGGGTGTTTGAGAAGTTGCTATTTTATTGGCTATTTTAGTAGGTTAAAATTTTTGTGTTTGGAAAGATAATTTGATTTTTTTATAATTAGATGTGATATTTGCGAGAGAAAAAATAAAATAATTATGAATTTGATATAATATTTTTTATTATTTATTTTATCTTTTTATAAATTTTAGGCCTAGTTTGGAAAGATTAAATAAGTACACTTTTTGACTTTTTATGAAATATGGGTTGGGTTTAGTTGAGTTTGAAGTGATGTATTAGAGAGGTGATGTGACTTAAATAAGATGATGTGACTTAAATAGGATAGTGACTTTTTAACTTTTTCTCTTTTTTTAATCTTTTCAAACTAGGCCTTAATCTAAAAACTAAAAAATAATCTTTGCCAAACATCCCCATAATAACTATTTTAGTCAAATATGTATCCCAAAACGGAGCCTTACACACTATTTTAGTCAAATGTGTATCCCACAACGGAACCTTACACATGTCCCTTCTCTCACATGCTGTAGTTGCGCCAGCAAACAATGAGACAGATGCTCCAATGATGGTGTTAGGCCTATTTTGACCACATAGGCCTGGTTTGGCTTATACTATATATATTAAAAAGTCAAAAAGTTATTCTAAAATTCAAAAAGATACACTGCTGGAAAATTCATTTTTAGCGGCGTTTAAAAAACGCCGCTAAAAGTATTAGAAACGTCACTAATTCTTTTTGTGACGTTTAGTACCAAACGCCGATGACGCGGCCGTCGCTATAGCTTTATGGCGTTTGAAAAACGTCGTTATATTAGTATAGGCGGCGTTTTTAAAAACGCCGCCAAATGTCCTACCTAACTGTACCATGACGTCACAGCAACATTTAGCGACGTTTTTGAAAACGCCGTCATAGACATTTATAACTTTTAAAAATCTAACCGTTGGGGTGGGATATAGTGACATTTTTTAAACGCCACCATAACCTTTTTTTTATTTTTAAATTGTGCTAATTGTATACGGTTGACCAAAAAAAATACCTATCAAACAATTATTAAGAACTAATAATTGATGTTTATTAAAATAATAAATAAACTAAGCTTGAAAACAAAATTAAAAATAAGAAACAATGCATTGCACACCTAAAAATAAAAACAATTTGTGTTCAGACTTTAAATACATCAATTAAAATCAAAATGGTCAAGAAGTGTAATTTGTCCAAAAAAATTAAAAAGGAATAGAAAGCACACTAATATGGCTTATAATATTAAAAATATCACTTGTCTTCCAACTATATCCAAAGATGAGCCTAAACTATATGCAACAGATGATACATTTGGAACTATACAGTACATTATAATCCAATTAAACAAGATCAAACATTATAATCCTTTGAAACTCTTGACGAACTCGATCTGACTATCACATTTGGGCCCACAGTCGTCGTTGATAATCTGGTGCTGTGTCCTCTTCTTCTGGGGTGTCCATGGTGATCAAAGGTTCAACTCTGTCGTTCACAACTAGAAGAGCTGCTGCTCCAGCATTCTGTGCATTCCATGCCTTCAAGGTGAAGTAACAATCTGCGACAAATGGAAACTTATAGATATCAGAAATTCCCTTGGCGAGGTCAATAACAATGAATGTGAAAATTATGAGAACTAGTCACAACTCAACTTGTTATCCGAGTTCTATATATATTTATGAACAAAAAACCTACATAGACGTACACACACACACACACTTGGTCCGTAGCTGAGCTACTTCTCCCAGACCTGCATCCAATGAGGACAGTGAGGACTAAAATTACTGAGTATACTCTTTACTTTTATGGAGATACAAAGAGAGACCTATATCAGACAATATCAAATTTAAGCAAGGCCCATACTTTCTTTTTTGTCTTCTATACCATCAAAATTGTACAACTCAAGTCATATGGAAAGAATACAAAATTACATAACTTGAAGAGTACAAAGACATCACAAATTTACCACAAAAAAAAAAAAAACCATCACTGAAAAAAGCCAAGTTGATAACTTAAATATAAGAATAAGATACATAGCCAAGACAATTAAATTGCATTTACCCAGAATGTACATTATAATACAGCCAGTGAAAGATAACATGTCTTTCTCATATCTCAGATGAAGAGCAATGTATCTTCCCTCACGGGATCTCAGCCGCTCCACCAGCTTCTGCGGTCTCACTGTCATGTATTCTCAGAACCTAATTTAACAGGAATATCCCCATAGGAGACCTCTCAAAAGTAAATTACCACCTACATCATACTCGGAGCAACATTCTGTACAAACCTCGTAAGGTTTTAAATGCTAATGAGATTTCAAAAATTTTGTGATTCCATTTCAAATGGAGTAATAGATCCAAAACCATGCATGGTGGCAAATGTTTCATTGATTATAATCATTATCAATTCAACACAGGAAGTCCCAAAATTTGTAATACAATTCTAAGGAGCATTCAGAATTTTGGTAAGATCAATTCAATTGTAACTGGAACTAGATTCCAAATTTATTTGGCAGATGAATGCTGGAGAGACAAAAGTTCTAACCTTCCCAAGATTGTCAATAGAAAGGAGAGAAGTGGAGAGCATAATACAGAGCACGACATCTCAACCTTTGGATATCAACAGGTAGAAGTGGAGAGCAAAAACGGTTTCCCCAAGGCTGTAAAAAGTTGTCAATGCATACCCATCCCCACAAAAATGCTCCAGGCAATTGTCTTGGGATATGATTTTAAAAGCATTCTTCCACCAGAATCAGATGAAAACAGTAGCTGATTTTGCATACTTCTAACCTCTTGTGGTGCTATTTGTTCATTTATATGTATTGTCGGCAATGAATTAAAAGCAACATTACATGCTCCAGGCAGTTGTTGCTCGTTTGGTGTGCCACTACTCCCCATGATTTCTGAAGGTTCTGCAGGTAATTCATTTAGCGAACAACAATCTGCTCCAAAAAATTCCTTAACACAAATATTTCATGACATACTTGCTAATCTAAGTAATGAAGCAGAGCAGGGAACATCGTTGTGGTTAAGAAATGATATATGCATGGTTACAGAGCCAATGGAAGCAACAAGCGATGCTGATATGAAGTTCTACAGTTGCATTAGCCTATGGATGATTTGAACCGTTATTTCTCTACTTCTTTATCAATGCTCTTTCCAGGAAACTAAAAAAGAATCTCAAACAAATCTGTTTGGGAAAATTGGCCTCATTTCATAAGAAAATCTAGAAACACTGTAAGGCTTTATTTCTCTACTTCTCTTTGACAGTGACAATCTGTAAGGCTTTATTTCTCATTTCATAAGAAAATCTAGAAACACTGTAAAATCTAGAAAATCTAGAAGTTTGTGTTGTCGATGACAAAGATGGGCCAGTTGACAGTGTTGACGGGGACGGAAGGGGAGATTCGGGCGAATTGTTCTGTGAGGAATTCAGATAATTCATACCTGGCATCTGTGGTGGGACGGGAACAAGAAGTGGTGACCTTGTCTGGATTTTGAGAGTGGCTTGTGACTAGTGACTTGTGTTTGTGCTTGTTAGTGTGTTCTGTTCCTGTGTTTAGTGTAAGATCACTTTTGAAATAAAATAGCAGGTTTTGTTGTGAATGAGTTTGTGTTCTCTAATGAAGTGCTCTTCACCTGTTTGATTTAGCAAAACAACATGATAGTGCAATTCTTGCTATGCAACCAAAATACAGTAAGCCTAGTTTCCCAGATAAACAAAAAAAATTAACTAGAATTTTAAAGTTGGATATGGAGAGGGATTTGGACAGTGAAAGAGAAAAAAAAGGTGAAATGTGAATAAAATGTAAATTATATTTTACATACGTTTTGCACACTTTCTCTTTTTAAATTCTTATCTAAATTCAGTCATGGGAATTTTTTAAAACCCAAGTTGAAATATTTAGCAGAAAAGAACTGTAAAGGGCGTGCACTGATGGGAATTTTTTAAACCCCAAGTTGAAATATTTAACAGAAAAGAACTGTAAAGGGCGGCTCAGTGCACGATAACCTAACTAGTAACCACTACAAAAGTACAATACTAGTAATTCTCAATGAAAACAGAGGTAATAACTATTAACAAAGGCAAGTGCATATTTACAAGGTGTTTAAAACAACAAAGAAGTCAAGTTACGATATTAATGTGACACAAATTATACCAAATATGAATGACATCATTGAATGAATTAGTACCAGCTGCTGCATACCTTCTGATGACATCCACCACCTCTGGCTTCAATATCTCTTCCTTGTTAGAACCATTACACAGATAATACAGAGCCCCAAGAGCATAATTTACCTACAAATTGTAATTTACTTGAATTAGAAACATAGATGAATATGATTTCTACACCGTATGTATAAATTAAAAAAAAAAAAATTAAAAACATAATTTGATTAGTATCTACAAAGAAAAAAAAAAAAAAAAAACTATCTCAAATATGTTGTTCTCTACAAACAAAATGTAAATTATTTTGTTTTCCTTCAAATTATGAAATCATGGTGGTTTAATATCTAATTCAGAGTTCCTTCCAATCTATGATGGACCCCAACTTCAAGAAGTGAAGAGACAACAACAATTGAAATGATGTATTCATTCAGTTTAAAATAACCCAGGAAAAAGTTTTACGCCTTACAGTGTTTCTAACAGGACTTGATAAACATTGAATGATAAGAGCATTGAATTTTAATGAAATGGTAGAAAAACCTCTTTGAGGTTTTATTTTCAATCACACCAACATCCCCTAAAGTTTATGAAATTATTAAAATGACAGAAACTTCTCTTTTAAGGTTTAGTTTCCAATTACACTAAACCTTCAAGAAAGAGCCCAATCAGACATGAGAATGGAAGCAGAGTTTCTGCATGAGCAAACCGCAGTCTTGCCTTTTCATAACAGCCAGGAGCATGTTCTTCTACAGTAACAGAACGTATAAATTATGAGCCAAACAGAAGATACCTTTATTTTTTTCCCTCAGCATTAGCCATGAAGACTTCAATTAAAGAGCTTATGGTGATTTATCATTGACATCGTTCAATGCTAAAGTAAAACCATACATATAACTTATAAGAGCAGTACATTGGCAGAGATATCTAGTTGCCTTCCCTCTCTAACATGATATTAAAGGGCTAACCCTTCTAAAAAAAAATAAGAAAGGATTTTTCAGCTTGAACATCAAGGCGCGTTAACTGCCTTCTTTCTCTCTTTGAGGTTGTCACTAGTTGCCTCATTAAAAATTAATAGAAGTGTTTACACCAAGACATTGTACCGAAAAAAAAAAATGGAATACTTTTTTGGATGCTGGCTCTTTGCCCTATTTGATATGGTTTTAAAGTTTAATTCTATGTTTTATTTTTTTGGGGGGGGTAAATTGAAACTTATTCCAGAAAACCAAAGCCAATACAGCTAACAAAAGGGGCATACCCCTTCTAAACAACAACTAAAATCGCAAAATAGGTATAAAAAGCAATCAAAACAAACCAACCAAACTACACAACACGTATTAAACTCAAACCTGATTAGTAGTTATTCTATGGCCTATCAATATCCTAGTGGATCCATTCCAGTTTAAGCAAGTCAACCGATTCTCATATGTATTCTTAATCAGCTTCCACGAACTTAAACAATCTCTGATATCTTTTTCTAGAGCAAGAAACACAGTCCCAGAATCTCTGACTCCTTCCCTGAAAATTCTGGCATTTCTTTCAGCCCAAATATGATAAATAGTATCTGCAAAACCCAGTTTATACACATCAGTGTAAAAAGATTTCCTAGTCAAATGTTGCACAACCCATCCAAGTTCAAGATCCCAAGGCCTAGGGCTTTTTCTTATTCGGAATCTATCAAGTATTCTAGTCCATATCACTCTAGAATACTCACATTCAAAAAACAGATGTTGATGGCTTTCCAGACACTGCTGACACAAGACACATATAGGGTCAACATGCAATCCCCATACTAGTAATCGATCTTTAGTTGCTAATCATCCTCTCCACTAAAAAGTCAGGGGAATGTTGTCTACCAAAACTCTGTTGTACATCGGAGCCTATGTCAGAAGGGTTATGTTACGATATACTGAAGACTTTCATACTAACAAGTAACAACATATACACACATACTCATATAAAGATTATATATTTTTTTTTTGTTTTTTTTTTTTTGGGCCTTAGTAGCTTTGATATGCAAATACGTGGTTACATCACAAATTGAAAGAGAGTATTTCAGTCACAAAGTCCTCCCAACCACATTTCAACCATGTCCTTCCATACAATTTTCCTATTCACAATTTTTTCAAAAAGTCAATTTATACAGCCAACACAAACCAATTGAATGCGGCACACACCAATCCACAACTCGCATCAAAACAATTATATACATGTGTGTGCATGTATGTATATAATTGTTTTGATGCGAGTAAATTTTCCTCACTTTCTGGGACTCGTATAGTTTTTAGTAAATTGCTCAACTTCATGCAGTATGGTAGCAGATGTTCACCGTACTCTGCTTTATGGAGGAATCTTCTTGTACCCGGCTGACAAGAAAAGCCCAAATGGGAAGTTGCGGTATGCCACCTTTAAGATTAACCAACTTGTTTTTGTTTCCATTTTTCAAAATTTTTTAAAACAAAAAACAGAAAAACAAAAGACATTACCAAATAGGCCCTATTTCCACATGAGAAGTTACGTTTTTGGTAGGATAAATTAGATTTTTACCGTCTCCGCAAACACAATTCTTTCAAGTGATCCTTTTGAGAAGGCAGTACACCTTGAATTGCGGCAAGCCTGCAAGAATGTTCAGTTATTATCTGATATGTTGCTACATAATGTCTTGAAAGCATTTAAATTAGCCTACAAAAGACATATCATTTGACCCAACTCCATAATGTCTTGAAAGCATTTAAATTAGCCTACATGTTTTTCTTAGGCTTCAAAAAATGGAGAAAAACTCCCTACTTAAGCACTCAAAAACTACGTAGGCATAGAAAACTGTTTATGTCAATGTGTTGAGTGTGAGTATTTTCTGAGACAAGTCAAGTAGCTAAGCTGTCCAAATTCTGAAAGCCAGATAGGAATGGAGTGATCTGATTTAGGAAAGTTCAAAATCAGGTGCAGTATTAACATCCCTAAATTTTCCTTTTATCTTCTTTAATCTCTTGGAACTTCTTTTTTGATGACGAGGAACCCCGACACCAATCTTCGATGAGACCTGAGGTAAAACCCCAAATATATGCAACCACCTGCTACTCTAGGATCTTCTTTGCACTCACACAGGTTTGTCTGTTGTTGTTATGAGAATTTGGACCATGAATTAGAGTGTCTAAATGAGAAAAGGCATTTAACACTCCCATAATTGTCAACTTTTTGATGCATGAAAAACAAATTATTATTTCCTTCAATTTTTAAAAAGAGACTCAAAATTCTCATTGAAGTGCTATAAAAACAGTTTTAGGAGCTATTGATCAAGATAAAATCATGAGAACTCAAAAGCAACATCCAAAAGCTTCTTATTGAAGAAGAGGGGGAAAAAGGATTCCAAACAAACTGAAGAGATAGACACAATATTACCTTGACATGATTCTTGAAATAATGCCGAATTGATGGATCAAAGAAGAATGAATCATTCAAAGAGTTCAAACCTATACCTTCTTCCCATGCCCACTTGACATATTGAGTCTTCCCACCATATGCCTGCAAGTTATTAACTAAGCTAAGTAGCAGCCGAACTCCGTGTTGCCTGGCTTCCGCAATGACATGATCCAATGCCTGCCATACTCTTTTGTCATTAAAATGAAAAAAAGAAATTTGGGACAATAATAATAAATGATCATGCAACATGATGATATTAACCAAAGTAAAAGAATTCAAGTATTGGCAACAGTTTGGCAATTTTATTTAATCTGGGATAAATTAAACAGATTCAACAATCCATGGGCCATTGGGCCATGTTCATGACTCGGTACAATTTAAGAAATACTTGAATGAATGAATGCTGAGATTTATTGTGTGATACGTCAACAAAGTTCAGTAAGTTTTGCGGATTTACAGGATTGATGGGTGAAACCAGAAAAAATGAAAAAAAAAAAAAAAAACAAAACAAAAAACTAAAATTAAAAAAAAAAACAAAAAAAGCAGTATCTATATCTAAATCTTACTGATGCAGCACTACAATGGTAAGCCTGACAAACCAAGACAGTGCTATTGTACTCTTATATATGACTCGACCTGAATGTGTGGAAAATCATAAAGCATGGAAAGAAGAGATAAATTCCCCAATGATTGAATGCAATGGGGATGGAATTTATAGAACTAATGTGATCAAAAACTCAAAATGTACATATTCAACTCCACGAGACAACCAAATCAAACACCAGTTTCGAGCTAGAGAGAAACTACAGCCAAACTAATAGCATGTAAAAATGCAGTCAAACGAAAGGACAATTTGTCGACATGAACAAACCGAGAAGACAGAGAGAGAGAGTACCGATTAAAGTTCAGAAACAAAGTAGACTATTCGCCGCCATCGGAGCTTGAAATACGAGTAATCGTTCAGATCTGAGCTTCTGGAAACCACTGAATCTCTGTAAATGAGATGGTGGAGCTCGCTACCTCGCCGGTGCAGCTTCAAAATCGCTTCGGTGTAGCTTCGATCTGAATCTTCGATGGAGATTCGAAATCGCTTTGATCTGAATCTTTGATGGAACTCAAAATCGCTTCGATCTGAATCTTCGATGGAGCTCGAAATCGCTTCGATCTGAGTCTTCGATCTGAGTCTTGGAAATCACTGAGAGAGAGAGATGTGTGGCTTCAATCTTCAAAATGTTGAGAGATGTGTGGCTTCAATCTTCGATCTGAATTTATAGAACTAACCATTTTGAAGATGGTTTGTAAGAATACGCTTCGATCTGAATGTTGAGAGAGATAGATCTGAATCTTCGTTTTGTGTAATATGCTGTAATATGCTTAGAGAGGGTTCCGATTCAAAATAAAGTTTCACAAAACGAGGCGCGTGCGGCTACCGCATTTGGAGGCGTTTCCTATTATAAAACGGTGCCGTTTTGTGTAATAGAATATGCGGCGTTTTTAAAACGCCGTTAAATGTTAATAACAGTGACGTTTAAAAAAACGTCGGTAAAAAAACGCCACCATAACCCTTTTTTCCTGTAGTGATATCACTATTCATCAAAAAAAAATTAATTTTTTTCTGCCCAAGTACACACCGAATTGACAACAAGCCAGTTGTTGTGCAGCGGCAGTGCACCTAAATGAAAGGATTGGGTGTGATTTGCACACACATTGTTGTTCGGCCTGTGGGGCCTATCACAGATTCCGTTTTGATAATCTGAACCGTTAAATGTGTAGAACTCGTTGAGTACTATATGTCTGCAAAAAATCACATTGATTGGATATCGATAACTATATGATCAAATCAGTTATGTACAACAAATGGATGGTGTTATAATTAATGATTGAAAAATAAATAAGTCTGATCAGATAGCTATCGATATCCGATTAACGTGATTTTTTATAGATAGATAGTGTTCGACGAGTTACACACATTAACGGTTCAGATTATTAAAATGGGACCTGTGATGACCCCCACAGGCCAAACAAAACCGTCCAGTGCTTTGTACAAAAATTAGGCAATAATTTCCATAGCGAATTCACTCCAGTCGGTTGTACAGCTGGGGCCACCTCTCACTAATCATCTCTTACACACTTTTTTTATACAATATTTTAATACACATTTTTTCATAAAAAATTAAAAAGTTAACCCAAACCTCCATATTTTTTTCTCAACTTTTTTAGTCTAAAAAGACAAAAAGTGCACTTTTTTAGAACACCCCAAACCAGCCCTATGGTTTGTAGCTACTTTTTTTGGTTAGTAGCAAAAGTTAAAAGTTAACTTTTTTGTCTTTTTTTTTATTTGGGAAGTTGGTTTTTAGTCAACGGTAAAATTACAATTTTACCTCTCATGGGTCAAAATGTGTTACATAAGTTGTAAATATTTTAAATAAATGGGGATAGTTTGGTTATTTTATTATGATTTGACATCATAAACAAACATTAATCAAAAAAATCAAAAGTCACTTTTTACCAACTTCTTAAATCATTTGTCTAAAAAAAATCAAAAGTTTGGTTAAAAGCCAAAAAGTCACTTTTTACCATCTTCCCAAAACAATCCTTAGTGTATTTGCTAAAGTGATTAGGCCTCCGTTTGGGAAGTGAGTTGGTTTTTTGGCTTTTTGGCTTTTTTGGCTATTTTAACCTGGGGCTAAAAAGCCTGGTTTGGGAAAGGCTTTTTGGCTTTTTAGCTTTTTGGTGAGGTGTCATCTTGTTAAATGACGAAATTGCCCTTTTCCATTTTTTTATTTTTTTATTTGGGTTTGGATTTGGCATATTTTCGGTTTTTTTTTTTTTTTTTTTTTACAATTTTGGCTTTTTGTTGGGAAAAAAAAATTTTGTTTTTTTTTTGGTATTTTTTTTTTCAATTTTGGATTTTTGTTTAAATTTATTTATTTATTTATTTTTTGGATTTGACATATTTTGGTTATTTTTTTATGTTATCTTTTGATTTCGCGTATTTTGCTTTTTTTTTTTTTTTTTTTTGGGTTTGGATTTGGCTTTTTTTTTTGTGTTTTTTTTCTTTTTCTTTTTTTTTTATATTGGGGTTTGTATTTTGCTATTTTTGGGGTTTTTTTTTTTAATTTTCTTTTTTTGGGGTTTGTATTTTGCTATTTTTTTTTTGGCTTTTTTTTATATTTGTGTTCTTCTTTTTTATTTTAATTTGTTTATGTTGGGGTTTCGATTTTGCCTTTTTTTTGTTTTTTTTTGGGGGGGGTTTCGCTTTGGCATTTTTTGCTTTAAGTTTTTTCGTTGACAATTTTTTTATGTTGTGTTTCGATCTCCCGAATTTTGCAAATCCAAATTTTTTAGTTTTTTTTTTTTTTTTTTTGAGTTTGACGGATTTTGCGTTAATTTTTTTTTTGTTTGAAATTTTTTTATTTTGCGCTTGGATTTTTCATATTTTGCTTAATTTTTTTTCCTGTTACTTTTTTTCATTTTGGGTTTGGATTTGGGGTATTGTGCTTAAATTTTTCGATTTTTATTTGAGAATTTATGTTTTTGTCTTTTTAATTTTTTTTTTACTATAACTATGTTTTTTTTTTAACTATGTTTTTTTTTTTCTTGGATTTTTATTTTTAACTATGTCTTAGTTTTTTTTTTCTTTTTTTTTGAATGAGGCGCATTTTTGTCGTTTTTTTTTTTAATTTACGTTTTTTTAATTTTTTTTTTGTATACATTAATTTGGTTTTATATTTGACAAATGGGTTTTCGTGTGTTTTATTTTTTTGTAAATTACGTGGTAAATGCTAATTTCTGTTGTTATGTTTTTTATTTTTGTTTTTGTTTGGATGAATCGTATTTTGGTCGTTCTTTTTTTTTAATTTACGTTTTTGTCATTTTATTTTTTTGTACACATTAATTTGTGTTTATATTTCAAAAATGGGGTTTCATGTGTTTTATGTATTTGTAAATTACGTGGCAAATGCTCATTTTTGGTTTTTAAAATTTATTTTTTATTTTTTGGATGAGCCGTATTTTTGTCGTTCTTTTTTTTTAATTTACAGTTTTGTCAAAAAAAATTGTATATATTAATTTGGTAAATGTTCTTTTTTTTTTTTACGTGGCAAATGTAAAAAAAGATTTTTGGTAAATTTTTGGTAAATTTTTTTTGTTAAATTAATTTTTTTGGTAAATTAATTTGTCGCGTAAATTTTTTTTGGTACATTAATTTGGTAATTTTTTTTTTGTATACATTAATTTTTAACTTTATTTTTTTACGTGGCTCAGTTCACGATTTTGTACACATGACGTGGCAAATGTTTTTTTTTTTTTTTTCCCGAGAACGGGATAGTGTGAACAAAGACCCAGGGGTAATTTGGTAATTTCACGCCTCCTTGTATGTAAGATGCAATCCTGAAGCCTTTTTGTCCTGGAGTGGCTAATTTAGCCAATTTCGTCTGTAGTGGCTAATTTAGCCCGTAACTCCCTTCCCAAACAGGCTCTAGACACTGTGCTAGGTGAACAGTGGGGACAGAAGATGTAAACAATGCCAGGCTTTGTTGGGAAAGTAAGTTGATGTTTTTGTTTTTTTTACTATTTTAATTTAGAATTAAAATTTTTTATTTGAAAAGCGTTTTTTGATTTTTTTAAATTTTAATGAGAAAAAAATATAATGATTATAAATTAAATGTGATATTTTACTTTATTAGATGAAAAAATTTATTTTATTTTTTTGTGACTAAAATAATCTTAAACCCAACCCATCTTTCCAAATAGAGGTTTAGGCATATTAAATTTTCTTTCAAATAAATAATCAAATGTCTTGTATAAATATGAGATCCGTAATTTTGTAGACCCTACACTTATGTGAGATATTTAATTATTTATTTAATAAAAAATTTAGAACTTATAATATTTTCTAACCTTCAATTAATAGAAAATTTTTGAAAATTACAAAGGAATGAGAAATTGATAATCATTTGCCATTGAAAAATGTTTTAGATTTCTAAATTATGAGCTCTAGAAGAGCTATCATCTGTGAGTCCCAGTATATGATTTGATATTTTAGCCTTTATTTATTTATTTATTTTTTTAAGTTATTACGTCACGAATACTCTTATTAGCGCTCTTACCCACTCTTTACCATTTTATCCTTAACTCTCAAATCTCTTACATCTCACATCTCTCTCTCTCTCACACACACAGACACACACACACACTCTCTCTCTCTCTCTCTCTCTCTCTCTCTCTCTAGATTACACATCACATCACTCATCTCACATTTTTTTAATTAAAAAACAAAACATATTTTATTTTAAAAAGACAATTAAAAGTTTTTTTTTTAACTTTTTAAATTTTCTTGGTATAAAAGATAATATAATCCAAAATAAATTAAAAATTGATTTTTAACTTTTTTTTGGATATTTCCAAATGGCCCCTTTATTTTATTCTATTTTAATAAAATACATAAATTTTTAATGTATAAATTTAATTTTCATAAGATTAATATTATTCAAAAAAATATCAATAAAATCTTTAAAATAAGACTAATATTTAACATACTTAATAAAAATTTAAATTAGCAATTCAAAAAATATATAAAAAAAACTTACATAATTAAATTGATATGTTTGATTTAAAATTAATGTAAACAATAATTATTTAGAATTACTTTATGAAAAGAAACATATTATTTTTATTTACTAAAAAAAAAAGTAAAGACTAATAAAAATAAAAATATTAACTCATATGGTACAAAATAATAATTTTTATACTACACAAATGTTAATTCAGATTGTGTAAATAAAAAATAGTAAATCATACAAATAATAATTAAATCACGCAAATATTATTTTATATTTTTATTAAATCAAATCATACAATAAAAATAAGGAAAAATTTTTTACAGTCCATTGTATTAAGATTTTATAGGATAAAAGACATAATATTTCATAGTAATTAGAGTCCCTCAAAATTTTTCTAGAGAAATTTCGATCTAGAGATATTTCGAAACTAGAGAAATTTCGCTGAGTGTGGTTGTGTGTTCATGTTTGGAATTTCTCTAGACACATCAAAATCCTCTTAGAAATTTTTTAAGTGTGTTTGTGTGTTCATGTTTAGAATTTCTCTAGGCATTTTCTTTGAAATTTCTCTAGAAACATCAAAATCCCATAGTGTATGAGAAAATTCACAGAGTGACCATAGCTACAGAAAAATCACGAAATTACAAACAATAACCTCAACCAGAGAAAATTCATACAATGATCACAATGAGAGAAAATTCATACAACCAGAAAAAATTCACACAATTAGAGAAAATTCATAAAAATACAAAAAATGGTCACAACCAGAGAAAATTCACACAGTTCCCACATCTAAAGAAAATTTACACAATCTAGAGAAAATTCAACATGATTCCTGGGCTGCATTGTCAATGGAATTGGTGCTGTCCACCCGGGAAACATCTCCATATCTCACATTGATGGCATCGACAATTTCTCTAACAAACTCACTAGAGAAGTAGCCGGCTTTGGCCTCTTGGAACCACCGCTTCACGCAGTTTGACACCACCGTTGACAGCGGCATTGTGCGGTGATTCTCCTTATCACTGTTGTTGCTTCTGCTGCCATTCTTCTTCTTCTTCTTCTTCTTCATCCAACCTCAATTTGCTGCCAATTCTGGTGAGTTTAGTGCTTTTGGGACCCAACTACTGTTGTAGATTTAGTTGTTGTTGCTCTGATTTGTATATATATACATATATATATATATATATACATATTTGTTCTTGGTGAGTTTGGAAGATAATTCGATGAATATTTGATTTCATGATCCAAATTTTGCGAATTTATATAGGGTTTTCAGTGGAGGGAGATGAATTTTCCGATCAAGTTCTAGGAGAGCGAGAGGTTTGGTGCGAGAAAAGAGAGGGGAGAGAATGAGAGAGTAGGTGTTATATATGGGTGTGGGTGAGGGACCTTAGGTTTCAAAAAAAATTATTGTGGACCTCTCCCATTACTAAAAGTTGCAGAGAGATGTTAGACCAATTTTCCCTAAAAATAATACATATTAATACAAAAAAGTTCATTAAAAATAATCAAAAAAATAAAAAATAGTAACATATATTTTAGCATTAAAAATAGTTTTAAAAAATTAGGACATGAGAAATTCAATTCATCATTTTTTATTGAATTCTAACTTCTATCTTTCTTAAAAAAAAAATAAAACTAATTTGTAAAAAAAAATCAATTTCATATGATTCTATCTTTTTTGGGAGGAAAATAATTTATTTTTTTTTAAACAAAAAAATAGAATCATATGATAGAAGACAAAATTTAATCAAATATGATTAATTGAAAGTTTAGTTTGTGTGGGGTGCAAGTTTAGTGTGTGTATGGGTGCAAGTTGTGGGGTGCTAGTCGAATCTGTGTAAGGGTTCAAGTCAAATATGTGGGGCTGCAAGTCCAGTTTATGTGGGATGTAAGTCGAAAGTGCTAATTAGTCTTTGTGGGGTGCAAATTTGTATGATTTGAATTAATATTTATATAGGTGGAACACTATTTATTATTATTTTTATTAATATTTGTATAATATTAAATCAAATCCCATATATATGATAAAAATAGTGAAAGGGTAAATTGCACTTACACCCCCTGAGATTTGAGTTTAATATATATCACCCTTGATGTTTGGTAAATTACACTGAGCTTCCTGTCATTGTAATTATTTAGACGAGATTAACGTTGGTATAAAAAAGACATTAAATTCATACACTCTCTCTTTTCTTACTTTGTTTTACTTCTTCTTTTTTTCCTCTCTTTTTTTCAATATAATTTCCGTAGTTTTCTATAAGGAGTTGTTACCTTTTATATAAATAGGGGGTTTGTAAAATGAGACTATTAACCGTATCCGTAAAGGTGGGAATGTAATTTCTATAACGTTAGGGGATGGGATGTAATCGGATCAAATCTTAAGGGGTGTCAGTGTAATTTATCCTAGTTGAAAATATAAAATGTTTACAGATATTAAATTATTTGTAATATTTTAAATTAATTATTTCAACTTTTAAGCTTCAACCAAATATTAGTTACAAAAAATAATTTTTATATTATATTTCAACTTTAAACTATAAATAATTTTTATATTAATAATAAAATATTAATTCAAATCATACAAATAAAATATATATATATATATATATTCAAACCATACAAATATTAATTCACAAATTGGACTTGCACTGTACTAGCACATAGATTTGACTTGCATTCCAAACGGACTGGACTTACAACCCCACACATATTCGTCTTGCAATCCATACAAACTGGACTTACACCTCATACAAAACTAAACTTGCACTCCCACACAAATTTGACTTACACCCCATACAAAATGGACTTGCACCCTACCTAGATTGGACCTGCAAGGCAATTAAATTGTACCCCACTCAAATATTTTTAAAGCTACAAATATATTATGTGAATTATTTTTTTTAACATTTTTTTGCTATTTTTATAACTATTTATAAAATTGAAATATACTATGTGATTAATTTTTTTAAACTAATTTTGTAACTATTTATAGTATATGATTTGAGTTAATATTTTTATGTTTCAGTCCTTTTTTTTTTTATAACTATTCTTTTTATTGATAATTTTATTGACTTTTTTATTTTTATTTTTATAAATTATGTATAAATTTTAAAATACAAATCTAATCTTTTTAAAAATTAATAGCATTGAGATGATATGGATCATACTTTTAAAACAGCAGTAATATCAAGAATATTTAATAAAAAAATATAAAATAACAATTAAAAAAATAAAAGTTACATTATTTTGAAATATTTGAATAATTAAAATGTGATGTGTGGCTAAAGTTGATAAAAAAAATTACTTTTGATAAATTAAATTTATAAAATATATTTTTAAATTAAAAAAAACATAATTTTTTTTCATCAAACTTATTTATAGTTCAAAAAATAATAATTTTGAAAACGTAACCAAATAGTGATCATTAGTGTTTAAAGTCTTAAAAATTGAAAAATTATTTTGATTTAAGTAATTTAAATAGTTTATAGAAAAATATTTAAGACCCGCAAATAATCTCTTACAATTTGATCGACAATGATATGGTAGGATGCATGTCACCTTTTGATTTATCATATATTCAATTGTGTAGAGCCTATCTTTCTTGCCACATCATTGTGGGTAAATTTGAGGATCCAAATAGTGGGTCTCTAACATTACTCTTCTCTTTGTTTTTTTGCACATTTTTCATAATTTTTTTAAAAATCAACTAAATTTGTCAATTCTCAAACAGTCTCGCTAGGTAGCTCAAATTCATTGTGGCTCAAATGGCTCGAGATGCCAAAACGACGTCATTTGGCACCTTTTTATTTATTTTTTTATTTTTTCTTGTTTCTTTCCCTCTCTTCTTCCCCTTCTTCCTTCCCCCTTTGCTCTGCTCTGCTCTACTCTACTCTTTGAAAAAATTTAAATCAAAATCAAAATCAAAATCAAAAAAACAAACCAAATCTACATAGATCTACACAAATCTACCAAATCTACACAAATCAAAAAAATCAAAATCAAAATCCAAAATCAAAATAAAAATCAAATCCAAAAACAAACCCACTACTACTGAGGGGAGAAGATGAGAGAAAAGAGATAGAGCAGAGACAGATCCATATGTGTATACACACAGAGGACCATCGCGACGGTAATGGCGACAACTCTGGTGGGTGGATCTTTCTTCTCTCTTCTTTCCTCTTTTCTCTTTCTTCTTTCTTTTCTCTTTCCTCTTCTCCCTGTTTCACAAAGAAAAGAGATGGGAAAAAATAAAGTCAAAACGACGTCGTTTTGAAATTTGGGCCAGTCGAGCCACGAAAATTTTGAGCTACCAAACTTTATTCATTCTCAAATGAGCTCAATTTTTGTTCATATCAATTTTAATAAGACATTTCATTTTAATCATTTAAATATTTTTAAAAAATGTACTTTTAAATTATTATGTTAAATTTAATAAATATATTTACTATTAATATCATTTTAAATGCATTGTTGATATATTTTAACAGTATTAATTTTATAAAAAAAAATTATTCGTAGTTTAAAAGTTATACAATTTTTTTCAAAATAATAATAATAATAATAATAATAATAATAATAATAATAATAATAAATTATTATTATTATTTGTATGGTTTAATTATTATTTGTATGATTTATTATTATTTTTTATTTAGACAATCTAAGCTAACATTTATATGGTTTGATTATTGTTATTATTTTGTACAATTTGAGTTAATATTTTAATTTTTATTAGTCTTTACATTTTTTTATTAAATAAAAAAAAATTTCTATTCAAAAAGTAATTATAAATAATTATTATTTACATTAATTTCAAATCATACAAATTATTTGAATTAAGTAAGTTTTTTTATATATATATTCTTTGAATTATTAATTTAAATTTTTATTAAATATGTTTAATATTAGTCTCATTTTAAATATTTTGTTCATATTTTTTGAATAATATTAATTAAAAAAATTGAATTTATATATTAAAAATTATATGTAAAATAAAATGAATAATGCTTGGGACCCCCTTTTGGGGGTCACCCCCTCATCCCCTTTGCCACGTGGCAGGGGGTGATTGGAGGAGCAGGAAAAAAAAGAAAAAGAAAAAGAAAAAGTAACCAATGAGAGAGAGAGGGGGTCAAAGGGGGTGGGGGGAAAAGGGGGAGTCTCAATTATTATGACTATTTCGTTTTTAGTTTTCAGTTTGTATTAACAAAAATTTAAAAAACTGTCATAAAAACTTGTTTGATAATTTTTTTGATTTATAAATGATCAGTTCCACTACATAGCTCGAAATTTCTGAGCTCGAATTTGGCCTGAATTCAAAACGTCATCGTTTTGAATTTTTTTTTTAATATTTTTTTCTCGTTCTTTCCATAATTGGGTGAAGAACAAAGTAGAAGAAGAAGAAGAAGGAAGAAGAAGAAAAGAGGAAAGGAGCAGAGAGATCATCGTCAACCAAAAATCAAACCCACCCAACACACCTAACATATCATCATCAACATAGCAGAGAAAGAGAGAGAGCATCATCATCATCAACCAAACACATCATCATCATCACACATAAAGATCAACTAAAAAACAAATCCCCCCATAGAAATCAACTAAAAAAAAATGTAAAAATTTGAAAAAATTTCAACACATCATCATCATACACAGATCGAAGGCAGAGATCAGAGATCGGAGGCCCGGCGGTGGAGAAGAATCGAAGATCGGAGGCGGCGATCGACCCTCTCTCTCTCTATTCTCTCTTACTCTCTCTTCTCTCTCATCTCTTTCTATTTCTCTTCCTTTTCTTCTCTCCTCTCTTCTCTCTCTGCTCTCTGTTTCAGACATAGAAAAAAAAAATAAAAATAAAATCCTATAAAAAATGACGTCGTTTTGGACAGTCAAGCCATTCAGGGTAGAGAGATTCGAGCTACGAAAGATTTTCCTTTAAATGATTGTCTCAGTTTATAAATTTGATAAAAAAACGTAAACTCAAAAAATGAGTTTATTCTGGCTTTTGAATATAAATTTAAAAATTTGACTAATAAATTTTTTTTTTCCAATTAATTTTTTTTCAATTATTTTTTTTCAAATATATATATATATATATATATTTCAATTATAATGTGTATGATTCCATTGTCATAAATAATAAAAAATAAATATAAATATTTTAGGTTTGAGCAAACATATTTTTTAGTTTATATTTTAAAAATTTTTGAAATATTTTGTTCAAAGCAAACACATTTGTAATTTATGTTTTTTTAAAAATAAACAAAAACTAATTTATAAATTTTTTATAAATATAAACTAAAAACGTAAACGTTACCCAATATTACCTAGTGATTTGTGGTTTACATCTGCTGCTTCCACTGACAGGTAATTTCCCATATTTGCTAAAGTGATGAGAGGATGTTTGGAAAATGACTGTTTTAGGTAAATTTACCACTGGGGGTGGTGGCCTAGTGCAGAAGGGATCTTTTTTCACAAACGTGACCTAAGTTCGAATTCTAGAAGGGACGAAAAATGGTTGCTTTGTAGCCGACTCTCTTCGAAGAGCTCGCCCTATAATTTGATTGAAATCTAGGCTCATTTGTGGTGTATGGTTAAACTCTGCTGGTACTTTAGTGGTGGGTCCCTTTTTATGGGTTGGGTCAAATTAGGTCGACAATCGGTTGCCTCGGAGCTTGGGCTCATGAATGTCGTGATGACACCTTAGAGTATCTTTTTTTTCAATTAAAAAAAAGGTTAGCTATTTTATTTTTAAAAAAAATATGTAATTATGTGTTTTGATTTTTTTTTATTATTTTGATTAAAAAGTCAACGTCGTGGTGTGCAAATGGGGGAGAACAAGTTAGCATACCTTGTGCGTGTGAGAGAGGAAGAAGGTTTGAAATTACGTAGGAGTGTGCATGATTCGAATTGATTTGGATTGGAATAAAATTAGAATTAATTTGTTATTTATAGTTTTTGAAAAATTGGAGTTAATTTAATCTGTTTAAATCATGAAACTTATTCGAGCTAATCTATTTAAATACGGATTTGAACGGTGAGGATTACGGATTCACATAATTAAATAATAAAAAAAATATAGAACATTTTAATTTCATAAAAACATAAACATAATATTATATTAGTTTCAAAATAACAATATATATTTCCATAATTACGTCATATCGTTCTAGAATTTAAACAATTATAAGAAAACTAGATCCACTATAAGCATTTAGACCATTATAAATTAAAACTTAAAACCAACAAACAAAAGTAATAAAAGAAGATACTATGCGGATTTAGGTTTTATATGAAATAGGAGAAGATACTACGCGGGAGGGTGTATAATACAAATATAGGTTATTTGTATACAGTCTGGATCGGTTTCAATCTGGAACTGTGGGGTTCAATCCGGAACCGATTCGTGGACTACAGATTTTTAATTTTTCAATTCGGAACCAAACCATAGATTCAAAAAATCAATTCAAACCTACTGGATTGAACTAGACCAGATCAAATTACGGATTTCATAAATTTCTTACTAAGTCCTAAAAGTATGTGATTGACAAGAAAGTGTATGATATTATTTTTTTTTTATTTTTTAATTTAAATTAAATATACATATGAGAGCTTGTTTGGGATGCCTCATTGGGGCTAAAATAGTCGCGTAAGATAAAATAATCTATTTTAATCAAATAAGATAAATTGTCACATTCAACTCATAATTATTTTATTTTTTCTCTCACAAAAATCAAAAAAAAAATAAAAAAAAATCTATTCCAAAGAAAACTTTTTAATTCTAAATTAAAATAATCAAAAAATTAAAAAAACTAAAAAATTAACTCACATCCCAGACCAGCTGTAAGTGGATCTCATTCTACGAAGATTTGAGAGAGTTTATATATAAAAGGAATTCCAATAACTATGACTTATTTATCCCAAGCTTAGTACTTGTTTTTCATATCTTCATCTATTCATTTTTTATTATTTTTTAATATGTCTAATTTAGATATATTTAAAAATAAAATATTTATGAAAAATATAAAAATGTTTTATTTTTAGAATTTTTTATTTCAATTTTCTTCAAAAAAAAAATAGGTGCATTTAAACATTAAAAAAAATTGAAAAAAAGTATGAAAAAAAACTAAAATTAAAAAAAAAAATTATGAAAAAATATTCAAAAATAAATTTTGAATTTGAAAACCGAACAAGATAACCATTTGTGTGATAATGACATTAATACCTTAGGCAGATGTTGAAATGAGGAATGTATTCAATTCCAAATGTTCATTTAAAAAAAAAAAAAAAAAAAAAAAAAACTAATGACAGTCTAAATGACTATTATTAAAAATGGTAAACCATTAATAAATCTCAAATAGTAATCTTATTATGAATTGTTTGGTCTTTTTTTTTTTTTAGACCGAAAAACCTCATTTTAGTATGAATTACATAAAGAGCTAAGTATAAACGTGCATGTGTTATGTGTTAAGGAATAAATGTAGGTTTCCTTATAATGTTGAAATTACTAAATGTAACACTTCAAAAAAAAAATAAATAAAAAATTTAATATACTTTTTCCAAACATAATACTTCAATATAACACTAAAAAACTCATTAATGTACGTTTATCAAACGTAACAACGCAACATTCTAAAAAAACTTCTTAATGTACTTATCCTAAACGTAACATTGCAGTATAATACAATAAAAAATTTCTTAGTGTACTGCTCTTAAAAATAATAACGTAACATTAAAAAAAACCTTAGTTTACTTTTCTCAAACATAATACTTCAATCAATATAGCACAAAAACTCTTGTACTTTCTCCAAACGTAACACTGACATGTAACACACTAAAAAACTCATTAATATATTTTTCTCAAACGTAACAACGCAATATTGCAAAAACACTCCTTAGTAGATTTTTTTTAAATGTAACATTCTAATTAATGTAACACAAAACGTAATACTTTAACGTAACATTCCAATATAATATTAAAAAACCATACTAGTAGAAATGTAGATTTCTACGTTCGACAACCAATACTTCAGTCACCAATTCCCCCAAAAACACTGTTCCACACCTCACATTTCTATTCCCATCCCAAAAATGAATTAACAAATTGGAAAAACAAATCACCAAAGGGTATTCACTTAAACTCAAATGAAAATCAAATAAATACAACTTTTCAAAACAAAAATAACTAATTGATTTATGAGAAAATTCTTAAGACTAAATGGATCAATATTACCCCATATGAGATTTATGGGTAAATTTTCCTATTAAAAAGCACATAATATTAAAAAAATTTATATTTTAACACTTTTTTTTTTATCTATTTCAAAATATTTTTACTTACGTTCATATTATATACACTACTAAAAAAAGTACTTTTTGCGACCGCTACAAGCCGTCGCAAATAATAAAAAAACAGTCGCAAAAGACTTTTTGCGACGGCCCATGCGACGGCAAATGAGGGTCGCGAATGTGGGGGTGGCAAATACTTTTTGCGACCGCAAAATAACAGTCGCAAACTATTTGCGACTGCCTAACCTACTTTTTACAACAGCTATTTTGTCGTCGCAACAAAAAAAAAAAAATTCAAAAACACTTTTAGCGACTTCTTTTTTACCGTCGCAAATAATTATTTTTATAATAAAATCATATATACGTTTATTACAACAAAAAAATCAATTGCAAACACCTAACAATTTTTTTTAATAAAAAATAACAAAATTAACAAATTAATTTAAACTCATAATAGAAATACATTCACATATAAGTGTGCAAACAAAATATAAACTTTCATACATGCAAAAGAAATATCCATCAACCATTCTTAAAATATATTGTGCTAAAAGATTCAAGTCCTCAAAAAAAAAAAAAAAAAAAGAAGAAAGAAAAAGAAAAAAAAAAGAAAAGAAAAGAAAAGAAAGAGCAACATAATCTCAGTTTGGCTCCCAAACATCAGCCGCTCGATTATATCAACTACTCCCTCAACAAAACCAGCAAAAACATATACACGTGACTTGAAAATTTAATGCAGTTTAACTTGAAATAATAAAAATAAAACTATTTGAAAAGAAATTGTCAAGAGAAAAAAAAAAAGGTTCATTCTCTAAATTCTTTTGCTTGAAGTAAAGTATAAAAATATAGATGCCAATTCGTAATTTGCACAAATAAATAGATAAGAAAATGGTCACCCAATCCAATCAGATTAATGAATAAACCAAAGAATTTGAAAAATGAACATGATTAACATAATCTTTGTCCTAGCATAGATTAATACCAAAACAACAAGAAGAAATTTGACTTCACTATTTAGAAGTTCACTCCTGACTTCACTATGTAATTCAAGAATTAGCAATGAAGAATTTTGGAAACCTTTTATCAAAAGAGTTGCCCATGTGTCGGAAATAATAAGCACCATCAATGCAACTAACAATCTGCCATAGGAAGGTTATGGTTTATGTATATTTCTTAATTCAGAAAAAAAGAAGCCCATAGGTCCAACATTCCACTAATTCCGATGCTTACAATAATTATATGAAAGCCCACATCATCCAACATAACTATAATGACCAACACTAACATGCTTCTTTCTAACTCACTTCATCTGAAGCGAATGGTGACAATTTCAACCATGTGTGTGTGTTAGAGAGAATTCAAAGCCATCATCCACTGGTATTTTTCAAAGGCTTGCAACTTTGAAGTAAATATTCAACAACAATTCAACTATCAATAGCAAAGCCTGTTCATCATAAATTTCTACCATTTAATTAAACTAAGCTTTCAAGATCCAAATACATATGGAACGGCCCATCAATTTGACTAAATTCATAAATACTTGGTGGATAGTTTTTTTTTTAATTTTATTTATTCTTCTGGGAAAAAGAATTGATCAACAGCAAAGGACTTATGGTATTTGCATTAAACTAAGGGAAGATTACCAGCAAGCTCTAAGGACCCCACTCCATATATAAACAAACATTCATTAAAAGCAGAGAAATAGGTTAGTATAATGTGTCAATAATTTCCTTTTGAAGAGCAGAGTGGCATACTTATTCATTTTCTTTTGAAGCTTGTTGCCCACTAGATGCATTTGACACCTACAATATGTTAGTATAATGTGTTAATAATTTCCATACGTATATATACAAATTGATGAAACGTAAAATTCGTCAATTTGTAAGTATTGTACCTCTCTCAAGCTCGTACTCCCAGATGCATATGCAAATTCGTAAAATTCATCAATTTAACATAATTCTGCAGTAGTAACCAAACCATGTATTCATTCACGAGTGCTAGCTCTATCTTCTCCAAGATGCATATGCAAATTCTACAAAGATGCTTTTAAGATCTCTCTCTCTCTCTCTCTCAACTGCTTCTGTAAGATTTTATACCTGTGACATTGCTGCAGTTAATCTATGAGAAGCTACCAGCTGACATTTCAAGCCGCAATGTGTTATTGCTCGACCCAGTTTTGGCTTCAAGTAAAATAAATTCCAAACATACTGTAATTCTTCCAAATATGTTTTCATAATACATATCCAATGTCTAAAAATTCTTCATTAAATTTGTCTGTAGCAGACTTGTGGAAGCTGTATGCACATAAGCTTGCAACTGAAGACTTGACTAAATGAGCTAAATTAATGTTTAACTAGAACCATAGCTGTTTCTACTTTACCTCTTCTGATATTTGAAACCTTTGGTATGTAATCAATCATTTCCAGTATCAGCATCAGGGATGTAACTTCCCTTCTATTGAATGTATGGACACTTTTTCGAAAACTAAAAGATGATTAAAAAAAAAAAAACTAGTTAAGTTGGGACATACAGCTCTGGTGTTACTGGTTTTAGTTGTAACAATTAGAAAGCAATGATTTCTCAGAGCTCAAAAACATTTATGGGTACCAAAAACCAATATTCAATGGGAAAATTTATCGAACAGTTAAACTGCAACCATGCACACATCAACACTTACATTACACTGTGACAGCTCAAAGGTGGGGATTAAAGATTTTTTGTTTTTACCAAATACATGTTTTTATGTTCAAACCATATACCAGACTATAGTCACAAAAGAGGATCTTTTTATGTTCAAACTTCAAACCATGTATTAGACTAAGTTTAATAACAGTCCAAGAAAAGCCTTCCATATACAAGGTGCACCAAAAGCGCACACCTCAAATTGTGATGCGCAAGCCTTTCAGGAGTGTCATCTAAAAAATCAAAGCCTCAACTTTGATGGAGATACCTTTATATGTAGGAGATAATCTATTGGATAAAGAAAAACGAGAAATGGGGGGGTGGCTGCGGGGGATCATGCCCTAGCGAAAAATCATTTGGCAAAGCTCAGAGATGTTGAGCCACGTTGCCACCAAGTGGAGATGGCATGGTCAAATAGAGAATCATTGGCTTAGCCAAACTGTTCTTTGGGCCACACCTCGAGATGCTCCATCCCATGCCCCAGCTGCGATGCTATGTGCTCGTTCATTGGCAGCATGGCTCAAAACTACGGTGTCAAGCACGCAAGTTGCCAAGCTGTCAAACTTGGTGATTTATGTGTCCCTGATAAGGCTAGCCTATAGCCCCAATGACCAATCTTGAAGATGTACATCATTGGAAACTCACCACACTGATATCCTTGTCTGAGTTGGAGAAGATGTGATGCCTACAAGGCCTACTACATTGCAGTGGTCATACATATATCTATATAGGAGAAAGGAAGGATACTCAAAGAACAAGAAATATATCAAAGATTTAATTTCCCTTTAAAGGGAATACTCAAAATTATATAAAGGAGAAAACTCAGAACACCAAGTATGCTTGAAGAACATCAAAAAAGCAAACATCAATACAAGTTTAATTGCTTTGTTAAAAAAACACAAAAGTTTAATTGCCCTTCAAAGGGAATGCTCAAAATTATATAAAGGGGAAAACTAAGAACATCAAGTATGCTTGAAGAACATCAAAACTGTACATACATTTGTCTGTTTATTGATGTAATAAATACTATTCATACCTCAAACTCCTTTCCTTCATGATACAGATCACCATGTGCAGTCAGCTTAGGCTTAGTTTGATATTTAAAAAATGCATCATGAAGAACCTGCAACCAGAAACCATAGGCATAGGGGCATGTCACAATACTGCAAAAGAGTAGGATTATAAAAAATAAAAAAAATATTAACAATAAATTATATTTTTTATTTTCATTGGTTTTAATATATATATATATATATAACAAATTGTACCTTCAATTTCAAGAGTAAAAAAGAAAGATTGCAAATTCTTAAGATAGTATAAATCAAGATTTGAGATAAACCTGATAATCAATATCCATTTTTCCCATCTTTGGCTGCATCCTCTCACGTTGCTTCTGTTTAAGCTTCTTACTGTCCTCAAGCATTTTAAACAATGGAAAATTGATAGAAGCATTATATAAATAATGTGTATCTATATCGCTATAACATTGATAGAAGAATGGGAAAATTGTCAGTTTTATTCAGTATTCCTAAACTAAATGGAAAAAAGAACAGAAAAGAAAAAAATAATTTCTGAATCTGGTTATAGTATTTTTTTGGCTCTAAAAAATGGAAAAAAAAAACAATAAAAATACATTTTTTTGCTCTCGTTTTATAACATTTTCACAATAAACAAACTGAGATTCAAGTCTCACTTGAGGAAAAACAAACGTTTATGATCAATTTGATCACATAAGGAGCTAAACAAGTTCTCAAATCAAGATAGAGATTGAAAATAGATAGAAACATTTCATATGAGAAAAGAATTGCAAATAATTGAAAACCTAGATTTCCTAAGTCAGATAGAGAGAAGCAGAGGCGATAGAGGAGGTTGAGGATTGCAAATTTACTTCTATTCTTACAAGACACCGATGAAATCACCTGATTTGCAATGAAATCACCTGAAATTCAACAAATTGACAAGTATATTACAAGCTTGAGAACTCAAGAAAACGAGAGAGAGAGAGAGACAGCGAGACAGAGAGATAGAGATTGAGAGGGAGATTGAGGGACAGAGAAAGAGAGCGAGATTGAAAGAGTGATTCATACCGATGGAGATCTTCAGACGACAATGGCGAGCGGAAGAGCGAGAGAGCAGAGCTATGCATGTCTGTAATGTGTGAGAGAGAGAGAGAGAGAGAGAGAGAGAGAGAGAACAATCCGTGTTTTAATTTTTCTAAAACTAGGGCAAATATAAGGAAGGAAAACGGGTAAAAGAGGAATAAATTGGTTATTTGCGACGGCTGATCAAGTGGTCGCAAATTATATAGTAGCAAAAGGTCCTTTTTCTAGTAGTGATATATTAATACATTTTTCAATATTTAGGTCTCGTTTAGAAATATATTATTGTAATAATTTTTTGACTTTTTAAAAAAAAATATACATAAAAATAGAAAAAATGATAAAAAATTTATAATAACTATTTCACTAAAATGTTTAGTCCTCAATTGAGACCTTAAGAATTGTTTTAAGCATTTTCTGAAAAAAATAAAAATAAAAAATGTCTTCGTGATAAACGTGTTTACTTGCTGAAAACCTATAAAATGTAAAATAAACGGCTTGTAAAAAATAAAAAATAAAAAATGTCTTCGGCATGATAAACGTGTTTACTTTTTGAAAACCTATAAATGTAAAATAAACGGCTCGTAAATGTTCAATCAATTCAAAAGTTGAATCATGAGTTAAAAAAGAAAAAAAAGCAGAGGTGTTAATTTTACTTTTGGTTTATTCTCATATGAAGCGGTCCTATATTTTGAAGATAATTAATTGGTTGTTATTGTTTGTTAATTTATTAGACGTGTAACTGAGGTTGATGAAATAGGGGATGAGATATTTCTCAAAAAATAAAAAAATATATCAATCAAAAGTTGAATGATGATAGGACTAAGCTCTCGTTTGAGAATAAATTATTTTAATAATTTTTTAGTTTTTACAAAAGGATATGCAAAAAAATAGATAATGATATAATAACTTATAGTGATTTTTTGACTAAAATAGTTAGTCTCCAAAATAAAATAAAAAACTATGGATAAAATACAAATACATCATTTGAGATTTGTTTAAAATATGATTTATCCCCTTTGATTTTAGAAATTACATTATGCTCCTTGAAATTTCTAATTTAATAATAAATGGCATTTTATTATTAAATTATTAAGTCCAATTAACAATTTTTAATGATGTTAAGAATTTGTTTCAATTAATAATTCAAAAAATTTTATCGTTGTATAGAAAAATAATTAGAAATTTTATTCTGTTAAATAAAATTTTTAGACAATGGGATATTTATAATTTTTTAGATCACAAGAGGTAATTTGTATCTTCATTAAATCTCAAAAAATATATTTATAATTTATCAAAGAATTAATTTATTGTCTGGTGCCATTTTTACTTGGAATCACGTGTAATGTTTGATATATTAACATTTATTTTAACAAAAAATTGATTGTGCAGGGAAATATTATGACGCACATCTTTTGAAGAATATGTACCATGTACGCTTTATAATTAAAGAAGAAAATGATATAATTTCATATTTTTTACATATGAGACATAATTAAATATTTTAAAATAATGCTATAATTAAAAAAAAATAGTTATAATTAAAAAAGAAAATAATATAATTAAGATGTGTAAGATAAAATTGTCCATCCTTTCATTATTAAAATGTAAAAGGATAACCTTGTAAACTATAGAGGTAGCCTAGAGAGAAATTAAAACAAAAATATTATAAAGTTGATCACAAATGTTTTTTTACTCAACACTTTCTTTAAAAAAAAAAAAAAAAAATCTCCGCAACACATGACATTTGTTATCGGTTGCATTATGAATTGGGCTGATTTTTTTTGGTGCTTTAGGAATACGGTCACATAATATTCTATGATAATATGATTGATAAAAAAAAATAAATTATCAATTATTTATTTTAAGTGATTAATAAACATAAAAAAAACATAACAAATAATCACATGATACTTTGAAATTATTATATAATTTTCCGGTAATAATAATATAGTTTGTCCTGCAATCAATTATTGTACCATGCGTAGAGATGGCAATTGAAACCTGGCCCGACGGGGACCCGATCCCCCGACCCCGAATTGAATGGTTATTTCTCGAAAAATACCCCCGACGGGCCGGAGATGGTATTAAAATTTTAATCCCCGATGACATTCGGGCCAGGGACGGGGATGCATATTTTAGTCCCGGACCCGGCCCGACCCCGGCCTCGATCCCTGGCCCCGATCCCCGCCACGGTTCCCCCGACAGGAAATTACTACGTTACCCCCGTCTATATAAATAATATATGTGTATGTGTTAGGGCTTGGTCAACACACTCCTCACACACATACACAAACTGTCTCTCCTTTCTCTCTCTCTCTCTCTCTCTGCAGGTGCTATTCACTCACGGTCATGGTGATCTCCTCCTCCTATCACGGCTTCTCCCATCACGGTGATCTCCTCCTCCTATCTCCCATCACGACTCCTCCCATCAGGTGCTACTCACTCACGGTCATGGCGTCGGCAGTGGCGGCGGCGGCTCCTCCCATCCCTCATCTCATCACGGCGATCTCCTCCTCCCATCTCCGACGCCTTCTTCCTCCTCCCATCTCCGACGTCTTCTCCCTCCTCCCACCACGGTGATCAGTGTTAGATCTGTGTGTGTGTGTGTTAGATCTCTGTGTGTGTGTGTGTTAGATCTCTGTGTGTGTGTGTGTGATCTGATCTGGTGATGAACAATATATATATGATCTGATCTGATCTGAAAATATATATATATATATATATATGTTAGATCTATTTTTTTTTTGTTGAGCTCATCAGATTGTTAATGGTGATGAACAACAGATCTGTTAGATCTGATTTTTTTTTTTTATTTACATTTGTTACATCTTAAATTTTTGAGCTCATGAGATTGTTAATGGTGATGAACAACATTGTTAATAATTGTTGTTGTTGTTGTAGTTTGAAGAAATTATGGAACTAATTTTTTTTTTTTTTTTTTTTTCTTCTTTTTTGGTCGGGGACTTTACGGGGTCGGGGAAACCCGATCCCCGTTAAGGGGCGGGGGCGGGGGCAGTGATGAGCTCCCCGTCGGGGTCGGGACCGGGGACGGGGGAGTTTCCACCATCGGGGATCGGGGACAGGGAGGGTGATCCCCGGCCCCGCCCCACCCCACCCCGTTGCCATTCCTAACCATGTGTCAACTACAAGCATACCAAAATCTTTTGTACCATCCCTCTACAGTAACCATTTGAAAAATATATTGAATATTCTGTTACTATATTGAATTGTTAATTAGCAATTTATTTAAAAGTTTGAATTATTGAAAAGAGAGATCTTTTAAGGCTCATTTGAGATGTGGGTTGATTTTTTAGGTGCCGTTTGGTAATATTTACGTTTTTTTATTTTTTGTTTATATTTACAAAAATTTTAAAAACTCAAATAAAAACTTGTTTGGAAAATTTTTGATTTATAAATCAGTGGTCTCGATTTATAAATTTGGTCAAAAAATGTAAACTCAAAAAATGTGTTTCCGTTTTGAGTTTTGAGTTTTTTTTTTTTTTTTACCACCCAATACTAGCTACCATCCGCCACCATTTTCCACTACCGTCTTCCGCCGCTACCACCACCTACCACCCACCACCACCACCCACCTGCCACCCACTCGCCACCACCATTCATCCCTCACCGCCGCCACCACCACCACTACCCCTCACCCACCTGCCATCTACCTGCCACCACCACTCGCCACCCACCTACCACCACCATCCACCACCCGCCACCACCAGCCACCTACTACCACCAGCTGCCCACCACCACCAGCCACCCACCCGCCAACACCACCCACCAGCCACCTGCCACCACCACCTACCTCCCATCACCACTACCACCCACTCGCTACCACCCGCCACCGTCACCCATCCACCCACCACTACCACCACTCGCCACCGTTACCCATCCACCCACTACCACCTACCTGCCACCACCCACCACCACCCGCCATCCGCTACCACTTACCACCCGTCACCGTCACCCTTACCTACCCACCCATCATCACCACCCACCACCACCCGCTATCCGCCATCCATCTACCACCACCACTTACCACCCGCCATCACCACCACCACCCACTCGCTACCACCTACCACCGTCTCCCATCCACCCACCACCACCACTACCTACTAGCACCCATCACTACCCGCCATCCACCACCCACCTGCCACCACCACCCACCATCCACCACTCACCACCCGCCACCGCCACCACCACCCACTCGCTACCACCCGCCATCGTCACCCACCCACCCACCATTACCACCCGCCACCACCACCCACCCGCCATAACCCACCACCACCCGCCATCCGCCACTCACCTGCCATTACCATCCACCACCGCCACCACTCACTCGCTACCACCCACCACCCCCCAGCACCACCCCTACCCCCAGCCCAAGCCCTCCACCTACCCGCTACCACCACCCACCACGACCCGCTATTCGCCATCCGCCACCTATTTTCCACCACCACCACCCAGTCGCTACCACCCACCACCCGCCACTGTCATCCACCCACAACCACTACCACTACCACCACTCACCACCACCCACCGTCACTACTTTCCACCACTGTTTTCTGCCGCTACTTGCCACCACTTGCTATTTCTCACTCTTTTTTATATTTTTATATTTTTTTAAACATTTTGTCAATTACCAAACGCGTTTGTAGTTTATGTTTTTCTAAAAATAAACAAAAAATAAACAAAAACTAGTTTATAAAATTTTTGTAAATATAAACTGAAAACGTAAACGTTACCAAACAGACCCTTAGCTTTTTAGTTTTTTTGACTATTTTAACATGAGACCAAAAAGTCTCGTTTGTTATAGATTTTTTTGATATTTTTATCTTTTGTAAGAGAAAAAGTAAAATAATAATAATTTAGATATGACATTTTGTCTTATTAAATTAAAAAATATATTTTATTTTCTTGTGATTATTTTATTATTATTATTATTTTTTTAATTATACCAAACGAAATCTTAATTATTTATATCCTCAACTAATGAATTTCAGCACTAGAATAGGATAATTGGAGAATTAACCCGACCAGAACCATGTCATGCCTTTGTTACTTAGCCTCGTTTGGGTACATGTTTTTTTAGTAATTTTTTGATTTCTTAGTTAAAATGTGATGTAAATAAAATTAGTATGTCTAGGATAATTTTTTGACTTTTTAAGAAAAGATATGCAAAAAGTAGAGAGAAAACAGAATCTTTGACTTTTTGGTATGTGTTGTTGGCTTTTTGATTTATTTTAGTAACTTTTTGACTTTTTGACTAAAAAAACCACTTACCAAATGAGACAGTTGGTTTGTAATGTGAGTTGATTTTTTGATTTTTTAATTTTTTAAATATTCTAGTATATAATTAAAAGGTCTTGTTTGTGATAGATTTTTTTTTTTTTTGATTTTTTTGACTTTTATGAAAGAAAAAATGAAATGATTATGGTTAGATGTGATATTTTGTTATATTTGGTTAAAATAGCCTATTTTATTCTATATAACTATCTGAGTAATGTTAGAGATTCTAAAAAATTCTACTAAATGTCTCACATGAGTGTGAGACTCACACAATGTGGGTCCCATGTGGGTCCTACACCCATGTAAAACATTTGGTAAAACTTTTGGTACACGTGAATTCTACACAAATGTAAAATATTTAATAAAATTTTTAAGATCTCAAAGTATTTTTATAATTATTTTAGCCCAAATATGTATTCCAAAGAGTCTTCTGCAGTTTAAACACTTGGCACGTGTATAGGCTAGTCCCCTTCACGTGCGCCACCAACTAGTGGATGACGTGTCTCATAACGCTTTTTGAACAACACGTCTCATAACTTTTTTTCGAACAAAACGTGCCTTATGACTTGAGTATGCCTCGTCAAATCCTGCTGCATACCTCTAATTAGAGGTCTTGCCGTACACCTCTAATGAGTTATTTAGGAATATAAAAACAAAAATAGTAGAATAAAAAATAAAATAATAATGATTCATCCCATTAAAAATATCACCACTAATAGCACTAATATATTAAAAAAAAAAAAATACAATTCTAATATCAAAACATCACATCATTAATGACGGGACCCACTGCCACCTAAAGCATTTTTCAAGATAAAAATAAGAGAAGAAAAAGACAAATTAGAGATGCATTAAAGGTGTTTTTTTAGAGGTTCAAATTATTTTTCATGCCTCTTTATGGTAAGACACGTGTCTCATACTTGAGTATGCCTAGTTATGTTAAGACACGTGGCATTTCATTATTAGTGAAAGGGCTAACAAATTTATTCACTCGGGTGAGATGCCACCGGCCGTAAATGGTGTGTCCTATAAAATATTTGAGTGAACTATTCATAAATTTTAATAATTAGATTTAATTCTTATTAATTTTTATTAGAAATAAGTTTTAATAAATTTGTCGTCAAAATTAATTTTTTGTGACGATTTTTTGCATATCGTTAAAAATTAACAATTAGTAAATTTTTTTGTCATAATTTTTATAAATTATTGCTAAAATTTGTAATTAGCGACATTTTTCTGTGATAAAATTTTCACATTGTCGTTCAAAGTTGAAAATTAATAACATTTTTTGTAACAATTTTTTTAAACTATAGCTAATTGTCATTGAAATTTATGATAAAATATTTTTTGTGACACAATTTTCAAGTTGTCACTGAAATTTAACATTTAGTGATATTTTTTAATAGTATTTGATGAAAAACGTCATTAATTATTATAGAACTTATTAGACAATAAGGCCTCGTTTGGGAACAGGCTAATTTAGTAACTTTTTGGCTATTTGGCTAAAAAGGTAGGTAAAAAAAACTTGTATGTTTGGGATGACTTTTTGGCTAATTACGAAAAGATGTGCAAAAAGTAGAGAGAAAAGAGAATCTTTGACTTTTTGGTATGGGTTGTTGGCTTTTTGGCTAATTTAGTAACTTTTTGGCTAATTGGCTAAAATAGCCTCTTGCCAAACGAGGCCTAAGTCTATATATTAGGACCTACATATAAGTGTTTTAATATATTTTCCACACTTGTCATATCAATGGTACACCATATTTTTTTGTACTTTCATTCTCTCTGATTATCTTTTTTTCTAAGAGCAACAGTATCAATCTCTTCAAAATTTTAATCAAATTATAACTTAAAAAGTCATTTTTCTATTTTAGCTAGTTATCTTACGACATCAAACTCTCTATTTTAACTCAATCCTATTAAAATGTTTGTTATTCTTTTTTTTTTTTTTTTTTTTTTATAATTAAATTGATGAGTTATAAACTAAACAATTCTTATGTTTTACAAAAGGTAAATTTGGAGAAAATGTTAAAAAAAAAATAAAATTGCCGTTGACTGGCCGGACGTTCGGTCGGACTTCCGAGCGAATGTCCGGTAACACACAACCAACGATAAACAGTACCTCGCTTGTTGTAGCGAAGTACTGTAGCGTTCGTATATTAACGGTGAACAATAACGAGACTGATGTAAACCATTTTTGATGAACAATACCACTAATCTAGCTAAAAAATAACTTTAGCTAGTTTAATATGGATGCTCTAATCATATCAAATTTAGTCGTTAGAATGTCTTGAGAAAGAATATCTACTTGTGAGTTCTCAAGAAGAAAAATGCTTTGGAGTTCTAATTTTTGAGTTTTAAAGGTAGCTCTAATGAGTTGGCAGTGGGCTCTACCCATAGTGATGTGATATTTTGGTCTT
This sequence comes from Camellia sinensis, assembly GCF_055761805.1. Classification (NCBI taxonomy): domain Eukaryota; kingdom Viridiplantae; phylum Streptophyta; class Magnoliopsida; order Ericales; family Theaceae; genus Camellia; species Camellia sinensis. Next base: position 209,253,713 of record NC_138961.1, on the reverse strand, counting down.
GGTTTGTTTTTATTTTATTTTTTTTGTTCGTTGCCATATTATCAATGTTTCATTAGAGTACCAAAATTAGTTGAATCATTACTGTTCTCAAGAATCAGTTTGCAAGTCTCACGGAGAAGAACCTCATCACCATTCCAGGTCCAACTCAGCTATTGATCCAGCCTAGTCCATAAGCCTATTTGTTTTGATTGATTCAATTATAAAATGACAATACTTTTACCTTTTCACAAAGGAATTTGTATGTTTTTCTATATTTGAGTGGAGTCAAAACATATGAATTTATAAATAATAGGTAAAATAAAATTCTTAATAGTTAAGAGGATGTTGATGTAATTATTATTATTATTTTTTGGGACAAATTAAAATTTTAAACATAATTTAAAAGGGATTCGATGATAAATTGGTCCATGAAAGACCCAAGGTGGCTCCATAGATTGTGGATTTTATATGAAAGTAGCTCATGATTGCGGAAGTCTAAAGTTGTTATAATATGTGGACACTACTAAGCGATCCTCGACATATTGATTTATGTTTATTTATTTACTTCTTGTGAAGATTAGACAGCAAACTATGCATGTGTAATGAAATTTTGACAGAAACAAAGTTAAAAACAAAATGAATGATAGAGTTATTTATACGAAAATTTCTTAAATTATAGAGAAGTATTATTTTAATATCTTAAATTATAAAAATGTATAAATAGATCCTTAAATTATTAAAAAATATCACTTTACTTCTTAAATTAGAAAAATATACAAATAGAACATGGAACAGAGCACATTGGCTTAGCTGGTGGGACTCTCTGCTTGGAGCATTTCCTATCGGGCCTAAAAGCTTTCACTTCTCACAACATTATCATCTACATGGACCTACCAAAAGCCCAAAAAAAAAAAAAAAAAAAAAAAAATTCAATTCAGTATACATATGTTGTTGACCCATAAACTTTCAAACACACTACATTTAGGGGGTGTAATTTGAGCTCAGCTCGGTCCAGCCCACTCGGGTTTGGGTTAGGTTGGCTGTCTTATGTTTTATATAGTGATATTTGTTGGAAATGGTAGAAAAATTCTGGGTAAAATCAGAATTTTTTCTCAAGTTTGGTCTATTTTTTAGATGGGCCCTGAGCGTCGATTTACTCGGGTCAAAGTGGTAGCGCGTTCTATGCCGCGTTGTGATTCACGTGGTATATTTGGTTGCTCAAAACCATTACCGAGTGAATGGGAAATTGAAGCCAAAGTGTGCTCCATGGAAATGAAGTTTTGGTGAAAATTCCTTAAGGTTGTAAAATGGCTTGTCCCACATTGATTTGGTGGGAAGTTTTGAAAGGGTTTATAAGGCATGGGTTTGATACTTGGGGTGTGCCCCAAGGGGTACCCAACTGTTTTAGAGAGAGAGGTTATGGGCTAGACCCATTGGACCCAAAAAATCACTGCGCGCACTGCCGCTATCCGTCTGACCGACGGTCGATCGGGTGGGCTGGGCGCGGGTGCGTGGTTGGGTTGGGCTTGTTCGGCCCAATACTAATCTTTTTGGGCCAAAAACATTTGAATTTATTTTTATTTTTATTTTTTGGTAAAATAAAATCCATAATTCAAATTAACCGGAAATAATCTGGTTCGGTTTTTTCTATACATCCAAACAGGGTCCTTTCGTTTTTTGAATCCAACAACTCTAAATCTGTTTGAATTTCAAACCAAATAGTGCCTAAACAGTTTTGTATCTGTTTAATTCAAATTGAACAGGTACAGTACCTGTTTAATTCAAAATGGAAAGCCACCAATCCATCTATAAATAGACTAAGCCCCCCCATTTGGAAAACTACTCCAATTTTCGTACTCCATCTTCTGCTGTAAATTTATTCTTCATTTTGCATTAAGTTCTTGTTACAGAGAGTATAAACACTTAGTGTGTTCGACGGACGAATAAATTGTAGTGCTGCTTTTATTCGTTGATAGATCATTTTATCTTGGGAGATAGACGTCCAGATTCCGAAAGCACCGTAGAGAGGACGAATCTGTCTTAAGGACACAGTGTTAAACACTGGACTTGATCAGATAGTTATTTAAAAGAAATTAACCAAGTAAATTGTTTAATTTTTATTCTGTTTTTTTTGTTTAATTAATCAGATTTTAATTTATTTATTTTTATTTTTATTTCGAGTTTGATTTTTGTAATCAAACAAATTCTCTCATTTTCTTTATTTCTTTATATTCTTGTTGTTGTTTTGTACACAACAGAATTTAATCTATTTAAATACAGTGAAGATTGACTAACAATCTTAAGACAGAATCCTTTTTTAGTATCTTCATTGTATTTAATTTTCTGTGTTTTCAAAGTAATATTCTGGTTGGAAAAATAAATAGTGATTTATGCTATTTGACAGATAGTAGTAATATACTGTTTCTTTTCTTTGACAACTAGTAGTAATATACTGGTGTCATTAACAATTGCAGAATATTATTTGGTATTACAGAAAATTATTGTGATATTTTATTTTTCTAGTTTTAGTAACAAGGAAAATAAAATTATTTTGTGTTATAATTTATTTTCTAGTTTTAGTAACTAGAAAATTAATTTGTGTTTTAATTTCTTTTGATTTTTGTAATCAGAGATTATGGCTACTACAACTGAAACTGCATCTGGCAGTGGTACTCCTATTGTTACACCTACATCGGTCCCTATCCAGAACCATGTTCATGTACCAATCAATTATGGAGAAAAATCAAAAAAATTTAACGGTACCGAGTTTAAGAGATGGCAGCAAAAGATGCTGTTTTATCTTACAACTCTTAATTTGGCCCGGTTTCTCCATGAAGAGGCTCCAGCACTTAAAGAGGGTGACAGTGATCGGCAAGTTGTTGCCGCTGTAGATGCTTGGAAACATTCAGATTTCCTGTGCAGAAACTACATCCTAAATGGCCTTGGCTGTATAATGTATACAGTCCTCTAAAAACAACAAAAGAATTGTGGGATTCTTTGGAGAAGAAATACAAGACAGAAGATATCGGCACAAAGAAATTTGTCGTCGGTAAATTTCTGGACTTTGTTATGGTAGACTCCCAAACGGTAATATCTCAAGTTCAAAGTTTTCAAATAATTTTGCATGATATTCATTCAGACGGTATGTCTCTTAGCGAGTCATTCCAAGTCGCTGCTTTAGTGGAAAAGTTACCACCGGCTTGGAAAGATTTCAAAAATTATTTAAAACATAAACGCAAAGAGATGACCATGGATGAACTTATTGTAAGACTGAGAATTGAAGAAGATAACTGAAAGGCTGAAAAGAGGAATGAGAAAAATCCCATTGAGTCCAAGGCTAATGTGGTTGAACAAGCTCATAAACCACATAACAAAAAGAGGAAGTTTACTGGAGATGGTCCTAAACAAGGCGACAACAATGGCAACAAGAAGTTCAAAGGAAAATGTTATAATTGTGGCAAAACTGGACATCGAGCTTCTGACTGCCGCCGCCCTAAGAAGAATCATGGAAGTACAAGTAAGAAGACCACTAATCAGGCCAATGTAACCGAATTGGATTACATCTCTGACGGAGTGAATGACATCAACCTATCTGCTGTGGTGTCTGAGGCTAACTTGGTTGGAAATCCCAAAGAGTGGTGGGTTGACACTGGAGCAACTCGTCACATATGTGCGGACAAGAAAATGTTCATTACCTACAATGAGGCTGCAAATGGTGAACAAATTTTCATGGGAAATTCTTCTACTTCTACTGTGGCTGGACAAGGAAAAGTTATCTTGGAGATGACATCAGGGAAAGAACTGACCATCAACAACATACTGCATGTACTTAACATCCGGAAGAATTTAGTTTCTAGTTCTTTGTTAAGTAAAAATGGTTTTAGGCTTGTCTTTGAGTCTGATAAATTTGTATTAATAAAGAGTGGTATGTATGTTGGTAAGGGATACATGAGTGATGGTCTCTTTAAGTTGAATGTAATGACAGTTGTACCAAAAATTGCTATGAATAAGAATAACACATCTTTTGTTTATATTCTTGAGTCAAATTTATGGCATGGTAGATTAGGACATGTGAATTTTGATGCTTTGCGTAGATTAATTGGTTTAGATCATATACCAAAGTTTGAAATTAATCCTAATTATAAATGTGAAATTTGTGTAGAAGCGAAACTAACTAAGGCTCCATTTAAATCGGTTGAAAGAAAAACTGAACCTCTAGAATTAATTCATACTGATGTATGTGATCTAAAATTTATTCAAACTAGAGGAGGCAAAAAGTATTTCATAACATTTATTGATGATTGCACAAGATATTGTTGTATTTATTTACTTAGAAGTAAAGATGAAGCCTTAGAAATGTTTAAACTCTACAAAACAGAAGTTGAAAATCAACTTGGTAAAACCATTAAAATGGTTAGAAGTGATAGGGGTGGTGAATATGATGCACCATTAAATGAATTTTGTGCACAACATGGCATTATTCACCAAACTACAGCACCTTGTTCTCCACAGCAAAATGGAATTGCTGAAAGGAAGAATAGAACCCTAAAAGAAATGATGAATGCCATGTTACTAAGTTCAGGCTTACCATAGAACTTGTGGGGGGAAGCAATATTGTCTGCTAATTATGTTCTTAATAGAATACCCCACAAGAAAACCAAAAGCATTCCTTATGAATTGTGGAAAGGTCGACCACCTTCCTACAAATACTTAAAAGTGTGGGGGTGTTTGGCAAAAGTTGAAGTACCTGTTCCTAAAAAGACTAAGATTGGACCAAAAACAGTAGATTGTGTGTTTATTGGTTATGCTCAGAATAGTAGTGCATATCGGTTTCTGACTTATAAATCAGAAATACCTGATATAAATGTGAACACTATTATAGAGTCAAGGAATGCTGTGTTTTTTGAACATGTCTTTCCTTACAAGAAAGGACAGGAATTAAGTTCACAGAAAAGAACTTATGATTATACACAAAGTCAAGAGACTAATGACAATCAAACACAAGAGACTAGTAATGGTCTCGACCAATAAGATTTAACTGATGATGAACCAAGACGAAGTAAGAGAGTGAGAACATCAAAATCCTTTGGTCCAGATTTTCTGACATACTTGTTAGAAAATGAACCTCAAAGCTTTAAGGCAGCAATGACAGGTCCTGAAGCACCTTTGTGGAAAGAGGCTGTTAATAATGAAATTGAATCCATTATGCAAAATCATACTTGGGAATTGGTGGATCTTCCACCAGGTTCTAAACCTATTGGATATAAATGGATATTCAAGAGAAAAATGAAAGCAGATGGTTCAATTGACAAGTATAAAGCAAGACTTGTAGTTAAAGGTTACAGACAAAAGGAAGGTCTGGATTATTTTGACACATATTCCCCTGTGACAAGAATAACATCCATTCGCATGCTTATTGCTATAGTAGCGTTGTTTAATTTAGAAATACATCAAATGGATGTTAAGACAGCTTTCTTAAACGGTGATCTAAAAGAAGAGATTTATATGGAACAACCCGAAGGGTTTGTAGTATCAGGGCAAGAAAAGAAAGTTTGTCGACTTGTAAAATCCCTTTATGGATTAAAACAAGCACCTAAGCAATGGCATGAAAAATTTGATCATGTAATGCTTACTAATGGGTTTAAGATAAACGAATGTGACAAATTCGTCTATGTTAAAAACACTGACCCAGGATATGTCATAGTTTGTCTTTATGTGGATGACATGCTTATCATTGGAAGCAGTCAAAACATGATCAAATCAACTAAGCAAATGCTTAACAAAAGATTTGATATGAAAGATATGGGGGTCGCAGATATTATATTAGGAATGAAAATTACTAAAACATCTGACGGATATGTATTATCTCAATCTCATTATATTGAGAAAATTCTTGATAAATTTATCAAGGATGATTTGAATTTAGCTAGAACACCTGTAGACATCAGTCTTTATTTATTGAAAAATAAAGTTGATGCAGTGTCTCAGTTAAAATACTACCAAATCATTGGAAGCCTAATGCACCTAATGAATTGTACTCGTCCTGATATAGCTTATGCTATCAGTAAATTGAGTAGGTACGCTAGTAACCTTGGAGAAAACCATTGGAAAGCGATCATTCGGGTTCTTAGATATCTAAGATTTACTCGTGATCATGATTTGAACTTTACTCGATATCCAGCAGTACTCGAAGGTTATTGTGATGCCAATTGGATATCGGATACTAAAGATTCAAAATCCACTAGTGGATATGTCGTTACTCTAGGAGGCGCTGCTGTTTCTTGGAAGTCCACGAAACAAACTTGCATCGCACGATCCACAATGGAATTTGAGTTCATTACTTTAGACAAAGCAGGTGAAGAAGCAGAATGGCTTCGTCACTTCTTAGAAGACATTCCAATGTGGCCAAAACCTGTGCCAGCTATTTGCATTCATTGTGATAGTCAATCTGCAATAGGCATGGCACAGAATCACATATATAACGGTAAGTCACAACATATTCGTCGTCGACATAATACCGTAAGGCAATTGTTGTCGAACGGAATAATCTCAATAGATTATATAAAATCTAAAGAGAATATTGCGGATCCGTTAACAAAAGGTCTGACAAAAGAGCTAGTGTATAGTTCATCAAAGGGGATGGGATTAAAGCCTATTACATAAGAGTCGTCATAATGGTAACCCTACTTATATGACTGGAGATCCCAAGAACTAAGTTCAAAGGGACAACTAAGTTATGTATGGCTCGCCAGAAATCACCAAGGGATTAAAATTCCTACCCATTCCTATGGTGAGAGTGATATCTGCAACATATGTTGTCTACAGGGGTATAAGGATAAGCTTTGCTTTTAATGATTACTTATATCTTGATTAAGGCATAAAATCAAGACGAGTATAAGGAGATACTCACAATAAGAATCACCTATATGAGTGTTGAACTGGGGCCGGTTCTATGAGAATGAAAAAGGCTACATTCTCTAGAAATACTTATGAAAACCAGGTGCGTTCAAGGCCAAAATGAACACAGCAGTGAGAACCACGATGTGTCAGAAGATATTTTGTGTGAAATCTATTGTCTTAGCTTACACAAACGGCTGAACAATTCAAGGCATCGCATCCATTGGTTAGCCAGTAAGTCCGATAGGTTATCACTAGGGAATGTTCAAGGCCGAAAACTACCTATCCTGATGCAAGATATTTTTGACTTATACTTTTTCGTTAAAGTCTGCATATTGTTGCATTTCCGTTGTCATCAAATTCCATTCATGTGGGGGATTGTTGGAAATGGTAGAAAAATTCTAGGTAAAACCAGAATTTTTTCTCAAGTTTGGTCTATTTTTTAGGTGGGCCCCGAGCGTCGATTTACTTGGGTCAAAGTGGTAACGCGTTCTATGCCGCGTTGTGATTCACGTGGTATATTTGGTTGCTCAAAACCATTACCGAGTGAATGGGAAATTGAAGCCAAAGTGTGCTCCATGGAAATGGAGTTTTGGTGGAAATTCCTTAAGGTTGTAAAATGGCTTGTCCCACATTGATTTGGTGGGAAGTTTTGAAAGGGTTTATAAGGCATGGGTTTGGTACTTGGGGTGTGCCCCAAGGGGTACCCAAGTGTTTTAGAGGGAGAGGTTATGGGCAAAATGGACTAGACCCATTGGATCCAAAAATCACCACACGCGCGCGTGCTGCCGCCGCCGGTCGGTCAGGCGGGCTGGGCCTGGGCTTGGGCGCGAGTGCGTGGTGCGTGGTTGGGTTGGGCTTGTTCGGCCCAATACTAATCTTTTTGGGCCAAAAACATTTGAATTTATTTTTATTTTTTGGTAAAATAAAATCCATAATTCAAATTAATCGGAAATAATCTAGTTCGATTTTTTCTGTACATCCAAACAGGGCCCTTCCGTTTTTTGAACCCAACAGCTCTAAATCCGTTTGAATTTCAAACCAAACAGTGCCTAAACAGTTTTGTATCTGTTTAATTCAAATTGAACAGGTACAGTACCTGTTTAATTCAAAATGGAAAGCCACCAATCCATCTATAAATCGACTAAGCCCCCCCATTTGGAAAACTACTCCAATTTTCGTACTCCATCTTCTGCTATAAATTTATTCTTCATTTTGCATTAAGTTCTTGTTACAGAGAGTATAAACATTTAGTGTGTTCGATGAACGAATAAATTGTAGTGCTGCTTTTATTCGTTGATAGATCATTTTATCCTGGGAGATAGACGTCTAGATTCTGAAAGCACCGTGGAGAGGACGAATCTGTCTAAAGGACACAGTGTTAAACACTGGACTTGATCAGATAGTTATTCAAAAGAAATTAACCAAGTAAGTTGTTTAATTTTTTTTTTGTTTTTTTTTTGTTTAATTAATCAGATTTTAATTTTATTTTTGTAACAAAATAAAATCTGTTTTTATTTATTTATTTTTATTTTTATTTCGAGTTTGATTTTTGTAATCAAACAAATTCTCTCATTTTCTTTATTTCTTTATATTCTTGTTGTTGTTTTGTACACAACAGAATTTAATCTATTTAAATACAGTGAAGATTGTCTAACAATATTTAATTATATATGACTTATATTTTTTTTAGTTACGATTAAAAAAGTATAAAATTATCTAAATTTCTTGTTTTGAAATAAATAATTTTATATATATTAAAATGAAACAAAATATTACAATCATTAAATAAAATAAAATAATATTTATTTAATGAATAATTTTTATTTCAAAACGAAATAAAATATTATAAAAATTTATATCATTAAATAAAATAGATATAGATTATTGATGATGGTAGAGAAATTATATCACCATAGTACATCTCAACTAGATTGGCACCTTCTTGTTTATTAATCATTTGTATTATACTCCACCTCAATAATCTAATAGCTACATTACGGAATGAAATAGTGAAAAAAAAATTATTGATTAATCATCAGAGGAGGTAGACAATTCACTTCCGTTGCCAGAAAATATATCATCCAAATCGCTTTGAAACTCTCATTTCACCATAATTTTGTCTTTTCGTAAGCACATGCATATGTTCTTTCGATATCATCAGTGACTCAATTATTTGATGTGAAAGTCTGTTGCGGTAATTGCTCAACACTCTTCCATCTACACTAAAAACTATTTCAGAAGCCATTGTAAAAATATAAACGGTTAGTATATCATGTGCCTTTTGTGAAAGCATATGCCACATAGGTTGATTTTGTTTTCAACAATCCAAAATATCAAAATCATCATTATCATCCACTGGTGGGTTATTCAAATAATATTGTAATTTAGAACTAGTTATACTTATATGTTGAGATATTCTTCTACTTTTTATTACTAAGAAAATATTTAATCTTCCATCTCGAGATGAGACTGGTGTAATGTATATATGTGTATTTGCAAATACAGTTTCCTTATATTCTTCAAATAATTTTGTGCATATTTTCATAATATGGACAAATTATTTTTTATCAGCAAAAATATGATCTAAAAATTTTTGTAAACTAATTTCTATACACCTAAAATTAATTACGATGGCTAAATATAAAAAATGAGACAATGGATCAAAATTTCCTTTCATTGCAGTAATAATGGTTATATAATATGCATTACCCATATAATTTGTGAACATTTTATTATTTCTGTTAATATATGTAAAACAAATAGTGAAGTAAGAATATATATATAAGAAAATAATTTTATTTCAGTATCAAATTTTTTTAGAAAAATCTCTATATGAGGCTACTTGGTACTAATTAAGTTCTGTGTGAGTCAGTACTTCTCTTATTGATATTGTTGCAAAAAATATATCTATTGTTTTTCTTTGTTTACAAGTTCTCTTTAACATATTATACGCTGAATTCCACCTGCTGTCTATATTTAAAATTAATTTTTTAAATTGCATGCCTTCTCGTTAACAAATATTCCTATATTTTGAAATTCAATTAGCAGAAGATATAATAGTAACAACACATGTTTTATTATCAATACAAAAGTCTTATATACATGCATAGTTTCTTTAGCAATCAAGTTTAAAATATGAGTACAACAACGAACATAAAATATATCATCATCAACAAGTAATTGTAAAGTTGATTTCAAATGGGTTAAAATCTGATTGTAATATGTTGCATTATCTAAACTAATAGTAAATATTTTATTTCGCAAAATATACTCATATAATACATTTCTTATTTCTACCCCAAGTGAATGATCAGTGTGTGGAAGTCCAACTAATTTAAATGAAATGATTATTTTATTTATTTTTCAATCATCATCAATAAAATGTATAGTAACATATTGATATTTTACACCATTATTTGACCACAGATCAGATGTTAACCAAACTCTTCCCTTCAAATTTTTGAAAATGTTAAATAATTCACTTTTAATATTCTCATTTTTTTTAAAATTTTGTTTCTAGTTGTATTTCTTGAAAAACCTTGATATTGCGGTGCAAAACCTCCGTGAATCATTTCTAAAAAATCAGGACATTCGCTAATAGTAAAAGGTCGTTATTTTTTAATAATATAATCAACTACAAAATTTTGTGCATGCATAGGATCATATGAAAATGGTTGCAAATTACCAATTAATTAACTCGCTAATTGTATTTAAGTTCTAATATCAGGTTGTTGACTTTGTAAATGTCTTTGAGCATGTCTTTTTAGATGGCTAATACTCCCGCTGATGCAACACTAAGTAAATGTGCATAATATTTACATTTTGCTTTAAATATAGTTGTACCATCAAGATTAGTTATAGATACTCTTTCAAAATGCTCCCAAACAATACTAGACGTGCCTCTAGATGATGATGCTACTGTTGGAAGAGGAATATTAGGTACAGTAGAAGGAGAATCAACAGATTCATGTTGTGTATATGCATCAATATCGACATAAACATTACGAATATTAGGATTCATAGTAATGTAAGTAAAATAGTATATATGAACTAACAATTAATTAAAATAATGAGTAAACAATAACAATTTAACAATAACAACTAATATATGTTAAGAAATAATTAACGTAAAAATTTGAGTAACTAATAAATATTAATTTAAATAATTAATGTTACCGACTAGCGAATGTGATAAACAAATTAGTTTCTTTTGATAAAAGTTTACAATTGTAATTGCCACTTAGGATTGGGATTTCAAAATTAATTGAGAGAGTTGAGAGAGAATGAAAATTTGAGAGAAAGATTTGTTTGTGAGAAATAAAATGTAAGATGAGTGGTATTTATAGGAGTTGAGGGAGGAAGGGGTTAATTTATATAATTTTATTTTTTGGCTGTTGTGGAATTAACAATCAAATGATTGTTTAAAATTTGTTTTTTGTTTTTTTTTTTTTAAATTTTGCCGTTGCATAGTGGAGGGAGCCATTGGGTTGGTCGGGCCAGCGGGGGGAGACGAAATTTTTCGAGCAAGCAGGGTCGGGCCAGTGGGGGACAAAATTTTCAGGTCGGGTCTAGTCAGGGCCGAGCCAAGCTCCAAAACACATGGCCTAAGCCCAAGCCCAAGGTCTTGGGCTAGGTTCAGACCTGGGCGTAGCTATGTGCACCTGGGCCTTTTTTTTTTTTTTTTTCATATTAGAATTATTAGGTGAACTATGTTATCTTTATAGACTCTTATTATAATATATATATATATATATAGAGGAGGTTTAGGATTTCTCTTGTTTCTCTTACATTTGCCCATGTTTGTCTTGTTCCGCCTTTTGATTTTCCATCCTCTCTTACTTTCTCTCTTCTAGGGTTTGTATTTTGAGGTTTTCTACCCATTTTCACTCATCCCCTCACTTTTTCTTCACTTTTTCATCTCCTCTCTATGGCTAGTGACGAAGTACTCATTCCTGACCCTGCCACAGGTATCGGTGTTGCCCTTGGTGTGGATATGGAGGCAAAAGTGGTTGCTGCATTCCTTTTCCTTACCAAGAGGCCCTTTGATGCAGCTACATACTAGCCGTGTACACATGTGCCAACCCCAGGCGGCATCTTCAGATTTGAGGGCTTCATCCCAGGGCTAGATAAGGATACCCTACTGTGAGAGCCCATGGAGCACGTATCTGCTGACGCCTCAATGGTATGTAACTTTTTCCCTTATTTTACTTTGCACACATGTTGAAACTGATGAGAAAACCACTCGTCTCTGCTGTACATATACTGATAAAACTCCCAATTAACAGGTGTTAGCCAGGAGGATAGGTGGCTATGGCTCCGTATCTGGCCCTCGGCATTGGTACGAGTGGTTTCCCACAGAGATCTGTACTTAGTTGATGCTGCTGGCTTTGGGCCCTTAGCTCCGGGCTCATATAGATGAGAGCTGAGTCATGGCTCTATGGGGCCCTAGTAGAGAGATGGTGGGATACCATCAACTCATTCCACTTCTCGTCGATTAGGGAGATGACGCTGACCCCATACGACTTCTTGATGCTGACTAGTTTGCGGGTTGGGGTCGGTGGCCCAGTCCTATTTGATCTAGATATGACCCAGTGTAGGGCTACATAACTCCAGCTTATTGAGGTGATCTCAGACACCACCAGCCACGGGATGGTGCGTTACAACTGGTTCTTGGAGCACTTTTTCGACACTCAGCCAGCTACTATAGATGAGATTGCACAGTACACCCGCGGCTTCCTCATGTATCTTCTTGTTACTACCTTATTTGCGAATAGGGAAAATACTGTTGGATTATGACTTCTAGGGGCATTGGTACGCCTTCCTCAGGTGGTGGAGTATAACTAGGGTGGTGCCTGCCTACCCACCTTATACTGCTACATGAGCTCCGTCTCCCGCCGCAAGGTAGATTCGCTTGGCGGCTACTAGAGAGTTTGGGAGGTATCCCTAGCACTCACTTTTCTGATATGCTTTACATTCTGTTCACTGTTACATTTCTTGTTCATCTGATCTATTTTCCCCATGTCTTCTGTTTGTAGCTTTGGGTCTACATATATTTCACTTCCTTGGCCCCAATCCTAGTAAGGTTGATCAAGTTGTCAGTACCCCGCTCCTGGTACTACAACTCACAGTTCGAGTGGCGCTACCCTATACACCAAACCTTCCGTACTTTCGACACTTCTTTGACATGATCACAGCGGACCAGGTAACAAAATACCAGTCTTTAACTATTACCTACTATAAGCATATCACACTGTTTCCCACACTACACGGTCGCTCTCATGCTGCTGCAGTTGTACGATATTGCCATTCTCATACTGTACTGACTTCTGACATTGCACTGATTTCTGACACCACTCTGCCATTCTCATGCTAACACTACACTAACATCTGTTTTCTCATACTGCACTAATTTCTGCAGGTTGATTGGCACCCTTGGGCGGGCATTTTCCAAGTGTCGATGATGACCTACACCGCTGCATGGCATGCCTCAATGATGAGGATTCTGCTCGAGGGTCCTTTTGGCTAGGCATACTATTTGGGAGAGAGGTTCATCTGAAGACGCGGGGTGTTACTGACCTTGATATTCCACATCCTCCTCCTCTTGGCATGATGGTAGTAGATGATTTGTAAGACGATCTTGAGCTCGACCTCTTGATGATAGGCGAGGATGGCGATCATCATCATGAGCCTGGTGACTTCACTACCTTCTCACACACCAGGTGATGGCGCATCTTACCCCAAGCGTGGCTCAAGCTGTGCCGGAGGTTACTGCTGGTACTGTCGTTGCTACTGGTGATGTGCCTGCTAGAGGTGTCCCTGCCGTTGCTACCATTCTTGGGTTTCTTGTGATTCCCACCAAGGTCATGTACATGGGGCCGAACGGGGCGATCGAGCAGCTCCCTCTCGACTCAATCGAGAAAAAAGACCGCAAGTTGGCTTTCATTCCTTGCATTGAGCAGGTGCACACTTCTTTATGCTTTTACCTACTGCACTTCATTCTATTTGCTATTTGTTACTTCTGTTCCCTATTATCCATTTTTTTGTCTACCTTGCTCAAAGTCTCATTCTCTTCTACAGATACCCTGGCGTTTGCTAATGATCTCCTCCAGACAATTGACCAGTTGATCCTCATGATATAGAAGAGGAAGACAGTTCTAGTATCACATGGGATCGAGATACGCTTTGCCCCGAATTTACAGTTAGTATAATATTGCTCCCAACTCTGTTGATATCTTATGCATTTTTCTTTCTTTCTCTTCTTTTCTTTTCAGCTCGAGCATGTACCAGTTGCACTTGCAGGACCTCCTCTACCTGGGAGGAGAAAGAGATGGGGCCCATTGAAAGGCTGAGGAGGAGTTGTCCATGGGAGAGGCCGAGCGAGGTAGCGCTCACCTTCAGAAGAGTCTTTTAATAGATCCATGACCCCCGAGGACGAATGAGAGGAGGTTGACTTACAGTCTAGTAGCCCCAGTGATGCACCTCCTCCGCAGCCGAGAAGAAAGAGAGTTAGGATGGGCTACTGATGATGATGATGATGATTTGCTATTTTGTTTTTGTTTTACTTTTACATTGTAGTTAAAGACTAGCTTCAGATAGACCCTTTTTGTTTTTGAAGACTTTTCTTTTGTTTTTGTTTTTGTTTTTGTTTTGTTTTGTAAAACAATGATCGGGGATGGACCTGCCAGTTTGTAAAAGACAAGTTTTTGTTGAATGATCTCTTTGCACAATGTGATGAATGACATTTGCATGCAATGAATGGCATAACTCTTGCATTGTAACCGTTAAAACTATGAATGCTTGTTCTTGAATTGATTCATGAATCGGATAATGACTTACAACCGGTTAAAATATATAATACAACTCGATAACAGAAAAACAAAATGGAAACAACTCGAAAATGTTAAAAAAACACTTGGTACAAACAAAACAAAACTCAAACGTACAATCATGGTCCACCCGAACAAAGGCCAACTTTTGCTACAACTGTACTGAACTGAACCAGCATTAAGGCCCGACTGGGCTTCACTGATGCATAGCCAACCATCACCAATGCATGGCTGGCCATCAGTGTAACGTCGGTCAGTGTTGTCCAGGTGTCATGCACAGCTCCTTCTCAAACTCTATAAATAGTGCTCCCATGTTGTTTTTCTAGCAGACTCACAAATCTTTGATATTTTGCTCTTAAGATGGAGATATTACTTGTCGATAGGCTTCGAAATTGGATAGCTACTTTGGATGGCTCGGAAAAGGTGAATTTCCGCGGTTTTAGCCTGAATGCTCTTTTTCCTTTGAACTGCACTTCCTTTTGTTTTCCATTCCTCCATGCCGTGGTTCGATGTTGGAACCCGGTCACACATGTATTTCAATTTGGATCTCAAGAAATGTGTCCAACACTCGAAGAATTTCAAACACTGATGGAATCCCGACGCGACGAAGAAATCATGCCTTAGTCCCGTTTTAGCCACGCCCAGGCTTTGGGACGGATGTGTGGATTATCATTGCACGAGGCTCGGTCTTTGGCTCATGATGGGGAGCTGGACATCCCCGATTTGGTTCATCGATTTTCCACTATTGGAGATAGGAGCGACCTTCTCTGGCGCAGCCACCAACAACATGCTCTCTATTTATGCCTACTCGTGCAACTCCTCCTTGCCCCTAGTTTTGGCGGAGCTAGTATTCGGTTGATCGAAGTGGCCCAAGGCTTGAAAAAGGGCAAGAGCTGCATAGGTTTAGCACTGGCCAAAACTTAGATGGGTTTGGATGCTTTCCGTAGGGGAGAGACTACTCGCTTTGCAAGGAGCCCATTACTTCTCTAGGTATTATTTTCCACCCTTCTAATTTATAATTCTTATATCACTCATCATTCATTCTTTATTTTTCTCTCAAAATCCTTTTCTTACTCTTCCCTCAACGCACACCTCTCTATTCTTTAATCTCTCTTATTTTTCATCCCTCCCCAAGTATGATTGATGGATAAACTGCGGGTAGTGGGCCCTTGCCCCGAATACTCAGCTAGGGCTTATTTCTTTCGCCAACGGTCAATAGATTTCCCTTCAAAGGGTTTATGGTGTGATTGGATGTGCAGCCGGTCCACAGCTGATATATCTTGGTGTTGCCCTTGGTTTAATTTTGCCGAGATGAGCTACAGCATGTCCCAACAGTCGGGTGTAGAGTTTATTGGCCTTACACATTGTGTGTTCTATTTTCCACTCTGGTTCTGACACCAGTTTGGGCATGATAATATGCCCGGATAAGGGGGTGGAATACACAGCTTCATTTTCGGTTCGCACCTTGCATCTGCCTCGGTATCTTGTGGCCTGGAGGACATGAGAAATTCTAGCCCCTACCATTAGTTTCAGTTACACCCAAGGTTTTGAAAAGCGGTTGCGGTCGCCATAACGGTGGCGGTGACACGGTTGCGGTTGTGGGGTGTAAAGGCCGTAGTGTAACGGTTACGGTAACCGGAACCGTGAATTTTTTTATTTTTCGCACAATTTGAAAAAAAACTTACCGATACGCATATTTTTTTTCCATGATCATATTTATTGGGTTAAAAATAAATATTAATCAATTTTTGTAAATTTTTAAGTATGATCCAATATATTTCATATTTTTAAATCACTATAAATTGAGTTTTTTTACATTTTATTTTAATAATTAATGACTTTATATTATACAAAAAATCAATCACTAACTATTATATATAAGATAAAAAATGACAAAAGTAAGAGAATAAATAAGAGCCTAAATATATATATATATATACATATTTTAACCAGGCCAAATAGATAATGACCACACTTATTATTATTATTATTTTCAAACAATATATAGATAGACACACACAAACAAAATGGTTTAGTGATAGCAGCTGATTAGAATAGCATAGGTCTTACAGTTTCAACAAATCAATAACATGTTCTTCATCTTCCCTCTACTCTCTCTATCTCTTTCTCCTCTATTTTCTCTCTTTATCTTCCCTCTTCTCTCTATCCCTCTTCCCCCATTTTCAACTTTTTTTTGTGTGTTTTTTCGAAAGAAACAGTTTGGAACCGTTATGTAACGGTGCGTAACAGGTCGTTATGGCTGTTACGGCACCGTTACAGCCGCTACGGGAGCCGCTACGGCCGACACACCTGTGAATCTCAATCACACTGCAAAAGTGGCCGTAACGGGTGGCGGTAACCGCCAAAACCGTTACGTAACGACGTTACGTAACGGTTGCGGCCGCTTTTTAAAACCTTGGTTACACCCTGTCTGAGGAGTGTCTGGCTTGGCTTGAAGAGGAGTTAGAGGTTGGGCCATCTTTGGCATAGAGCCACCCGGCTCAACTGTGCCCCTAGTTTTACTGCTTTGATCTTTTCTTTTTAAGTTTAAAATGTAAAAAGCAGTTTTGATCTAAATCAAAGAGTTTGGAGAATGTACTTATATTGAAATCAATAAAATTAAAGTTGCGAGTACTTAAAATTTTCCTTTCGGTCCCAAAAATGGCCCAAGTTGTAAAAGGGTAAAATTTTGAACGAAATCAATTTTTATTAAAACTTTTCGAAACAATTTTTGAAAGCGATCACCACCTGACACGCATAGAATTGATCCTCAAGATGTACAATCCCAAATCAAAAGAAATCATAGCTGCCCCTGGCTGCGTATCATTACTACTATTTTGTACTCGGCTTTTCTACCCAAAATACAGAGCATAACCGACCTAATAGATGATGATTAAGGATGACCTGATTAGGGAAACGGATAGGACAATTAAACTAGAGATAGTTACGGCCGAACTTCAAGATGAATTTCCTACGTATCCCAAGAATAGAAATCAGGCCTTGCGTAGTTCGGTTCACGTTCACTCAAGTATTAACCCTCACCTTTTACCCTCTAACTTTTGCCAAAACCGCCCTTTAAGGTTTTCAACCTTGCAAGCTCAGTTTTTCTTTATTTTTTATTTTTCATGCTCTAAATTTTGCCTAGGTCGCCCTTTCGGGTTTTCAGCCTAGCAAGCCTCTTAGGGTAATATTTTTTCAACTTGTTCATGTTGATTGGTTGCGAGAACTCCAGACCATCCAAGTCCATAAAAATAACTGCCCCTTCTGACCAGATTGACTTGATGATGCAAGGACCAGTCCAGTTAGGTTTGAACTTGCCCTTAGGGTCATAAATGGGAGCTCGGTTGTCTTTCAACACCATGTCCCATTCCTTGAGATTCTGAGACTTAACCTTCTTGTTAAAAGTCGTAGCAATTCGACGTTGGTAGCCCTGGACATGATACAATGCTCTTAGTCTTCTTTCATCAAACAACATCAATTCCTCAAACCTACTTTGCTGCTAATCTGCCTTTGCTATCTGACACTTGGCCATAATTCGTAGCAAAGGCACTTCAATTTTGATCAGCAAAACAGCCTTGTAGACACCCCATTTTTGACCGCCCTTAAGACTTGGGCGCTACTGATGGTTTGCTCGATGATGAAAGGTGTGCAGGGCAAAGGTTCAATTTCTTCGGCAATGAGAGGGTCAAATCCCAACTTCACACCCCATTTTGGAACAAAGCTATTTTGAATGGTTTTTAGACCTTAAAACCCTCTCTTTCAAAACATTTTTGAAATAAAGTTTCTATGATGTTCCGAGGCTCATATTTTGTCAAAAAATGCGCTTTTCGATAAATCGAGCAAGGACAAAGTGGAAATGAATGAAAGAGAGATGAAATCTTTGAAAACTCTTTCAAAACACCTTGCTTAGGGGTTTGAAGTTGAAGAAAAGAGGAGAAGAGGGGAGAAGCCAAGTTGGAGAAGAAGATAGGCAAGAATTGCTAAGAGAGGGACGAGCAGTCCTCGCTAAATCAAGCTTATTTGTCTATAGACTTTGATTTAAGCTATGAGGCCACTACCGTTGGAAAGAAGACTTCCGGGGCTTCATTTTTCACTCAAGAATCTCTTAAATCCGAGACCGGAGGGCGGAGATATGATTGGTTGAAGTTGGGCATCATCCCGGTTGGACCGAAACTGAGTAGCCTTCACTAAAACAAGCATAAATTTTTTCACAGTTGGAATTTTGATGCAAGGCTGGTCCCATTGGAAATCTTACTTCCGAGGCTTCAATTTTGACACAAGAATGACCTGAAAAGGAGTTCATATGGAGAAGTTATGCTCATTTGAAGTTGGACCTGCAGAGCAGATTTTTCCTGCCAATCGGCCAAAACAAATGGCCGACCGACCAAATAGATGGCCGACCGGCCAGAAAAGATGGCTGAACGACCAATTTTTCTAGCCGATGACCTTCCGGAGTATTCTACAAATTGAATGGATGCCAGCTGTGCCAGCTGGAATGCACAGACTCTGCTCCCCATGCACGTGTGTGGCTGTTTTGCACCCTTTGCACCCCTTTTGACCCTCTTTTTTGCACCCTTTGCTCAAAGCTTCTTGAGGAAGCTTTGACCCCTTGTCTTGGCTTCCTCAAGAAGCTTGCACCTTTGCATTAGCTTCTCTTAGAAACTTGGTCCCTTTGACCCTTTTGTATAGCTTCTTTGAGAAGCTTTATGCCATTTCCTTGCTCTATAAAAGAAACCCATCCTCCTCCATTGTTTTGGTTCAGCAAAATAAGACCTAATACATACAACATATATATCACCCTCTCTCTCTATATCTCCCTCTCTCTCAACATTTGGGTGTGTTAGAGTGTTCAAAGACCCTTGTTCTTGGCCTATTACACCACACCTCATAGCCATACACCACTACCATTGGACTGAGGTTCTTGGGAGGGTTTATTGAGCTCTAAAAGCTGGTTTTTGGCCCCTGAAGCTGCTGGTCTCGAATTTGGTCTTCAAGGGTAAGTTTCTTCCCCTTTTTAGCACTTTCTTGTACCTCATTTTAGCCTGTCTTGCTTGCTGATTTGAGTTTGGTGTATAACCTTCATTAAGACCACTTTGGTGTTTGGGGTTGTTTGACCCCTCTTAGGCCTTGTTTGGCCTCATTTTTGTGCATTTTTAGTGAGCTTCGGGACCACCTTGTTTGATTTCAGTGGTGAGGATGGTGGTTTAAGGTCCTAAGAAGGAGAGGGTCATCCCCTCTCCTTGTTGTCTTGTTTGATGCCCTTTTTGGCCTTACAAAGGGGCCTATATTCGCACACTTCTTGAGCTCGGTTCAGGCATTTTTCAGTGGGTTTTAGGACCCTCATAAGCCATTTCCAGAGTTGTTTTGGTCATATTGAGTGTCCCTCTTGCATGCGTATAACAACCCCTTGCATGGCCTTCCAAAGGAGCACCTCATTCTAACATGTGTTGGCTCTATTTCAGTAGGTGTTTGGTGTTTATTTAGCATGTTTTACCTCTGTCCCATGTTGTTGACCCTTGGCATGCATCATACACTTGCTTTGTATTCCTCTATTTTTCCTAGAAATGCATCTTGCCTTTGGACCACCATGCTTGCATATTTTGGCTTAGCTTTGTGAAGTTTTTGGTCATGTTTTAACATGCTTAAGGCCTGTCTTGGGTCTTTGGATTCATGTTTTCCATGCTTTGTATAGCTTCTTTGCATTCTAGCTTACTAGCCTTAGGTGTGTAGGTCACTAGTATGCTTTACTTGGCTTGTTCTCATGATTTGGCATCATTGGAGACCACATTTCAGTCCATGTTCCATGCTTGCATACTTGCATTTTCCATCCCTTTCATGCTTTGAAGAGTTGATGGCTTATGCTCCATGTTTAAGGCCTTGTGCATGTATGCTTGTGTGTGTTTTCATGCCTTTGTTGCATCATTTTGGCCACTGTTTTGGACCTAGTAGAGAGCTGTCCAAGTTAGTGTAAGACCATCCTTTACATGTTGATGCATGCTCACCTTGTGTGTTGTGGCATACTTGTGTGTTGTTGCATGTTTAGGTTGCTTAATATGATGCATGCCTTGCACACTTGCATGCTTAGATCACATCTTGTATGCTTGTCACTCCCATTATTATTCCATATCTTGCATGCTTGCTCATTTAGGTTGCGCGCCTAACATGCATTGTGCATTACTTGCTTGCATGCCCATGTTGCATACTTAGTTAACATGCCTAGGTCGCATTGCATGAGCATACATGCCTTGCCTCTTGAATTGAGTATGATAGAGGTTGGGTTTCACTTGTTTGTTTGATGTGCATCTCATTTGAAATCAAAGTGCATACTTGGTTTCTTGGGCCATCACGCATTGAAATGCGCGATTGGTGGTCCGAGAATCGAGAACCATGTCCCTTTGAGTCACCAACATGATAAGGGATGCGTTGGTGCACACATTTTCTTGAAATGCATTGCCATGCCATGTTTCGCCCTCTGCTGCTGCCAAAACAGGTTTCTGCAGGAAGATTTGGCCGGCTGGCCATCTCCAGTGCCGACCGGCCATCCATCAGTGGCCAATGGCTTAACCAGTAGCCGATGATTATTCCCCATGGCCGGTGGTCATTCCTTCTGGCCGGTGGTGTTCCACAGTGTCCATGAAGCATACCTTGGGAGTTGTGCAATTTTCAGAGGAGCAGAGCAGGGAAAACAGAGGCAAACTTGTGCATGGCGTTGGATTTCCGAACAAAGCCGAGCATGCATGCATTCATTCCTCTTTCCGAGGCCTTTTACTGCTTTCTATAGCTTAGTTAATTTATTAATTAATTAAGGGCTTGTAATATTTAATTAGCTTGTAGGTTAATTAAATTGTATATTCTTTTGGTCCTTCCGGGCGAGGGCGAATTTGTAATAAGTGTGGGTGCGTGTGTGTATGTCTTCCAACCCCACGTCTTTCTTCCCTTTTATTTACCTGCTTTCAATGGTTAGTATTAGGGCATATCTAAATTAGCATACCTTATGCTATGCATGCGTGCATTCATACATTTGTCTTACATGTATCGGGCTCGGCACATCATGCTAACTGCACTTGTATTTCAAATCCAAGTTGAGTACTTGTTAGTTGCAGCATTTCACATGCCATTCTTTAGGATAGCCGAGCCTATTATAATTGCATTTTGCATGTGCTGCATTAGCCATCTTAACATGAACTAGGATCATGCATATGATTACTAACTAGTTTCTGTTTTGGCTTGGAGTACTCTGTAAGTTCTTTTGCTTTAGCATCCTTGCATGCGTGTGAGTGTTGCCATGACAGCATGATTACCATGAGGTTAGCTGCTTATGTGATATAACTGCTTGAATGCCTGTGGATGGAGGTTGAATTACCTAACTTGGAATAATGCATTAAAACTGTGAGTTTTAAGCCCACTAGATAGTGGCAAAACCATCTTTTCTAAAGCACACTTGAGGGTGGCAAAATCTGCATTTTAGCCTACTTGCGAGTAGCAAACCATTTTCAAAACAAACATGCAATGTTTTGTTCCAATTTAGGCGATTTGGTCTATACTTGTTTGCTGTGCGCGTAACATAGTAATTTTAGGCTAAATAACTGGAATAAGAACACATAACGTTTTCAAAAATGGATATCATGGTTAGTAGAGGCCGATCTTCGGATCGGGCGAGAGGGGGTGCTCATAGCTGACCTTCCCCAATCGTACCCAAGTTCCCGAGCCGAGGCAACTTTGGTGATGACGGACACGCGGCCTTTGGCACCGAGTCAGGGTTTCTTAAATTCCCCCAAAATAAAATATTTAGGTGGCGACTCTGTATCTGGCAAAGCAGTCCATGTTTGGCACTTCTTTCAAAAATCTATTTTCTCAAAACGATTTGCCAGATTTGGACTCTTTGGTTCAGATTAAGAACTGTGACACAAATTGAGTCCGAACTGTAGCACGAAGGCCTCACGTGGGCGCGTCTACAAGCCTCCATCCTGTAGACAAGAGAATAAGGGGTTTCCCCTGTAGATGTTCGAATTGAGGTTCTGTAGCCCCAGAGTGCAGATGGCAATTTATCTGGCCAGCCTCTATAGGTCTCCACCATCTTCTGCAGAATTCTCCTGATATTCTTGTTACCAGCTTCGATAGCCCAATTAGTCTGCGGCCTGTAGGTTGATGACTTATGGAAAGCCACGTTATATTTTTCGAGCAAATCTATCACCTCTTTCTTGAAGTGAGTTCCATTAGCAGAGATAATTTCATTGGGAACTCCATATCGGTATTTGATTTTTTTTTTTGATGAACTTAGCCACATGCGATGCTTTCAGTACAGAGTAAGACTGGGCTTCCACCCTGTAGACACCCCATTTTTGACCGACCTTAAGACTCAGACGTCATCGATTGAGCGCTCAGTGATTATGCATGTTTGTGCTTGTTTCGAGTTTCCGGAGTTTTTGGCTGAGAGCCTTGCCTGCCGGCCTCTGAACTCTTTGTGTTTTGGCTCGGTTTGTGAACCAAGCCTTGTTTTCTTTCCCTGGAAGGAGTGGGAGGTCTGTAGACCACCTTTTTGTGGTCGTAGACCACTTTTTCCCCTTGGAGACTAGTTTCTAGTTTTCGGAGTCTTCGGCCGCGCGCCTTGTCTCGAGACCGCTTAACATTCTCCGTTTGGCTTGGTTTTTGAACCATGCCCTGTTGCCTCTGCCTAAAGGGCCACTGTGGTCTGGGAGACCACTTTTTGTGGTCGTAAACCACTTTTGGTGCCGGTAGACTAGTTTTCTAGGCTTCTGGCTGCGCGCCTTGCCTCCCCAACTTTCGTCTTGCATCCTTTTTGGTTTGTTTTTGGTACAAACTTTGTTTTCCTTGTTTGGAGGGTGGAATGGAGGTGGGAGACCAGTTCTTCCCCTTGGAGACCACTTTTCTGGTCAGCCAACTGGTCTCCTTGGTCTTTGAACTATCAAAAGTGGTCGGCCACCACACCATTGGCATTCTTTCAGTGTGCAGACCATCTCCCCCCATAGCTGACCAGTTTGCTTTTTGGAAGACCACTTGTGGTGGTCGACCGACCACTACAAGTAGATGGCCGACCACTTCAAGTGGTCGGCTGCTTTCCATCACTTTTTTGGAGATATTTTTAGGCCAGCTGTTACAGCTAGAGGGCACAGAAGCCATCCTCCATACACATGTATGGAGGGATGGCTTTAGGCCTAAAGCTTGTCCAACAACCTTGTTGCTTGTTCTCTATAAGAGAGAGCCTCCTCCCTCATGCCCAAGGTTCATAAAAAGTGTGCTTGAGCTATACATGCACCCTTGTCTCTATAATCCTCCACCTCTTTCATATTTGTGCCTTAAAGTGTCATTTTATCACACTTTTGCACACAAAAACATAGTGAAACACCATCCTATTGTTGCTGAGGCACTTTGAGGTTGATTTTGGAGTTTTTGGACTGGTTTGAGCTCAAAGAGGTTATTGGAGTTGCAGCCTTGAAGTGGTTCTACAAGGGTGAGTTACTAACCTTTAAAATCCTTGTTCTTGTTTAAGCTTTTGGCCCTATTTGCATTTTGTTTTAGGCCTAACTTTGAACTACAAAAAGCTCTGATTTTGTATGCTTAAAATGTTTGTTTAAGGTATCTTTTGTGTTGGGGGTGGTCTACCACCTCTTGTGCCTTGTTTGGCTTTGTTTTACACCATCACTTTAGGCCCTTGAGATCACTTTCTCTTGGCCTTTTAACCACTGAAATCCAGTTGATTTTTAGTGGTAAAACTTGTGTTTTGAGGTCTTAAATAGGAGAGGGTCATCCCCTCTCCTTGTGTTTTGTATGCTTGCTTTGTATGCCTCATGTTTGAGCATGTTTGTTAAGCTTATGTTGGCTCCATATTAGCATGTATTTGGGGTTATTTTGACATGGCATACCACTGTTTTGGTTTGGTTTTGTCATCCCTTGCATGCCTTATACACTTGTAGTGTAAATCTTGCAAACTAGCTTTGTGTGCTTCATGAAGTAGCATGTCTTTCTAGTTTGTTTTGAGTCCATCTCAACATGTTCTTGGTATTGTTTTTCCATGATATACCTCTGTTTTGGGTTGATTTGATGGCCCCATGCATGCTCCATGCACTTGTAGTGCATTTCCATTCACTAGCCTAATGTGTATCATGCTTTAGACTGTCATTATAACATGATTTTGGCTTAACTCTAAGAAGCTTTTGTCCATGTTTTAGCATGCTCTAGCTCTAATTTGTGTTGTTTTGGTCATGCATGCGATGCTTTGTATAGCTATAATGCATTCTAGCTTGTTAGCTTTGCGCATCAAGTCCACTAGCATGCATTGCTTGGGCTATTTTCATGATTTGGCATCATTTGTTATGTGATTTCAGTTCATGTTTAATGTTCATACACTCACATTTGTTACCCTTTCCATGCTTTGGAGAGTTGGTGTTTTATGCCCTTAACATGAGTCATTGCGTATGCCTTCATGCTTAAGCTTGCGAGCTATCATTTCAGTGTGTTTTTGGGGTTATTTTGCCATGATATAACTCTGATTTTTGTTGGCGAAGCCATCCCATGCTTGGTCTTAGTAGGTGTAGTGTAATCCTCTTTTTTGGCCTTGCATATTCCACGCTTTATGCCCTTCATGCTAGCCTGTTTTGGCTTCCTTCCATGCATGTTTTAGACTCATTTTGGTATATTCTAGGACTGTTTTGGGTTGCCTCGACCATATGTTTCATGTTTTGTATAGCTATAGTGCAAGTGCCTATACTAGCTTTAAGCTTTGGGTACCATAGCATGTTTCATTTGCATCATGTACATGATTTGGCATCATTTATCATGATATTTCAGAGCTTATAGCATTGCTATGTTCCCACTTCTTTCAAGCTTTGAATGCCTTTAAGGGTTATACATTGTTGCCTAGATTATGGCCTAGCTTATATGCTTGCATGCCTAGACATTTGAGCCCTCATCTCAGCATGTTGTGGTCCTTGTTTAGACCTACATGAGCACTGTCCATGGTTAGTTCATGCATTTATGCCATGTATTGCATGTCCCTTGTATATTCCTTTTCGCTAGCCTTATGCCGTAAGGACTCCAGTATGCTATACTTGTTTTGATTGAATGATTTGGCATCATTTCTTGGTTAATTTCAGAGCTTATAGTGTTGTTACACTTCCATATTTGTCACTCTTTGAGCACTCCTTAGGGTTGTGCTCTTATGCCTAGTTGATGGGCCATTGCATTGAGCATGCTTGTATATGCTTTTGTGCCTTAGTTTCATCATTATGGCCACTGATTTGGGCATGACTGAGGTCTGTCCTTTTTTGGTTTAAGTCCATTAGCATGTTTATTTGCATGTTGCTTGCATGCTTATGCCATTAGCATTGATAGCATGCTTATGTTTCATTGCATTGAGTATGCCACGTTGTTCTTTACATTGTGTATGCCATGTTATTCTTTGCATTGTGTATGCCATGTTGTTAATTGCGTATTTGCATGCTTGAGTTGCTTTGCATTGTGTTTGAATTGGGTGTTAATCCAAACACGAGAAATGAGGGATGTTTCATACTTGAAGTGATGAAACGTACCTCAATTCTCAGTCGCCGACACTCTTGATCACACATGATAGAGTTAAAGGCATTTATGTGTTATATGTGCATTCATTTCACATTGATTCGTGCAATCTTGGCTTCTCGACCATCATGCATCGAGATGCGCGATTGTTGGCCTGAGGGTCGAGAACCACACTCCCTTGAGCTCATGAAATGATAGGGAGGGTGGTCGTGCACACATGTCTTGCAAATACATTGCCATGCCCTTTCTTGCTCTCTGTTGCAGCAAACTAGAGAAGTGCAGCAAAAACTGGTCGGTCGACCAGAAAAACTAGCTGGCCGACCACTTTTTCTGGTTTGCAGCAAAGAAAAGTGGTCGGCAGGTGGTCTCCCACATCAATAATTGGTCGGCCATGTTCCTACAAGTCCCCAAGGTGGAGTAGAGGCTACCCTGAAGTTTGTACAGTGATCTGAGATCAATTGCAAACAGAGGCAAGTTGGGGCATCGCGACGGATTTCCGAACGAGGCGACTGAGCATGCATGCACTCTTCTCCCCTTGAGGACCTCTTTTTAGTGCTCTCCTTAGCTAGTTTATGCTTTGGTTCTATATTTAAGTAGTTAATGCGTTTAGCTTCTTATTTGTGTTGTAATAACTAGTTAGTTAACTTGTTAGTTAATTAGCTTTGTTTTGTACTTAATTAGTTAACTTGTTAGTTAATTAGTTTTGTGATGTAATAATTAGTTTAATTAGCTTAGATTATCTAGTTAGTTCATAATTCAGACCCTCCGTCGAGAGGGCGTACTGTTGTAATAAGCGTGCGTGTGTGTGATGCATGTCTGCCAACCTCCATTTCTTTCTCCCTTTTACTTAACCGCTTACGATGGTTAGTTTTAGGGCATATTTTCATTAGCATCCTTATGCTTTGCATTCGTGCATCCATTCATCTGTCTTGCATGCATTGGGCTCGGAACATCATACTAACTGCATTGTATTTCAATACATTTACTTGAATACGTGTTCAGCAGCATGTTATCAAGTTGTATTCACATGACATCTTAAGATAGCCGAGCCTATCTTAGTTGCATTTTTGCATGTGTTGCATTAGCCATCTTAATATGAACTAGGATCATGCATGATTTCTAACTGGTTCTCTGTTTTGGCTCGGAGTACACTGTGAGTGTTTACGCTTTAACATACTGCATGAGATGTGTATGTTGCCATGTTAGCATGCTTGCCATGAGGCTAACTGCTTAAGTGATTAACTGCTTGAATGCCTATGGGTGAAGGTTATATTGCTTGAATTGGGACAATTCATTAAAATCATGTTTTTCTAGGCCCACTTGAGGGTGGCAAAAATCCACGACTTAGCCTACTTGCGAGTAACATCTTCAAACCGTTTTCAAACAAACGAACATGCAATGTTTTGTTCCAACTTAGGCGATCTAGTCTATACTTAGTAATTCTAGGTTAATAATCGGAATAAGAACACATGTGTTTTCTAAAACAACATATCATGTTAGTAAAGGCCAATCTTTGATCGGGCGAGCGGGGGTGCTCATTGCATGACCTTCCCCTCTCGTACCCAAGTTCCCGAGCCGAGGCAACTTTGGTGATGACGGACACGAGGCCTTAGGCATTTGTCAGGGTTTCGTAAATTCCCCCTAAAATAAAATATTTAGGTGGCGACTCTGTATCTGGCAAAGCAGTCCATGTTTGGCACTTCTTTATTAAAATCGATTTTCCAAAACGATTTGCTGGATTTGAACTCTTTGGTGATTTATCAGTCTTACATCGCACTTTGTGAGATCAGATTCAGAACCGTGACACGAGTCCGAAGTTGTTGTAGCTAAGAACAAACGAATTCGCGCCCTCGTGCGTGGAGCTGGGAGTTCTCGGGGCGGTCTACAGTTTCTGGCGACTCTGCTGGGGACATAGAGAACTTGACTTGAACCTATGATATCTTGTTTTGATTACACTTATGTGTTTCTTTGCATTGCATTTGCATTGGTGTGCCTAGGACACCATGTTCGCCGTCTGCTATTCCTGAACGGTTTGCCTGAGGCTGTTTGCCATAAGGTTGACCGGCTACGGGCTCTGCCACGATGGGAACACAAACCTCGATTATTACTGAGGCACCCTTTTTGACCATTCGACCTAATACATATCGGAATTCGTAGTGACCATTCCAAACTAGGACATGCTGCTTACCCGATCATAGGTTGTTTGAAACCGTTGCGTGCGTAGTGAAACCGTAGCTCCTGACAAAATAGGACAAAGAAATCCTACCCCTCCATAGGGGTGTTTTGGCTCTCATTTACTTGCTATGTGCTTTAGAGTGCGTCTCTACAGGAATGCATGTATCAGTTTGCAAGTCTGGGTATCAGGCCCGCAGGCATCAGTCTTTGGGGAATCAGTTTTACCTGAGGGTATCAGATTTGGGGCAGCGATTTGGGCACAGTAAACAGTGTTTGAGAATAGTGTATTTAGCTTACAAGTGCCAACTGTGTGTTGTCATGTCAACTGTTTGTTGTCTTTATTTAAGCCGTTATGCTGTCCGTTTTTCTGGTTGTATATTTTCTTATTATGCTTTATTTATCTTTTTGCAAGGTAGTTTAGCACAATTGCATCCGACCAGGCAGATATTCCCCGAGCACTCTGGGTTAGAGGTCGAAGACTTAATCGATCCGAGGATCTAATAGACGGACAAATAGTGATCCTTTCTTTACCCCTGGTAACTAGACGGAGGTCAGTAAGGCGCAGTGTATTAGTACAGCGGTTGCCAGATCAGTGGTCCTTAAGTAGTCGGACTGAGATTTCTAAGTCTACTGCAGAGACAGATATACCGGTTGTTCAGTTAGACCAGCACACTATGGCAGGTATGGAAGAGATGATGCGTCAGCTCCAGTAAAGTGTGCAAGCCATACAGCAGGATCCCGCTCGTCAGGCATAAGTGGCTGCACATCAAGCAGAAGTAGTGGCACAACAGGCAGAGTTAATCACCAGGCTACAGTAGCAAACCGGAGCATCTGCTTCGCACCCAGCTCCTCCTCCACCAAGAGTTCCAATACTTGGGGAGACCACCAACGTCTAGGAAAATACGGACGTTCCAACAGGGCCAGCTTCGCCCCCCCAATCCTACCTCATCTATTCAAAGTGCCCACCAATCTAATGGATTCACTGTTTGAATTTGAGGTGGATCCAACAGCACTAAAAGTGAGCAAGCTAGAAAAGCTTTTCAAGAAGGCTCAAGGCGTGAAATCCATTCCGGATATAGAGGATGGATACACCGATTCGGCCGTGACTCTGCCGGACCGGTTTAAAATGCTGCATATTACCCGCTTTGACGGTTCTGGAGATCTTATGGTGCACCTGTGGCTGTTTTCGGATATCCTAAGGTCGATGGGCCTCTCCAGATTGCAGAAGTTTTCTCTGTTTGGCTGGACCCTGTCGGGTGTAGCGGCCATTTGGTACGCGAAGCTAGAGGACTCTGTTAAGAGAAGTTGGGAGGAGATGCTTGAGGCTTTCATAGCTCAATACTCCTACAACACTCAGATCGAGGTCACAACAACAAAAGATTAGAACTCATCTTTGTAAAATAAATATTGAAAAATTTAAGAACAAATGATAAGAAAATAAGCAAACCAAAGCCTGTACTAGACAGGTTCCTTAAAATAGATTCACCGCCTCCCAATAGATGCTAGAGGTACGCCGGCGTCTGTCTCCTAGGATACAACAGTCAAAACCAGCTAATGCAGAAGCATCTTCTAAATAGCTTTGGCGAACTTGACAATGGATGTACTCTTTTTAACAAAAACTAAAGAAGAGGCTAACAAAAGAAGATAGGAAAAATTTTCTTTGGTGTAAAAAACCATCTCCAACTTTTTATCTCAAAACACCATCTCATTTTCCATCACAAAACTTCTCTAAAAATAACCTACTAAGTTGAAGGAGAAAGGCCTCTATTTATACTAGTAGGGGAGAGACTTAGCTATGAAGGCTAACATCAATAGGGTCATCAAATGTCATCAACTCTAGCCCTAATAGCCATTAGGGCTAGAGTTACAAAGGTTCAAAACTCTAAAACCATTATATAAATCATAATGCGTATGTAATACATAAGTTTTGATAATTAAACTAGATGAGTTGCAAAATGGATACAGGTGTTAGGTCACAACCTGATCCAAACCCAATCTCAAACACATGCAAAACTAAGCCCATCACAGCTCAACCCAAAGCTCAAGATTAGGTCCTTGTCCAAGTCTAAGATCAAACCCAGCACATGCACAAGTACAAGTCTAGGCCCAGTCCAAACAAAGACGAAGTCCAAATCTAAACCCAACTTTCGTAATGCCCACTTTATGAGACAATTCTTTTTCACAACTCAAAGGTTTTGGCTCATTATTTTTGTATTTCAATCTTCTCACTTAAGAGAATACAAAACCACTCAGACCCATCTCAACCAGTGGTTGGGTCCCACTTTAATTTTGAATTAAAGTTGTTGAAAACCCATTATTTTCCAATAGATCTAGTGAGAGAGTGTCGAAGGGGTGTGTAACAAGCCCGCGGGGGGACCTCGCTACAGCTCGGACTCGACTTTCGTTAGTCACGGTTCTAAATCTGAACCAAAGAGTCCAAATCCGGCAAATCGTTTTGAGAAAACAGATTTTTGAAAGAAGTGCCAAACATGGACTGCTTTGCCAGATACAGAGTCGCCACCTAAATGTTTTATTAATGGGAAATTTAGGAAACCCTGACTCGGTGCCAAAAGGCCACGTGTCCGTCATAACCAAAGTTGCCTCGGCTCGGGAACTTGGGTACGATTGGGGAAGGTCACTTCGTGAGCACCCCCGCTCGCCCGATCAAAGATCGGCCTCTACTAACCATGATATCAATTTTTGAAAACATTGTGAGTTCTTATTCCGGTTATTAGCCTAGGTTACTATGTGATGCGCACAGCATACAAGTATAGACTGGATCGCCTGAATTGGAACAAAACATTTCATGTTCGTTTTTTGAAAATGGTTTGCTACCCGCAGGTAGGCTTTAAAACATTTGATGATTTATTCCAATTCAGATAACCCAACCTTCACCCACAGGCATTCAGTCAGTTATATCAGATAAGCACATAGCCTCATGGTAAGCATGCTATTCATGGCAGTCACTCACACGCATGCAAGGATGCTAAAGCATAAAGCTTACTGAGTACTCCAAGCCAAAATAGGAATTCATTAGAAATCATGCATGATCCTAACTATACAGAAATGCCTAATGCAACACATGCAAAATGCAACTATAGTAGGCTCGGCTATTCTAAGATGGCATATGAAATGTTATAACTACCATGTATTCAATTTGGAATTGAAAGTACAATGCAGTTAGTATGATGCGCCGAGCCCGATGCATGCAATACAGATGAATGATGCAAACATGCTGTCATACTTTATGCTAATTGAAATATGCCCTAATCTAACCATCAAAAGCGGATAAATAAAAGGGAGAAAGACGTGGGGTTGGAAGACATACATCACACTCACCCACACTTATTACAGTTGTGCCCTCACTCGGAGGGTCCAAATAAATAATACAGTCCAAATATTACAGTCCCCAAATAAAAGAATATTACAGTCCAAAAATATTACAAAATTCTAATTAATTAAAGAATTAACTAAGAAAGCAAATAAAACTGGCGTGCAGGCCAGGGACTGCCTTGCTTCTGATGGATGATGCATGTCCGGATTGTCTTGCGCGGAAATCCACCGGAATGCCCCAATTAGCCTCTGTTTACACCTGTTTCTTGAAATGCGTGCCAAGCCTCGAAAAGTTGCTGATTCTGCGTTTTGCTGCAACAGAGAGCAGGAAAGGGGCATAGCAATGTATTTGCACAAATATATGCATGTCTCGATCCTCGTGCCACCAATCACGCATACCGAGGCATGATGGCCGAGGAGCCGAAATGCGCAACTCAATATAGGATGAATGCACATGAAACTACAGCTAAAACCTAACTCCATCATGGATAATCCGGAGTGTCGGTGACTGGGAATTGAGACACATTCCGTCACTCGGAGTACGAAATGTACCTCGTTTCCCGTGCCCGGGCTAACTCCTATTCCGGACACGATGCAATATGCATGATATGCATGAAATGCAACTAAGATGCAATCCTAACATACACAATGCTATGAAAATGAGATGTCTCGAAATGCGTGCACACGGGCACGCAAATCGAGAAAATGACAAAATGCACTGAAAATGAGGTGCCTCGAAATATGTGCACGCGGGCACGCAAATCGAGGCGATGATATGCGTCTCGAAATACGTGCACGCGGGCACGCAAACCGAGGCGATGATAGGTGTCTCAAAATACGTGCACGCGGGCACGCAAACCGAGGCGATGATAGGTGTCTCGAAATACGTGCACGCGGGCACGCAAACCGAGGTGATGATAGGTACAATGAAAACAAGATGCCTCGAAATGCGTGCACACGGGTACGCAAAACGAGGCAATGGTAAATGCAATGAAAATGAAGTGCCTCGAAATGTGTGCACACGGGCACGCAAACCGAGGCAATGGTAAATGCTATGAAAATGAGGTGCCTCGAAATGCGTGCACACGGGCACGCAAACCGAGGCAATGGTAAAATATGATGAAATGATATGGAAATGACAAATGGGCTTATACCAACATGAGTGAGCCTCAGCCAGACTCACATAGGATGCCGACGGGTGAAAATGAAGTGCCTCGGAATGCGTGCACACGGGCACGCAAACCGAGGCAATGCATACGCAATGCAAATGACATGGAAACTGAAGTATGGACTTATACTAACATGAGAGAGCCTCAGCCGCACTCACATAAGATGCCGATGGCAGAAAATGAAGTGCCTCGAAATGCGTGCACACGGGCACGCAAACCGAGGCAATGCATACGCAATGCAAATGACATGGAAACTGACAAATGGACTTATACTAACATGAGAGAGCCTCAGCCACACTCACATGAGATGCCGACGGATAAAAACGGAGTGCCTCGAAATGCGTGCACACGGGCACGCAAACCGAGGCAATGATAAAATGTGATGAAATGACATGGAAATGACAAATGGGCTTATACCAACATGAGTGAGCCTCAGCCACACTCACATGAGATGCCGACGGATAAAAACGGAGTGCCTCGAAATGCGTGCACACGGGCACGCAAACCGAGGCAATGATGAAATGTGATGAAATGTGGCAAAAATGATATGCAAGCATGCCAATGGAATTTCAGCACTAGAATATGGGGGAAAACAGTCCCGAAATGAGGCGAAATGACATGAAATGCAAGGAAATGTCCCGAAATGCAACATTAGGCACCCGAAATGACCTATAGCTATGCCAAACATGCACAATATGGATATGCAATGCAAAGACAGAAGCTAGACAGTCCCAAAAGACGCACTTTTACAGTTATAAACATGGCCAAACAGCAAGCATAGGTAGGGGAAAAATAGCATGCAAGAATAGGGGCCAAAAGAGGGGTAATGAAGCAAGTGGTATAAGCAAAACCCAAACTGAAAATTTCCTTCTACAACACTGAAGATGGACCAAAAATATGAACATTTACAGTATATGGCAGCCTCAAAATCAGTATACAAACATGCTAAAAATATGATGCAAAATGAGGCTCAAAAGGTGCTAAAACATGAAGTATACAAAATAATCACCAAACAGAAAAAAAGTGTGAATGAAACATGAAGTATAGGCCAAAACAAGGCCACTTTCAGTTCGGACCAAGGTCCAAAAACAGAAGCAAAGAGGGCTACTAATTTATGCAAAAATGGGGCCAAATAAGGGATATAACTACAAGTGACACATAGAGACACCAAACAATGTTGAGCCCTTCTCCAATGTTGAAGAGGGGCTCAAAATAAGCCTTATATCAGTTTACAACATGCTCGAAAATAAATTGCTCATGGGCCAAAAATAGCATGCAAAATCATGACATACAAGAGGGTCAATGAAGCAAGTGTATTATGGAAGGCTCAAACAGGGTTGAGCCCTTAATGAGAAGTGAAGATGAGATCAAAATATGGCCCTTTTCAGTTAGGGCCGGAGCTTGAAACCAAAAACAAGTGGGGCTTAGAAATAGATCAAGAAAAAGGGTCAAAAGGGTAAAAGTACTACTTACCCTTGAAGAATCACACTTTTGTTGCTTCTTGGATGGATTTGCAGCCTCTTTAGCCTTCAAGAATCCCTCCTTGTTGCTGGAAATGAGATGGTGGTGGTAGAGCTTGGTGGTGTAGAAGGAATGATGGTTAGGGAGTTAGGGTTTTTTTGAAGAATTGAGATGGAAGAAGATGGAGTTGGCTATGGAGCTTTGAAGGAGAGTTTTTCTAACCTCTATAACCAACAATGGCAGCTGGTTATATGGACAAGAAGATGGTTGTAAAGGTGGGGCATAAAGGAGAGCAAAATTTCCCCAAAAGGGCCCCCCCGGATGCAGATATTTTTGGGAGAAAACCAAGGCACAGCTGGAATGCACTCAACCTGAAGAAACAGGCCGGCCTGTTACTTTTTCTGCAGATGGCCGGCCAGCCACTTAACATAGCCGGCCGGCTAGGTCAAAGAAAAAAATGGCCGGCCGGCCAGAAAAAATGGCCGGTCACCCCCTAGGATGAAGCCCCAGAAGTTAGCTTTCCAATGGCGCAAACCTTGCATTAAAATTCCTCCTGTAGAAAAAGTTATGCCCTTTTCCGTGAAGCCGCGCAGATTCAGTCCAAGCGGACTTCAACCAACCACATCTCTCCCCCCCGGACTTGGACTTGGGAGATTCTTGAGTGCAAAATGAAGCCCTGGAAGTAAGCTTTCCAATGGTGGTGGCCTCATATCTTAATTCCTCTTGTGCAAAGAGTTACCCCCGTTTCGGTGAAGCCGCGCAGCTTTTTCTCCTTCCCGGATTCATGCTGAACCACTTTTGTCCAAAAAGAAGTTGGCTTTTCGGCAAAATTACTAGCCTCCCACCAACTTTTGGTGTCCTCTCATGTGTGTAGACCACATATATGTGGTTTGGGGTTGGCAACAGTGACTCTAGGGTGTTCAACATTGCATTTGAAGAGGCGGGGCAAAAATGGAAAGAAAAATTAATGGCCGGCCATAAACTTTTAGGGTCCTCCCAAGTGTGTACATCACAGATATGTGGTTGAAAGTTCAAGAAAGTGGGCCCAAGGTGTTCAACATTGGCCCGGAAGAGGAGGGGCAAAAATGGAAATAACAATTAATGGCCGGCCATGACTTTTTTGGGTCCTCCAAGGTGTGTAGATCACAGTTATGTGGTTGAAAGTTGGCAACACTACCCCTAGGGTGTTCAACATTAGCCCGGAAGTTGGAAAAACGGGCGCCGGGAGGCTCCGGAGGAGAGATAACTGGTTGCTGCAACAATTACTAGCCTCCCACCCTTCAGTGACCTTCCTGGTGATAAAACAGAGGTACCTGCCAAAAATGAACGAAAACCGATGCAAAACGAATGTTCGGGGGCCAAAACACGCAGTTCGGGGCCCCGGAAACTGCCCGTTAAACACCGAAAGTGGCGTTCGGCCACGAAGTGGGTTTCTCAGACCCCAGTGTCCCTCAAAAGGGAGAAAATAAGATGTATGCCAAAAATCAGAGCAAACGGAGATGGTTAGGCGGTCCCGAACCGAGGCACACGGCCTGACGGCTCCGAAAACCGGAAACCGGGCTCCAAATTGGGAAAAATGGCCTACGGCCACCAAATGTAGCCCACGGGCACTGAGAGATAGTCTACGGGACCTCTCCCTTCCCTCAGGAAAAGAAACAGAGAAAACTGAGTCTGGTTCGCAAACCGAGACAAGGCACAGAAGAGGGTTCGGAAATCCGGAGGCGGGGCTCGCAGCCAAGACTCTGAAACTTCTGAACGAGCACATTATGCAATATCACCAAGTGCTCAACTGGTGACGTCTGAGTCTCAAGGTCGGTCAAAAATGGGGTGTCTACAGTTGCCCCTCTTTGACAGAACTCGGAAGTCACAAGTGACGGGAGTGAATGTCAAAGCCCAGAGACGACCCATTTTTGACAAGGCCGAAGACTTAGACAAACATACAAGATAAACAGAGACGTGCCCGCAGGCAGGGGGGCAAAAATGCAAATGATAATGCAAGAAGATTTTGAAGATTGGACTTATACGCTGCGCGAAGCCGGTTTTGAAAGTTGGACTTATACGCTACGCGAAGCCGGTTTTGAAAGTTGGGGATTCATGCAATGCACTGTAATGTAGTGACTAAAATGCAATGTAATGGCCTAGAGGTAAAGGTACCTCACAGGGGTAATTGGCGATGACTTACCTCATGCTGTTGGGGATCTTCCGCTTCTTTTGGTTGAACTGCAGGTACAACTTTTCTCCCTGACCATGGTCGCAGCTTTCCCTATTCTTCAACAGGGTGACAGACTAGGTTGGATCAGTATCCAGAATTGAGGTGCATACAGATGCTATCTCAATCTATGGGGCTGCCATACAGATTTCAAGCCGAGGATATACCCCTGGGTATTTAAACCAGACTTTAGTCTCGGAAATCCCGAACCTTTGCGTTCTAGGCATAAGCCATTCGAACTCTAGTTTCCACCGTCTCAGTTGGTCTCCTAGGAACTCACCGCAAACACAGGCAGGTGGCTATACCAGACCACCGGAAGTCGTTCGGGCACGACAAACACCAAAGGAATTACACCTTTAGAGGATTTAAGGTCTCCTAGACCAGGGAGTGCACAAGATAGTGCGAATAAAGATGCAGGATTTAAGGTCTCCGCAGACCGGAGGATTTAAGGTCTCCTAGACCGGGGAGTGCACAAGACAGTGCGATGCAGAGTGAATGCACAAAACAGTGCTAAACAGATGCACAAAATAGTGCGATGCTAAAGGTGTACAAAACAGTACGAGCAAGGTGAATGCACAAAACAGTGCGATACAAATAAGGTGCGCAAGATAGCGCGATACAATGCACTAACAAGTACAGGTGAGATGCGCAAGATAGCGCGATGGAATGCATGCAAAATGCAAGTAAAGTGCACAAAACAGTGCAATGCGCAAGAAAGCGCGAGTGATTTGAAATGCACTAGACAGTGCGATGCGCTAAACAGCACGATTGATTTGAAATGCACTAGACAGTGCGATGCGCTAAACAGCGCGATTGATTTTGGAATGCACAAGACAGTGCGATGCGCTAAACAGCGCGATTGAAATGCACTAAACAGTGCGATTGATTCGAAATGCACTAGACAGTGCGATACGCTAAACAGCGCGATTGAAATGCACTAACAGTGCGATACGCTAAATAGCGCGATTGATTTTGAAATGCACTAGACAGTGCGATACGCTAAACAACGCGATTGAAATGCACTAGACAGTGCGATACGCTAAACAGCGCGATTGATTTGAAATGCACTAAACAGTGCGATACGCTAAACAGCGCGATTGATTTTGAAATGCACTAGACAGTGCGATACGCTAAACAGCGCGATTGAAATGCACTAACAGTGCGATACAACCACAAGATGTACAAGACAGTGCTAGTGAGATACAAAGTGTAAGTGCACAAGATAGTGCGAGTGAGATACAACCATAAGATGTACAAGACAGTGCTAGTGAGATACAAAGTGTAAGTGCACAAGATAGTGCGAGTGAATGCATGTTCTATGCAAATGAGGTGCATTTTCTATGCAAAAGATACGAGCATATTCTATGCAAGTATGGAAGAGTGCATTTTCTATGCAAAAGATACGAGCATATTCTATGCAAGTATGGAAGAGTGCATTTTCTATGCAAAAGATACGAGCATATTCTATGCAAGTATGGAAGAGTGCATTTTCTATGCAAAAGATACGAGCATATTCTATGCAAGTATGGAAGAGTGCATTTTCTATGCAAAAGATACGAGCATATTCTATGCAAGTATGGAAGAGTGCAT
Organism: Camellia sinensis; assembly: GCF_055761805.1. Taxonomy (NCBI): domain Eukaryota; kingdom Viridiplantae; phylum Streptophyta; class Magnoliopsida; order Ericales; family Theaceae; genus Camellia; species Camellia sinensis. Next base: position 209,215,536 of record NC_138961.1, on the reverse strand, counting down.
TTTCTATGCAAAAGATACGAGCATATTCTATGCAAGTATGGAAGAGTGCATTTTCTATACAAAAGATATGAGCATTTTCTATGCAAGAAACAGGAGCATATTCTATGCAATATTGAAAGCAAATTCTATGCAGAATCGAAAGCAAGCATATTCTATGCATGAATCATAACGATGTGCGGCAGGCATGTCACAGAAGTGTATATGAAAGTGCACATTCTATGTAGTAGAGGAGCATCAAACATGTACTCTGGTGCCTCTGATTTACCTCTTAGAGGACTTTGCAACACACTCAGCTCAAAAGGGGCACACCCTGTTCATATTGGCGGGAGATAACATCTGCTGCTGCTGCTTTAATTGCCGTTCTGGCTTGAAGCATGCTTAAGCTTGGAGTAAAGGCACACTCATTCTTCAGGGCACTGGCAAGGCCTGAAGAGGTACATATGGAATGCAATCTCAGAATTTTCTGAAGGTGAAACACACTCAGATGCTCAAAATTTTCCTTATTTTCTTTTGCTTCGTAGTCCGGAACTTATATAGCTTCAGATAGGTCCTTGTTTTGCTGTTCTAACATAACCTGGGTTGAACCCTGCAGTTTTATGAAAGAATGAATCTCGTTTTGCACAGATGTGGAGAACGGCACGGCACTCGGAGCGCAAAACGATTTTATTTTGGAATTGATAAATGAGCTCTCGACCGGGTGTCGAGCCTACGACTGGACATAGCGAAAAAGACCCAACAAGGAAATAAAAGGCACACAACCTAGACACATCGAGTAACACTCGAAACGACTCAAAACAAGAAACGAGACAAACAAAGCAAAAGACATGACACACAGGCGTGCACAGGGAGCCTGTTTCACCGGGTATTATTCCCACCCTTTCTTATTTGTGATTCTCACATCACTCGGCTCTCAAGCTCGGTTTTTCTGAAAAAGCCCTCTTCTCACTTTTCCTCTCATCGCACATCTCTCTATTCTTCATTCTCTCATTTTTCATCCCTCCCCTGGGTGGTTGATGGACGAACAGCAAACTGTGGGCTCGTGTCCCTAGCATTCTGCTAGATTCTCTTTCTTCTGCTCACAACTAGTGAATTCTTCCCATGGAAAGGTTGCGCTACAACTGGGTGTGTAGCAAATCTGCAACTAACATCAGTTGATGATGCTTTGTTGGGGAGTTTGGACGTGGTAAGATCTGTCCGGATGATGGAGTGGAATATCTTGCCCCATTCTAGTTCGTGCTTCGCACTTTGCTCGATACCTCGTTGCTTGGAGGATGTGAGAGCTTTCTGCCCTTTGTTGTGCCCTTTTCTGGCAGATAGAGTGCCCTTCGTGGCAAGTATGTTGACAATGGGAAAGACAGGAAGCCTGACTCAACTGTGCCCGTAGTTCATCATTTTGACCATTTTTTAGTTTTAGTTTTCTCCTAAAAAAAATTGACCAAAATGAGAGTTAGATTAACATGCTTGTTCAGTTTTCTGATTTAAAATCATGCAAGTTAGGCTATAAGCACTGAAAATTTTCCTCTTTTGGGTCCAAGAAAAGGTCCAGTTTTGAAAATGGAATACTTTTCGAGAAGATTAGTCAACCTCAGTAAAAAATTCTCAAAAACTATTTCGCAAACGGCCACTGCTGAACGAGCATGGGACCTACTCTTGAGATGCGCAACCTCGGATCCATAGCAATGAAAAATTGCCCCTTGTCTGAAGGACACTGCATGGCAACGGAATGTTGCCCCTTGTTTGAATGGCACTGCGGCGTTCTGAATGGCAACGGAAAGTTGCCCCTTGTTTGGATAGCACCGCAGTGCATTGAATGGCAACGGAAAGTTGCCCCTTGTTTGAATGACACCGCGGTGCATTGAATGGTAACGAAAAGTTGCCCCTTGTCTGAATGGCACCGTAGTGTATTGTAGTCAGTCCTCAGAGCGACGAACGCAACCAGACTCTCAGATATAGAGAAGGCAAAGATTATCAGAACCATTACATGGACATGATTGAGTTTGAAGTGTTTTACGGCTGGACTTCAGAATGAAGTTGCCTACGTATCCCAAAGATGGGAATCAAGCCTCACGTAGTTCGGGGTTAAGGTACACTCGGGTATTAACCTCTCCTTTTTAGGCTCTAACTTTTGCCAAGGCGCCCGTTGCGGGTTTTCGACCTTGCGAGCTTTGTTCTTCTTTTCTTTTCAATTCTTTTCATTTCTTTTTCCTTTTTTGATTTTTTCGTTCTTTTCTTTGCATCTTTCTTTTTTGTTCTCTTTTTTCTTTTTGCATTTTTTTTGCTTCTTTTTTTTTGTATTTTTCTCTTGCTCTAACTTTTGCCTGGGTCGCCCTTCCGGGTTTTCGGCCCAGCGAGCCTCTCAAGGGTAAAAGTATAACAAGTCCATGCCAAATGGTTTTGAGATCCTGGAGTCATCTGAATCCAGGAGAATGGCTGCTGCTTTGCTTTGTAAGCTTCTTTTGATGAGGTCTGATCTTCTTGACCTGACTTTGGTGCCTCTTGTTCGAGGGCTGCTTCAAATCTAGCCACACAGGCCTCACATCGTAGTTGACCGTCGAACCTTCTGATTTCAAGTTCAAGGTTTGGAAGCGAAGGGGTTGAGTCTCGAGGCAGAGAGCGATCCTAGGCTGCACAATCTCAAGAGCGATTCCACACAGGTCTTCACAAGACCGCGCAAAACATTTTGTTTTTGAAAATTTTTAAGAAAGCGACAAATCGCTCGCGCTGAAGATAGTGTAGAACCAATCTGGATCAAGCCAGGGTCCTTCTCAGTACTCACGCTAACAAGCATGATTTCATTCATTAAGGGCTTAGCATGCCTCTCTTTCTCTCAAATGATCAAAGTTTTGCAAAACCCGAGGAATTACTTCCTCTTTGTTTTCACCGCAGTGTTCAAAAAGTTTTGAAAAACTTAGGTTAAATGCAATGATTTTGGGGTGCAGAAGAGAGCAGGTGGAATGTACTGCCATTTCATTCAGATTCCGTCACAACTAGCACACGGCAGAAGCGAACATAGAAGTACAAAAATTACTGCTGTTT